>NW_027507718.1:236304591-236689591 GCF_037356315.1 Lithobates pipiens
CATAATATTGTAACCTCAACTTGTTAAAATGAACTCATATTTTGCCCACACTAGGCAAAATTACAGGTTGGTTTTACAGAAAGAACTATGAGGAGCCAGTATTTAGCTTACCTTATCCATGACTGGAGGTGGGCAGAAAGGGTAGGCATAGTCAGCACTCTTGACGAGTGCATATGATAGGTCCAGAAAATTAAGGCAGTGGGGGTGTGCCAGCATCACAAAAAACACATTGCACTGACCACAAGTAATATCTCTTTTGCTGGTGTTTTTTAAATCCTTTTTTTTATTATTTTTTAAAATAAGGGTTGTGGAAATTAAAGATTAATTCCTTGATTAATCGTAAATTTTTTTGATTGGTACTCACCTCTCTGCCGGCTTCTGGATCTTCAGGGAGTTGCGTCGGAGAGTCGCGACGTCACCTGACTCCTCCCCCCTTCCCCAAGTGCCTCCGTCTGCTAATGAAGGGAAGGGGGGAGGAGTCCGGTGACGTTGAAGTTCTGATTGAGCGTAATACATACAGGGGAGGAGCTACGCATGACATCACCCGCTGCAGCCCTACGGAACTAACACGATTGTCGGGTTTACATGCTGTGTTTTTATCTTTATGTGAGTAGTTTGAACCCAAAATTAAATCTTATACTTAAGCGGTGAGCGATCTTTTCTTTCTACCCATGACCTGGCGTCCTTGCTGAGAGCTAAGGTGACGTGAGAGAAGTTTATGGTCCGTGTTAACCCTTTTGATACTCACTTGCATCACCACCTGTTTGCACAGGGGTCCATGGCATGCGATTAGTTAGACCGGTGGTGGAGGGATTTTCACGCTACTGTGGAAAAAAAGATTACTTTACGTCAGTGCTACAGTTTGAATTTAAAACGTAGTGTTGGGTGATTGTATATAGTGTATACCACATTTACCACTGTCTAATGCAGTGTTGCAATGCAAGGAGATCAGCTAAAAGTAGTTGGATCTGTATGTGCGCTATAATTAATCGAAATTAGTCGATTAGAAAAAAAAAAAAAGATTAAACGAACACAAAAATTTTAATCAGTAACAGCCCTATTTTTATTTATTTTTTTTACTAAACTTAGGCTTTAAGCAGTCTGGTGGTTTGGGAGTGGGGAGGTTGGATGGAATACATAAGGATATGCTGCTTATATTTACCTTGCTAAAAATAACCTTTTACTTTGACTAGTATAGGCAAATCACAAGTTATTGGTAGCTATTGAACTATTGAATATGGGGAATGTTTCAGTTCTGACTGACTTTTCTGGGACTCATATTTGTAAAAAGTTTAAAATGGCATAAACAGTGTGTGGCCACTTCTCCTTAGAATGTCATAGATGCCCATAGTTGGGGTAGAAACACTGGGGGAGATTTACCAAAACTGGAGCACTCAGAATCTGCAGCTGTGCATGGTAGCCAATCAGCTTCCAACTTCAGCTTATTCAATTGGGTTTTGACAATAAAACCTGGAAGCCGATGGCATGGCAATTGTGTTAAACCAAAAATCCACTTATTGTTAACCACTTTCCGCCCGCCATATAGAGAAATGAAAATCAAGCTGCTATCATTGTTGCGGCGTCTCAGTCTGACACACCTCAACTCCGATCTAGGTAAAGAGACTCTGACAGATGCTTTACCACATGATCAGCCATGTCCAATCATGGCTGATCACGATGTAAACAGGAAGAGCTGTTGATCGGCTTTTCCTCACTCTTGTCTTACAGACGCGAGTAGAGGAGAGCCGGGGGGGGGGGGGGGGTTGCTAATTGTTTTTCTGTTTCTTCTTTTTTTTTTTTTTTTTTTTTTTTTTTTAATACATTTAGCAAAAAAATAAAAACCGCAGAGGTGATCAAATACCACCAAAAGAAAGCTCTATATGTCAGAACAAAATGATAAAAATTTAGCTTGGGTAACATGTAGCATGACCGTGCAATTGTCATTTAAAAAGTGACAGCACTGAAAGCTGAAAATTGGGCCGGAAGGTGCCCTGTATTGAAGTAGTTAAGAACCCAGAAAAAATAAAAAAATAAAAGATTATCCCATAATGACTTTCAGAGCAAAAAACTAAAGCTGAAGTTTAATCTGCTTACATTTAGCCTTCCCCCATTGTTAGAAACTAGGGTATCTGCTTGTGGCACTGTGTTCCCTGGACCTAAAGGCCGTTCAAGTATTCTGTGGAGAAAATCTCCCTGATGCTGGCTGCTGGGAGGGCATTTAGCCCGCCTTTACCCGTGTGCCCTTACACTCTGTTCTTTGTACCTGCTATCTTGGCCCTGCTGCACGTACCTGAACTCTGTTCTCCTGACACCGCTTCCTGCACACCTGTTCCCAGTTCTGATCCTGCTGCCTGACCCCGTTTCCTGCATACCTGTTTCCAGTTCTTCTGATCCTGCATACCTGTTTCCAGTTCTTCTGATCCTGCATACCTGTTTCCAGTTCTTCTGATCCTGCATACCTGTACCTGCACCTGCTTCCCATGTACCTGAACAGTTGTCCTGACCCCGTTTCCGTCATACCTGTTCCCTTTTCTTCCGATCCAAGTTCTTCCGATCCTGCATACCTGATCCAAGTTCTTCTGATCCTGCATACCTATACCTGCTTCCCATGTACCTGAACAGTTGTCCTGACCCTGTTTCCTGCATACCTGTTCCCTTTTCTTCTGGTCCTGCATGCCCAATGCACCTTCTTCTGGTCCTGCATGCCCAATGCACCTTCTTCTGGTCCTGCATGCCCAATGCACCTTCTTCTGGTCCTGCATGCCCAATGCACCTTCTTCTGGTCCTGCATGCCCAATGCACCTTCTTCTGGTCCTGCATGCCCAATGCACCTTCTTCTGGTCCTGCATGCCCAATGCACCTTCTTCTGGTCCTGCATGCCCAATGCACCTTCTTCTGGTCCTGCATGCCCAATGCACCTTCTTCTGGTCCTGCATGCCCAATGCACCTTCTTCTGGTCCTGCATGCCCAATGCACCTTCTTCTGGTCCTGCATGCCCAATGCACCTTCTTCTGGTCCTGCATGCCCAATGCACCTTCTTCTGGTCCTGCATGCCCAATGCACCTTCTTCTGGTCCTGCATGCCCAATGCACCTTCTTCTGGTCCTGCATGCCCAATGCACCTTCTTCTGGTCCTGCATGCCCAATGCACCTTCTTCTGGTCCTGCATGCCCAATGCACCTTCTTCTGGTCCTGCATGCCCAATGCACCTTCTTCTGGTCCTGCATGCCCAATGCACCTTCTTCTGGTCCTGCATGCCCAATGCACGTTCTTCTGGTCCTGCATGCCCAATGCACGTTCTTCTGGTCCTGCATGCCCAATGCACATTCTTCTGGTCCTGCATGCCCAATGCACATTCTTCTGGTCCTGCATGCCCAATGCACCTTCTTCTGGTCCTGCATACCTGATGCCAGTTCTTCTGATCCTGCCATCTGTACCTGCTCCCCATGCACCTGAATCCACATTTTCCTGACCCTGCTTCCTGCATACTTGATCCCAGTTCTTCTGATCTTGCTGACTGTACTTGATTCCCAAGTACCCAGTTCCCCTGACCCTACATACTTGATCACAGGTTCTTCTGATCCTGCCCCCCAGGTACACTACTGTGCAAAAGTTGTAGGGAGGTGTAACAAAATGCTGCATATTATTAAAAATGCTTTCAGAAATAGAAGATGGGAAGTAAATGAAAAGAAGATAAATCCAAATCAATATTTGGTGTGACCACCTTTTGCCTTCAAAACAGCACCAAACTCTTCTAGGTACACTTGCACACAGATTTTGAAGAAACTCGACAGGTTATTTCAAACATTTTGGAGAACTAAACACAGATCTTCAGGTGTAGGCCATCTCAAATCCTTCTGTCTCTTCATGTAATCCCTGAAAAACTCCATGATCAGGGCTCTGTGGGGCCAAACCATCTCTTCCAGGACTGCTTGTTGTACTTTACACTGAAGATAGTTCTTAATGACATTGGCTGCATGTTTAGGCTTGTTGTCCTGCTGCAGAATAGGTTTGGGGCCAATCACACACCTCCTTTATGGCATGGCATGGCATGATGGAAAATTACCTGCCTGTATGTCGCAGCATTGAGGACACCATTAACCCTGACCAAATCTCAAACGCCATTTGTAGAAATGCAGCCCCAAAAACTTGCAAAGAACCTCCATCATTCTTCATTGTTGCCTGCAGACACTCATTGTACAGCTCTTCAGCCCCTCTATGAACAAACTGCCTCCCGCTACAGCCAAATATTTCACATTTTGACTCATCAGTCCAGAGCACCTGCTGCTATTTTTCTGAACCCCAGTGCCTAGGTTTTCATGCATAGTTAAGTCACTTAGCCTTGTTTCCACATCTGAGGTATTGCTTTTTGGCTGCGATTCTTCCATGAAAACCACTTCTGGCCAGACTTCTCTGGACAGTAGATGGATGTACCTGGGTCCCACTGGTTTCTGACAGTTATGTGCTGATGGCATCCCCTGATTTCAGGCGGAAGCATGATGCGTCTTTCATCTGCTGTATTAAGTTTCCTTAGCCGACCTCTGCATCTGCATTGCCCATTTCTTTGTGCTTCTTCAAAAGAGCTTGAACACCACATCTTGAAACGACCTTGCTGATGTAGTAGGACTACCTTGTGTCTTGTTGCGGTGCTCAGTCTTGCCATGTATGACCTGTGACATGAAACGGTCTTCGACCTCACCTTAGCAGTACATTACTTTCTGCAGCTTTCAATGCAAACTGATGCTCACAGTGTGCAGTGAAATCAGCCTAAGCAATTTCAGTACAGGAGAGGAGCCTGTATAAGTGCTCATGCACACGGACGTTTTAAAAAACTGGCTGCAAAGCTAGCTCCGACGCCTGGAAAAATCGGCGTTAAAAAAACGTGATTTTTACCGCGTTTTGCATTGGCGTTTTTTGCACGTTTTTTAGCGTTAGCGTTAAGTAGCGTTTTTAAAGAAACACATCTCTTGGCTATAGCACTCAGAAAACAAAGAAAATATGTTGCGCGTTTATGCGCGTTTTCCCGTGATTCGCGTTTTTACAGCTCTAGCTCCGCGCCACGGAACGCACTGGTCCTGGGTTTTTTTTACAGCTTAAAAATGCCTATGCCATTTGCAGCTCAAAAACGCCTAGGTGGGCATGAAGCCATAGACTAACATGGACAGGTGTTTTTAAGCTGCAAAAAAACGCTCAAAAAAGCAGCTGTAAAAACGTCCGTGTGCATGAGGCCTAACTGTGCAAGATTGAAGGTAGGCAAGGAGCCCAGCGTTAACAGTAAACTGAATTAACATAATGCTAAAAAACAAAATTCAGCTTGAATTGGCTAGGACACTGTTTATTGCAATCAGAACTCTACGGCTCATTTAGAATTGGGCATATGCGCAAATTGGAGCCTGGAGAGACTGGTTATTATTCGCTATGGGCAAAGCCTGTCTTTTGCTTAGCACATGCACACAATTTTATCGCCGCTAAATAGTGCCAGATCTGAAAAACTTTGCACCATCACCCATAGAACACACTGATTTATATTATTTGATGTTTAGAATTGTGCACTCACAAAGATCATTAGTCCCAGGGCATGGTGCTATAAAAATGAACTAAGGGTACATAACTAAAAGCTGGCCAAGATATAAGGACCACTGAAATCGAAAGAAAATATGTTACACGTGAAAGCGCTGTAAAAATTATTACTGTTTTGGAAAACCTTTGAGAACCTTTGAGAACTAAAGAAAAATGTAAACTGCTTATTTTGGAGAGGTTTTTGTTTTTTACACAGCTAAAATATTACAATAGTAATTCCAGCAGCCAATGTTGACTCACAGACAGCATGGTCAAACGTGTACTGCCAAATCAGATACAGAATCATAAATTAAATCTAAACTATATAGGCAGTATATAACTGGTGTGTTTGTGTGCGTGTTAACAGAACTACGTATTAGGGCTACAACTAATGATTATTTTCATAATCAATTAGTTGGCCAATTAATGTTTCGACTAAATCGAATAACCACCTAAAAAGTTTGACGTATAGTTAGTACCGTATTTATCGGGGTATAACACGCACCGGCGTATAACAAGCACCCCAAGTTTAGGAGGGCATTTTAAGGAAAAAAGTTTTAGGAGGGAAGTTTAAGGGAAAAAAAAACACCTTACATTTAAATGCCCGTCAATGCAGCCTTATCAGTGTGCATCTGCAGCCTTGTCCATAATTGCAGAATGATCAGTGTCATTTGCAGCTTGCCCACCGCTGTTTGCAGCCTTGCAGAGTGCCATTTGCAGCTTGCCAGTGTCATTTCCAGCTCGCCCAGAGCTATTTGCAGCCTTGCCCATGTTTAAATATCCCGCCGCCGAGATAGACCGAGCGGCGCCGAAAAAGACAGAGCGGCGCCAAAAAAGACCGAGCCGTCTGCTCGGCTCCACTCGTAATTCCGCTAGTATGGGCGGGACTGCAAGCCGAGCCGAGTACACAGAGTCGGCTCCGTCTTTTTCTGCAGCGTTCGCTCCAGAAACAGCAGGGAGGCGGGACTACGAGCGGAGCCGAGCAAACGGCTCGGTCTTTTTCGGCGGTGCTCAGTATTTTAGCCTCACAGACAGTGGGGATCGGCGTATAACACGCACCCACGACTTTCCCCCGATTTTAAGGGGGGAAAAGTGCGTGTTATACGCCGATAAATACGGTATGTAAAAGTAAAAAAAAAAAAAAAAAAAACATTGTTGAATATCTATTTGCAGTTGTAAATATAAAGAACCAGCTACATGCTTAGGGAACAAAATATCTAATCCACTGACAATAATAAAGTGAAGAGATATACTGTACATCAGGGGTAGGCAACCTTAGAGAGATGGAGATCTACTTAAACA
Organism: Lithobates pipiens; assembly: GCF_037356315.1. Taxonomy (NCBI): domain Eukaryota; kingdom Metazoa; phylum Chordata; class Amphibia; order Anura; family Ranidae; genus Lithobates; species Lithobates pipiens. Next base: position 236,311,452 of record NW_027507718.1, read on the forward strand.
ATGATGAAGTCAAAGATCACCAGGCACGGTGTGCTGTTAGGGCTCCAGAAAGCGATGGCAGAAAGGCATGTTCCATGTGTGTTTCCTGCATAGTGTTCAAAACGCACTGCCCTTGTGATATACTGTGGGTGATGATACATTGTTAACCCCAACATGAGCCCAAACATAGCGGACACAAAAAAAAGTATTACAAGTGAATGCAGGGATCAGGAGTGCTTTACTCTCAGAATGCAGGGATCATGAGTGTAATGTGAAGTGTGGTAGAGGACACTGCTTTGGGGTCACCCTGCCCACTATATAGCAGTGTCCACTGCCCCCTTCACTTCACCCCCCCCTCCCCCACACACACAAACACACGTGTCCTCTTCCCCCCTCCCTCCTATAGTATCCTACATGTGAACACAGGAGATCGAAAAGCAGCACAGTTAGGTACAGGGGGTGAGAATAAAAGCTGGCAGAGTGACTTAATATTAACAAGCTGGTGATTGGTTGCTTAGGACCTAGCAACCAATTACCTGAGAGTTAACTTGTCCAGCTCCTCCCCCACCCTCTTTCCTGGGCTGTGCTGCCTCTCACTCTCCTGCTGTTCACAGAGCCGGAGGAGGCTGGAGGGGAGGGAGAGAGAAGAACTGAAGGCAAGGCAGAGAAGACTGGGGATGGAAAGAGAAGGACCAGCACTAGCAGTAGCGAGGTCAGCAGCACAGACACGTTCTCGGTCTACGGGTTGCCGACACTGGCTGTATATAATATTAGGAGGTTGAATCTGGTACATATCATCAAATTCAGAGATCAAAATTTTTATTTTAAAAAACGTAATATAGGCCTAAAAACTCTGTTTTCGGATTTTCAAACAGGATTGTAATAAAATATTATGCATGGCAGAGGCCCTTGTCATAGGCATGTAGCTTGTTCAAAGATTTTAGTTTTCTAATCATTAGTGGGGTCAAATCAATGTTCAATTTCAACCACATCGTGAAAATTTGAAGGAGCAGAATAGGAACGTTTCTCAAACTAATCAATTTTCAGACAGTATGTGGGTTTTGTTCAGAATTTATCGTCATTTCAAAATTGAATGTTAAATAAAGTGAAATTGTCCATTGACATTCATTCCTTCATGAAATGGTTTTGCACAGAGCAGCACTGATTCTCTTCTGGGGTCCCCCACCAGCGCTTCTGGCTCATACTGCCTTCAGGGTGCCCCTATAGCAAGCAGCAAAGAATAGTATAGAGTGACCCTATAGCAAAGTAAAAAAATAAAATATGCCTTTAGAATCACTTTAAAATCCTCCTCTTGCCCAAGACTACATGTCCCATGAGGCGTTACGTCTCACACATTCACAAGTTCTCAGGCACTTACTGACATGTATGGATGGTGTACTGAGCTGTACTGTGTGTGCTACACTGTATTTTCTGATATGTAAACAAATAATGCATTCTGTATGCAGGTCAGCTAATTGGGGGACCAAGAAAAGAATAAGAGAAGTATTTATTTTCCAAGGGACTATTTACATGGCTACTGTAGGGAGGAGGGTGAAAACTGCATAAGTCAAATCAAAGCACATTGATGGGGTTTAGGGAGTTAAAAGTGGTTGTAAAGCCTTAAGGTGATTGTAAAGTCTTTTTTTTTTTTTTTCCTCTAAGAATAACAAAACATGTTATACTTACCTGCTCTGTGCAGTGGATTTGCATAGAGCAGCACAGATCCACCTCTTCTCGGGGGCCCCCCTTCTGTGATCCTGGCCCCTCTCTCCTGTTCAGTCTTGCCTCGGTAAGCAGCTTACTATGGGGGGCAATCGAGCCAAGTCACAACTCCCCATGTACATTCAGACACGGAGCCGCGATCCAGCCCGCTCTCTCTCTCCCGATTGACTAGTTGACTTGGACAGCCAAGGGGGTCACTACTGGGGGGCTGAAGAGGGCTGCAGGCTTTCTGCATCAAGATAAAACCCTTCTGACTTTACAATCCCTTTAAGGTTTTTCAACTTAATGCATAGAAACCTTCTGTGCTTCAGCTCCCCCAGAGCCCCCTTTTTTCTTACCCGAGCCCAGTGACGGCCGCTTATTTCATGTTCCGGCCCCTAATCTACATGCAGGGCGCCGGACGGATAGGTTTTAATGTTTTGTTTTTGTTTTGTTTTTTAAAAGCACATTAGAGCCGGAGACTCCAATTGGCTTCAAAAAGGGTGGACTCGGGGTACAGAGAACTTCCCCCCCGAGCCCACCCAGATGTGTGACATTAGCGAATATTCGCTAATGTCTTCTGGTTTCTCCTCCCGGCCAATCAGGAAGCGGGCCCTAAGAGCAGGTCGGCCGCGAGTCCCAAGTATTGATTAACCGGGAGGAGAAGTGGGGGGGCTGCTCTGTGCAAAAAAAAAAAAAAAAAAAAAAAAGATTTACAATCACTTTAAGTTGGTTTCTAGATCTTGAGAAGCTCTCCAGCCTACTGTAAATTACAGACTTGTTAATCTTGCTTTTACACCTTGCAAAGATGAAAAAAATTGTAAAAGTAATTTTGTAGAACAGTCCAATCTTTACCACTATGGAAACTCAAATCTCAGGAGGTATAAGGCACATTTGAGAGATCTTTACTGCTGAACTAAGCAGGATAAAAAAAAAATGATCAGAGAAAATTAGTTAACAAGCCATCAAAATAATGGGTCCAGACACAGGAAAAAAAAAAATAAAAATCAATCATATTTCAAAAGGTAGTTTTATATTTTCCAAATGCATTAAAATATTTTACTCAATTTTACTCACCTTTCCTTAACAGCTCTTGCAGGCTTTCAGAACTTTGATTCAATACGGCCCATATTTCCTCCTCTTGTAAGGGCCCTCCTCGAACTTCCAAAGCTTCAGCCAATGACACATGCATATTATCTGGACAGATAGAGAGATGATATAAACAAGTTAGAAAACGACTTAATAAGTGAATAGGTACATCTGCACTATTCAGCTGCCAACTTCAAAAGTAAACACAAAAATGCTCTGAATAAAAGCACAGCTTTATTTTGCATATGTAGACCATCTGAATAGAACTGATAAAATCCTGCTTGGATTCTGTTTCCGAGCAGATAACATGATGGTGGCCAGGTTTAGGGCTCGACATTTTTCAAATCGCATTTATGACTGTGGAGAACAGACTTGAATTGTCCTGGACATCTGTTTTATTATCAACACTTCAGTGTGTTTCCAGACCAATTACAGGTACACCAGCCACAAAGCTTGATTGGATAACATTGTGAGAAAACAGCAGGGCAGCATTCTCTTTGTTTGGTAGACCTTCTGTTGTCAAGCTTGCACTGTTTTGAATGGGCAATAGGTATATTATTCATTAGGACAGTACATAAAACAAAACAAAAACAAAAAAATATAAGTCATGGAATGGAGAGAAATCTGGAAACAGCCTACAGTGACATGGTGAAAGGAGCCTTTCACTGAAAATACTGCAAAGCACTGTTAAACGATTGGCCCTGGGCACCAGGTATGTTGAGTACAACACTGCTTTAAGTGATATCTCTTAGTTGCAGTAGCCTAAAACAACCAAAATGAATTCTAATTGTCTGTTATGGATTATTGTGCTCCAGAGTGGACGTTTAAAAAAAACAAAAAAAAAGTGAAAAAATTTGAAAAGTGAACCAAGGCCCCTTTCACACTCCATAATGGGGAATCCACTTGCTTAGCAGGGGATCGCTCTGCTGATCAGGCAGATAACAGATCTGTAGACAGGATCAGAAGTCGGCGGATGTCAGAGGACTGGTGTCCGCTGACATCCGGCACTCCACAGAGAAGACTGGATGGTCCGGCCTCTCAGTTTTCCAGAGCGGACAGCCCGTGTGAAATGGGCCTCATTCAGAGAAAGTTTACGTAAAGAGATAAGATTTCAGAAAATTAAAATGCGATTGCTTACGTTTTGCTAACCTTGTACGATGCTCTTACTATAACTCAAAAAAAAAAAAAAAGAAGCCCAATAAACTAGCTGACATAAAATAAATATCAGGAAATCAAAAGAAAAACGTTGCTTCTATTTTTTCCCTGTACAAAATAACCTGGCAAACTTGGACTTGGAATTCTGATATGCCCAAATGACATTCTGGGAGAGGGGCATAAGGGAAATCTATTTTACATAGAGTAAAGAAAAAATGTGGAATGTGTGGGGAAATAATTGAATACAGCAAGCATAGCAAGACATGAACAAAATTATTCTAGTGAACTGATGACTCGCGTTCAAAGCAGACCCCCGGGCTACATTACACATCCCAGGTGACTGCAGGACCAGTCCCACAGCTCTGCTATGACTTTAGGAAGTCACAGCTGTCTCCCATATCCAAGATGGTGGCATCTTGGTATAAAACAACACTTTTTCAGGAGAACAAATAGCCTAAAAAACATTGTATTTTGTCCAACAGACACAGAATAAATGTACCTGCAAATTCACTGAACGAATGGCTCTGCAAAGTTATTATAAATGGCCTCCTACATGTTAAAGCGGTATTAAACCTAAAACCAAAATTTTAATGTATTGAATCTTACGAAGTTGTGGCCCGCGGGCTGTTGGGTACCATAAAGCAAACTGACAATGGGGTGCTGAGCGCTGGAATGTTCTGGTGCCACCACTGAAAGAGGATCTGTACAGTGGGCAGAGTTATCTCTGCCCACAATACAAGTAAAGACCAGCCTGGGGGGAGAGAGAGAGCAACACACCGTGTAATGGATAAAGGCGGCCATAGATTGTTCGATTCTCGGCTGGTTCAGCAGGGACTGGCTGAGATTCAAACCATGTATGGGCAGGCTGATTGTACACAATTTGCTTGATCTATCAACTTGGGTACAGTCAGCCTATCAGATTTTTTTTTATGTCATAGCTGCTAGTAATAATCACTGTGTGTTCTCCTGGTCGGGACAGCTCTATCTGCTGGGAGAATGATGGTGTTGATGGGGGGAAATCGGGAAATTTTCTTTCCTGCAACCTGTGGTTGCAGGAAAGAAAAAAAAAAAAAAATCGCTCCATCTATGACCAGCTTAAAGGATTACCAAAGCGAAGGAAGAGGAAGAGTTAGCTCATTACCATGACACCAATGCTGGGGCCAATTAGGCCCCAATCACACCTGAACGTAGCGTTTTCAGGCAGAAATTCGCACGATTTTGCTGCGTTTTTACCATGATTTTACGGCGTTTACCGCATTTTGCCATGACCTTGTGCAGGGCAAAAGGTCACCAATATAAAAAGAATAAAAAACGCCCAAATCTGCCCGATCTGAGCGGCAAAAAGGGTCCAGAACTTGTTTGAGCTTCAGGCCCTTGGCTTCAGGCGACATGGAGTGGAGATGTGAACCATCTCCATTGAGAATAATAGATTTTTTCCCCTCCAGCGTTTTGTAGCTTCAGGCTTCAAGCTACAAAACGCTCAGGTGTGAATGGGGCCTCATTATGCCCTTGGACATCACTGCTGGGGGTTATTATTGTGTCCAACAATGCTGGGGGTTATTTTATTTCAGCTTCTTCATTGTGCAGTGATACATTGCAAAAAAATGCAGGAGGACTAAAATTTTTGGCCATTGAGGAGCGAAAATGTGCTGATGTGCCAGAGGCTGCACTTGAGGCCCTCTATAAATTTCCAGTTGAACACCACTACTTTAAGCCCCTGTACACACGGTCGGAGATTTCGACAACCAAATCCGTCGGATCTTGTCCGAAACTGTTGCATACACACGGTCGGACTAAGTTGTCGAAAAATCCGATCATTCAGAACGTGATGACGTAATTTCGTTACGATGGGACTACATTCAGGCTAGTAGCCAATAGCTTTGATGTAGGAATTTGATCTGAGCATGCGTGGCACTTGGTCCGATCAAAATTCTCTACACATGATCGGAGTATGTCCGATCGAACCAGTTGGTCGGGAAATATTTCCAACATGTTGGAAAATTGGGTCCGACGGATATTCCGACGGAATCAGTCCGATGCATACCACACACAGTCGGATTATCCGACAACACGGTCCGATAGGACACATTCCGACGGATTCTCCGACCGTGTGTACAAGGGCTAATTGCTACATCTGTAGAACAGCTTGTTCCGTTGAACAGGATCACCTGGTGAACATAAAGGAAAAAAGGCATAAAAAAGAAAACTACTGCAGCCAGCACGTCTTAAGAATTGGTAAGCTGCAATATAATAAATGTTTGTTTTTGGGTTTAATACTAATGGGGCGTCAATTATATACACAAGTAAAGAAAAACAATATCAATACTATAATATATATATATATATATATATATATATATATATATATATATATATATATATATATATATATATATATATATATATATATATATATATATCATACATACGTGTACACAACAAACATTCATTTATCATTTTCCCTCCACAGCTCCGGTCTTGTAGAACTTGCTGTGCTCTGAAACGTTTAAATTATTCAGCTTGATAAATTAGTGAATGCTACTCACAAAGCACCATTGTGTATAAAACCTATTTTTACTAATATTTCTATTTTTTTCTATTTTGTAATCATATTTTTAACTGCAAGCAACATGTGGCTATTACAGATGATCAAAGGAATCTGCATGCCAAGCTAACAGCCTGTCTGGAAAGTGGCCAGAAACAATAGCATATGTAAACCTGTGGCCAGCAAGCGAACGAGTAAAGCCATAAGTTTCACATTACTCTCAGGCAGAAAAAATAAAGAGGTCAAATTCAAGAGCAACCTGAAACTCCTACAACTGCCTGGTGTTTTCCCAGCCATTTCTATACGATCATTTATGGGAGTTATCAACAGTGCTAAAATCTGTTTATCAATTGGGAGTGGGACCAACTTTTTTTTTCCCTTTCTTGGATATTATGCAAAACCTCTTTGTAAACATTATAACCTAAAAGAGGTAAAATAATAATGTATTATTATGTGTGGTTAAGGCCTTGTGTACACTGCTGCTGCTAAATGGACATTTAGGAGCAGATGGGCATTTTTTTCAACTGCTCCCCTATGTTATCTTATCAGTACATGTACACATGGTCATGTACAGTCATTTCTAGGCAGTTGAGTTTAGAGGCTTTTTTTGGAAAGGAAAAAAAAAAATAGGTTCAGAAGCTGAGTTTAGAGGCATTTCAAGTGCCAAGCGCGGCTAAACTCGATAACTCACATTTAGCTGTGTTTCATTTAGAGACGTTTTCCAATTCAGCCATTTAAAAAATAAATGAAAACTTTAAAAACTGCTTCTAAACGCAAATGCCGCCATGTTGGCGGCATGTAAACATGGCAAAACTGATGTTTTAAGCGTGGGTTATCATCTGTCAAGTTAAATCGTTTAAGAGAGGTTGTAAAAACAAACATTCAGTGTACATGAAGCATATAATGTAAAGCAATAGTCCAGCTTGTAAACTTGCGAGAATACCCAAACAAAAAATGTCCAAGGTACTGAAAATAAAAACTACAGCAGCGTTTGCATACAGAAAATGTGTTCATTTCAAGTAAAAATGGATGTCAAGATCAGCGAATCCCACAGATCAAAGAGCCCTCAAGTAAAAATATTAGGATTTGATCTCATCTGTAATGCTGTACAACCTGACTTTTGTTGAATTTTCCTTACAAATATACTGTATGTAGACTATGTTTGATCTATTGACACTCCAGATATAGCTGTAAAGCACACCACAGTCTGTCCTGGCTGTGCACAGTTGTGTTTTAGGGGAGATCGCCACAAACAATCTCGTCACACCATTTGGAAATTTAAACTGAATATCCAATGACAAAATCTATAAGCAAAAAGGTGAAAGGCTAGGACCAAGTTGAACATGAACAGGAAATCTTCCTGCTGGCTGTGACTGCACATGCACACCAACACCAGGTCCTCGTAGATCTCTATGGCAGTGTGTTGAGGGTAGAGATCTCAGGAAGCCGTCCCATAAATGTCTAAGAACAACCAACATGCAGATGCAGTCGGTGGATAGATTAAGACAATGGTTTTAAGGAATATAGTGACTAGATGGGGCTGTGCCTCTTGACCATCTGTCCTGTCTGTCCAAACTCTCAACAGCGGCAGCTATACCCAGAACAGTAGAACAGAGCCTTGCGTCCTCCATCGAATGCTAGGAGAAACAAGGCAGAAGTCCTTTTTCCTTTTGGAAGTCACTTTGCAACACCATGCAGAGTGTGCCGTAAATACGGTCTGAGATGTGCATGCACGGCTCAGATCGCATAACTGCTGACAGAAAGGGGGGACATTTATAACAGAAGACACCTCTAGAGTCTCTACTATTATAAAAATCCTGCCTGTCATTTTTTTTTCCTGTTTTACTGGTAACAGATTTATGATCGGTTTGTTTGGGCTTTTTTTTTTTTTTGTAATCTGAAGAGGACTTTTATTTATTATGGTTATGCAGACTAATAGGTAAAAAACACACTGCAACTGTAATTAACTGTTCACACTGTACATTTTTTATATGCGTAGCTGCGCAAAAACTCACATTTTGTAACTTTATGGCTAAGCATTTTCAAGCTTAAAATGTATAAAGGCAGAGCAGACACCTTTCTAAAAACAAGGACTAGTAGTACCGTATAACTAAAATAAATGTAAAGAATAAAATGAATGTATTGATATGGCCAATTTTAGTGCAATCCAGTAACAAACTATGAGAGATCTACTACTGATTATACAGGGGGTTAATTCAGTCATACAATTTAACTGTAATTGTATGCAGTTAATGTAAAATGTTTAATTTGAGCATACATGACCTGACACCAAACAATCAGATCCTACATATTGATGCATACAAATGTGTAGGAGACTAAGACCCCTTTCACACCACACGGCCCATTGCGTCGGCTATTTTTAGCAGCGCTTTACCGCCAGATTTGCGGCACATTTCGGCCGCTAGCGGGGCGCTTTTACCCCCCCCCCCCCCGCTAGCGGCCGCGAAAGGGTTAAAACCGCCGGCAATACGCCACAATAGCGGTGTTGTGTCGGTGGTATTACAGCGCTGCCCCATTGATTTCAATGGGGAGCAGCGGTGGAGGAGCGGTAAACACACCGCTCCTTCACCGCTCCAAAGAAGCTGCTGGCAGGACTTTTTTATGACGTCCTGCCAGCGCACCGCTGTAGTGTAGTGTGAAAGCCCTCGGGGCGGCTATACCGCCGGCAAAGTGCCGCTGCAGCGGCGCTTTGCGGGCGGTTTTAACCCTTTTTCAGTGGCGTTTTACCGCCGATGGCCGCACCGCCCCAGTGTGAAAGGGGCCTTAAGGTCCACATACAGTACACATTTTCTGAATGTTTTCTTCATTGAAAGAAAAGGGCAGTGAGATCAATACTGGCTAATGCAGAGGCATGTGTTTAAAGAAAAACGTAACTGTAGCTCAGCACCACAAGCCAAAAACCCTATTTAAGTCATATTAGTAGTAGATTTAATTATAATTAAGCTGGCAATAGATGGTTCGAACCTCAGCCGGTTCATTATGCTTCATTCGGATTCGAACCATATATGGGCAATAAATCAACTTGGGTACAACCAGCATGTCCAATTTTTAGGAGGAGATTATTGCCAGCAACTATAGCTGATCGCAATAACCACTGTGTTCTCCCAGCAGGAATGGCTCCCCGAGGCCACTACAAGGAGAATACAATAGCTCAGCAGGAGGAATTCCCACATCAACGCTGACTGTATTGATAGGGAAACCAAGCTATTTTCCATGGGTGTCAAGGAATAAGATGGTATCATCAATGGCCTGTCTTAGGGTTTGAGCTTCCACTATAAGATAAGGAGATAAGCAGAGGTCATTCAAAAATATAAGCTACCAAAGAAGCTTCCTACAGAAGTCAAACTTGGTCTGACACATCAAACCTGACCGTGTCATTTAATGTGGTGGGCAGCCTAAAAAAATAATCATTTTTATAAACAGACATATTCCCCACATGTAGGCATCATGAGAACATTCTTGCCTTCAGCTAAAGTGTTGTTGTAACATATGCGCTTACAGACCTTGATGAGAATCAAGTCTAAAGGCAGGAGGAGTGTGTGACACCTTGGTCTGAGCTCTTTACTATACTACATTCTTGTAAGAACATGGAAATAAATGGTTGCAAAGTCTGATGTCCAGAACATTACATAAAAAAAAAAAAAAAAAAAAAAGGCATGGCTCAAAATGTACAAAGATGATGTATAGTTTACCAGCAGTCTCAATGGGTATACCATGACAGATGTTTTTCTACATATGCAACTGACCCATAAATACTAAGGCGAATCTCCAAGCCCACTTGTTACTTTTGCAAAACACTGGAAACGAATTAGAACCCGTCACTTTTTTTTTCTCGTCGCTATCCGTTTTCCCTGTTGAGGAAACATCCCCTCACTTTTTGTTATGTAACAGAGTTAAAAACTTGAACATGGTTCTCTATCCAACTAAATAGTAAATTATGGATGTGTTTGTCCAAACTGTAGATATTTCACCCACAAGTCTAGTCCCAGTATGCTTTGCAGAAGTCCCAATGTGATGTTTTCAGAATGGGATTTCTTCACATAATCTATATATCTACTTATAGTTGAAGTGTCAGCCTGAGGCATGTCAATCTTGGGCTCCATGTACACTAGTGTTTTTATGCCAAAACTCAACTCTATAAAAGATTATGTGTCCATGGTTCAACGTCCACTAACCTTCTCCTGATTGTGGAAGAATCGCATTCAGGATAGGAACGTTTATCCACCGGCCGCATAATCGCAGCGCAATTTTGGCATGTTTTCCATTTTCCCGCAGCCAAGTCAAGTGTACATGAAGCCTTAAAGGATGCAATCTCAGGTTGCAATCAGCATATATGGGTTTAAGGCTTGCCATAGACAGCGATTTTCTTTCCTGCAACCACAGGTTTCCCCCATCAACACTATGTTAATGGGGGGAAACCCTCCTGCGGGAATCATTCTTCCAGTGGGGGAGGGGGGAAGCTGTCGGTACCGGGAGAACACAGTGATTGCTGCTAGTGGCTATAACAGTCGCTAGCAATAAATCACATATAAAATCTGTCGGGCTGGTTGTACCAAAGTTGATCAATCGATCAACTTGGGTACATTCATTCAGTCTTCCCATACAAGATTCAAATCTTGGCCAGTCCCTGCTGAACCAGCCGAGATTCTAACCATCTATGGGTGGCTTAACCACTTTCGGACTGACCCCCATGGATATAAGTCACTACCGTATATACTCGAGTATAGCTTGACCCGAATATAAGCCGAGGCCCCCAATTTACCCCCAAAAAAACTGGCAAACTTATTGACTCGTGTATAAGCCGAGGGTGAGACATGCCTGTCCATCCCTGTGTGTGTGTCCGTCCATCCCTGTGTGTCCGTCCATCCCTGTGTGTCCGTCCATCCCTGTGTGTCCGTCCATCCATCCCTGTGTGTGTGTGTGTCCATCCATCCATCCATCCCTGTGTGTGTGTGTCTCCATCCATCCATCCATCCATCCCTGTGTGTGTGTGTGTCTCCATCCATCCATCCATCCATCCCTGTGTGTGTGTGTGTCTCCATCCATCCATCCCTGTGTGTGTCTCCATCCGTGTGTGTGTGTGTGTGTGTGTGTGTGTGTGTGTGTGTGTGTGTGTGTGTGTGTGTGTGTGTGTGTGTGTGTGTGTGTGTCCAGCCTACCTTTGTCCCGAGCCTCCGTCCCGTGCCTTGCCTCCTTGCCTCCGTCCCGTGCCGTGACTTGCCTCCTTGCATCCGTCCCGTGTCGTGCCGTGCCTTGCCGCCGCCGTCCCGTCCCGTGCCTTCCCTTGCCTCCGTCCCGTGCCCTCTTCGTCAGCGGCCATTGTAAAGTTCAAAAGCTGCGCCGCCGCCTTCGCCTGTGATAGGCGGAACACTGAATTTCCCAGCAGCCTGTGTTCCGCCTATCACAGACGTCGTATCATCCTCGTCCGTAGTACGAGGATGATACGATGTCCGTGATAGGCGGAACACAGGCTGCTGGGAAATTCAGTGTTCCGCCTATCACAGGCGAAGGCGGAGCCGGAGGCGCGGCTTTTGAATAGAATGGCCGCTGTCTGTCTGCTCGACACGCTGATCGAGCGGGCAGACAGCGATGACTCGAGTATAAGCCGAGGGGGGCACTTTCAGCCTCAAAAAAGAGGCTGAAAATCTCGGCTTATACTCGAGTATATACGGTAATTTGGCATTAAATACCGGGGTTTTGGGAGCAGAGAGCTGCCATAACCCCGGTATTTTTATTCACAGCGTGTGGTCCGCTTTAAAACAAATGTGGTCTTCGCAGCAGATTCGCTGCAAAATTACTTTTAATCGTCAGGCGAGGTGCCACCCTCCTGCCACGTCCCGATCATCTCCGCCCCTAACCAAAGCCATCGGTAGTGGCAGGGACAATCCGATCCTTCCCCTGATGGACAGGAAGTCGAGCGAGGGAATGATGGCCCCCACGGGACTCTGTGCCATTGGATGACGGAAGCGATGTCAAACGTCACTTCCGCCAACGGCTTTAAAAGGGGACAATTTTTTTTATTAACCGCTTGCGGACCAGCTGTCGCAGTTTTACTGCAGCAGGTTGGCTCCGCTGCGTGAAATCACGTTATTGTACGTGATCTCGCAAGGCTTGCATAGCTCTGAGAGTCCCACCGCAGGTCCCGCAGACTCAATGTTCGTGGGGATACCCGCGATCATCTCACAGAGAGTTAGACCAGGGAAATGCTAATGTAAACAAGCATTTTCCGTTCTGCCTAGTGACACTGTCACTGTGATCGGGAGCGGTGATCAGTGTAGTGTCACGCACAGCCCCTCCCCCCCCCCCCCACAGTTAGAATCACTCCCTAGGACACACTTAACCGCTGCAGCGCCCCCTCCTGGTTAACCCCTTCACTGCCAGTCACATTTACACAGTAATCAGTGCATTTTTAATCACACTGATTGCTGCATAATTTTGAATGGTCCTAAAATAGCGCAAAAAGTGTCCGATGTGTCCGCCATAATGTCATAGTCATGACAAAAAAAAAAGAAAAAAGAAAAAAAAAAAAAAAAAAAAGAAAACTGCCATAAGACTATCCCCTATTTTGTAGACGCTATAACTTTTGCGCAAACCAAGTAATAAACGCTTATTGTGATTTTTTTTATTACCAAAAATACGTAGAAGAATACGTATCGGCCTAAACTGATGGAAAAAATTATATTTTTTTGGAAGATATTTTTTACAGCAAAAAGTAAAAAAAAGTGTTTTTTTTTACAAAATCTTATCTTGTTTTTCTTATTTATAGCGCAATAAATAAAAACCGCAGAGGTGATCAAATACCACCAAAAGAAAGCTCTATTTGTGGGGAAAACGACAAGATCAATTTGTTTGGGAGCCACATCGCACAACCACGCAATTGTCAGTTAAAGTGACGCAGTGCCGAATCACAAAAAGTGTTCTGGTCTTTGGCCAGCCAAATGCTCCGGGCTGAAGTGTTTTTTTTTTTTTTTTTTTTTTTTTTTTTTAATTGCTTTTAAGTGTAAATGTAAGCTCTGAGGTCTTTTTGACCCCAGATCTCACATTAAAAAAGAGGTCCTGTAATGCCTTTTTTCTATTACAAGGGATGCTTACATTCCTTGTAATAGGAATAAAAGTTATCCAAATTATTATTATTTATTTTTTTTTTTTAAAGGGACAGTGTAAAAGTAAAAAATAAAAAAAATTATTTATGAACAAGAAGGAAATAAAAATAAATGTAAAGCACCTCGGCCCTCTGTGCTCACACACAGAAGCGAATGCATATCGCTCCCACATATGTAAATGGTTTTCAAACCACGCATGTGAGGCATCACCATGATCGTTAGAGCGAGAGCAATAATTCTAGCAAAAGACTTCCTTTGCAATTCAAAACTGGTAACCTGTAGAAATGTTTAAGGGTCAAAGTTTGACACCATTCCACGAGCGGGTGAAATTTTGAAGCATGACATGTTGGGTATCAATTTATTCGGCATAATATCTTTCACAATATAGAAAAAAATTGGGCTAACTTTACGGATTTCTTATTTTTTTATTTAAAAAAATAATTTTTCCCCCCCAAAAAACTGCGTTTGTAAGACCACTGCGCAAATATGGTGTGAAAAAGTATTGCAACAACTACCATTTTATTCTATAGGGTGCCTGAAAAAAAAAAAATTATATATATATATATATATATATATATATATATATATATATATATATATATATATATATATATATATATATATATATAAATGTTGGGGGTTGCAAGTAATTTTCTAGCAAAAAAAAGGGATTTTAACTTGTAAACACCAAGTGTAAAACATAGGCTTGGTCCTTAAGGGGTTAAGCTTGCTACAGACAGAGTGCAAAGAGAGAAACCGGCAATAGGACAAGCAAATATACTGATCTTTTGAATATGGGGTTTTTGTTAATTTAATGACAGAGTTGTTTTATCATAGGGTACTTCATGTCTAATAACCCATAGTATCAGGCCAATGTAGAACACTACATTTTTTATTTTTTTTTCACTTAACGTTTGGTCATATAAAGTTCAATAGTAATCAATATACAGTATAGATTTTGGAATACTTAAAAAAGTGAAATGTACAAAACATTAGACCAAAATGGCTCAATTAATATAGAAACAGTCTACAATAATAAAGCCAAAAAGGTCCAATGAGCCTTCGCTCACTATATAAAAATGTGAAGTTTCTGACCAAGACTGTTATTTTAAAGAAAGGCAGGCAAGAAGCCTGCTCTCCGCAATTACCAGATCTCGGGACCATTACACACATTTTTGTGGTCACCTTCAGTCCAGCAGTAGAGTTAGGAAAACAGAAACTCAGCAAAGAGGAAATTCACTTTCATCCAAACCCTTACAGAAATAATTACAGTAAAAGATGGATCTCACCTCACCAACAATTTTAAAGAGACATTAAGGCCTCTTGCACACAGGCGCCCCCAGCCCATGCAACAAATTTCAGCAGGTTAGTACAGTTTAGGTGTAGCATACAGCTGCCCATAGACATGAATATACATGGTAATACTTAGGTAAATGCCAATGCTCACATAAAACACAGGTATAGCATACAGGCATGTGTAAAAAAAAAAAAAAATAGAATATTTCCCCCTTCCACCACCAGGAAATTGTGGAAGATGGGCAGCAATGAACAGTGTTTCACTAATTGCTAAACTCATCTGAGGTTAGCACATGTTCTCTGCATCATTGCAAAAAAAAAAAACTAACAATGCTTAAAAAAGGGAAGTCTGTCTCGAGCTCAGTCTCTTATGGAGAGTAATTGACAGCATCTGATATATTCAAGCAGCTCTCTATAGAAGGCATGTGGCATAGAGTGTGATGAGACACAGGTCACACGATTCATTAGACTCAATCTGCCCCCCCCCCCCCCACACTATTCTATTTATTTCAGTGCAAGTTATGGTGTGTAAAACTTTATTTTAAAGTGAAACTGAAGGCAAAAGGCATGACCCCCCCCCCCCCCCCCCCAAAAAAAAAGACATGCAATTTCTCTTCTGGTATAAGGCCTGGTTTACACCTATGCAGGTTGCAGTTAGCATACTCCAGGTGCATTTCATGTTTTTCAGAACACGTTTTTTATTCACTGAAGTCTATGGAACCAAAAAACAGAAAATAGCCCCTGGCCCTTTCCATAAAATGCACAGATGTGAACGTGATCCATAGGAAACCATGTTAATATAACTGAGTGAGTTTCTGCAACACTGAAAACACGCTAAAAACTGCATAGGTGTGAACCAGGCATCAAATACACTCACCTACCTATTCACAACACACTCTAGAATGTATACTGAGCTTCACATGCACAACTTAGTTTACAGTCTGGCATGCTCCTTGTGTGCCGGATGACTGTACAGCTGTGGCCAAAAGTTTTGAGAATTCCGGCTGCCTCAGTTTTTATGATGGCAATTTGCATATACTCCAAAACGTTATGGAGAGTGATGAAATAAATTACAATTAATTGCAAAGTCCCTCTTTTTTGCCATGAAAATTAACTTAATCCCATAAAAAAAAAAAAACATTTTCACTGCATTTGTGAAGAAAGCTTCAATTTGCCCAAGAAAGTCCACAAAGTGCCAGGACTGTCTCCTACAGCTGCAGAATCGGGGCGCCACCAGTGCAGAGCTTGCTCATGAATGGTAGCATAGTAGCCACTTCTCACCAGGAAAAACCAGCAGAGACAGACGGATATTCTGCAAAAGTCACAGGAATTGGACTGCTGAGGACTGGGGTAAAGTCATTGTCGCTGATGAATTCCCTTTGATGGTTTGAGGCACCTGGGAAAAGCCTTGCCGTGAAGAAAAAGCGAGCGATACAATCAGTCCTGTGTCATCCCAACAGTAAAACATCCTGAGACCATTCATGTATGGGGTGGGTTGCTTCTCAGCCAAGGGAGTAGGTTCACTCATAATTTTGCCTAAGAACACAGCCAGGAATAAAAGAATGGTACAAAAACATTCTCCGAGAGCAAATTCTCCCAACCATCCAAAAACAGTTTGGTGAAGAACAATGCCTTTTTCAGCATGATGGAGCAAATTGCCATAATGCAAAAGTGATAACTAAGTGGCTTGTGGAACAAAACATCAAAATTTTGGGCCCATGGTCAGGAAACTCCCCAGACCTTAATCACATTGAGAACTTGTGGTCAATCCTCAAGAGGCGGGTAGACAAAAAAGAAAAACACAAATTCTGACAAACTCCAAGCATTGATTATGCAAGAATAGGCTGTCATCAGTCAGGATGTGGTCCAGATGTTTATTAACAGCATGCCAGGGTGAATTGCAGAGGTCTTAAAAAAGAATGGCCAACACTGTAAATATTGACTCTTTGCATAAACGTAATGTAATCGTCAATAAAAGCCTTTGACACTTATAAAATGCTTTTAATTCTACTATAGTAACATCTGACAAAAAGATCTAAAAACACTGAAGCAGCAAACTTTGTGAAAAATAATATTTGTGTCATTCTCCAAACTTTTGGCCATGGCTATACACCTGCATGGGATTGATGTCATCATGCGCCAGTCAATCAAGATGGCTGAAGACTGGTACTCAGAAAGGGGGGGGGGGGGGGAGATGCCAGCCAGGCATCTCGTAGGCATTGGGCCATTGCAGCATATGTGAGTATTTGTGCCATTAATACCACATATTAATGCGTATTGCTACTTTTGCAACAACATTTGAGAGAAACCCAGTAGGTGTTTTGACATCTTTTCCTTCTCGCACAGAATGCCCAAGAAAAAAAAAAAGCCTTTACTTTTTAGATGTTTCTCAGGAGGGGTCATGGCTTGCTGTAGGGTTTTTTGACATGGGGGAGGGGGGGTTAGTTTTACTAAAAGTGGCACGGCTGTGCATGGTAGCTAATCAGCTTCTAAGTTCTAAGAGTGTTTGCGCGCCTGTCGCTGGTTTTACACCCAGGTTAGGTGCAGCCCCCACCCCCTTTGTCTCACGTACGTGGCGTTGTGGCATATTTAAACCCCACTCGGAGCTAGCTGTGTGCACTGCTAGTCTCTGCATGGGGTCTGTACACACACACACTTGGCTTGCTGGTGTTGTTCTAGGAGCGATATCTAGGTGAAATTTCTTCTTCCCCTCTTCCACACTCTCATCTTTTTCTCTATTGGTAATTTTTCTACTCTTTTGTTCATTGTGGCCAATTCACATCACACTACCATCTTGCCTTCTTTACTTGCAACTGTGCACTTTTAATTTTAGTGACACCTCCACTTTATTTTCATTAATCTGTATATCATTCAGGATGGTATTCATTTTCAGACACTTCCTTGTACGATTCTGCCACGTTATCACTCCCTCCGCAATCTTTGGGGGTCACCATTAATTACTACTATTAATTACACATATATTTAATACCTTGTCCCCAGATATGTTGGTCTCAACAATTACTACACATCCCATTTTTGGTGATACTCTTCCATACTTCTGCATTTCCTTATTTTGCCTGATATCGCATCCATTTCTATGCCGCCTCAGTTCCCGTGGAGGGATTACGCTCCTGGCCCACCCTACGCCCACCGCCGCGCACTGCACTTGCCGTCCGGTTCGGTGAGTGTGTTCTGGCTAACCATTTACATGCATTAAATCTTTATTAATTCATATTTTTGTCTATATGGTTAGTATATTATACTTTTTATTCATATCCCATAGGAACTTCTTGGTCGCATCAGCTCCTGATGAGTGGGGATACACCCACAAAATGCGTTGAGCTTTTGATTTGATGCCCCAGCTACATTTTATACGGAACCATATACATTTCATCTTGAATTGATTTTTTAATTATATACTAAAAATAATTTTTGTTTTACATCTAGTGCATGCATACTTACCATGTGGGTATATTTTTCGATATCGGTTATGCTACACTATTTAATTTATTATCATGTGCTGTTGTATGTATATATTATATCATGCTTCTACTATATTGAGGCCTTTACATATTATGAATTTGATACTTTTTACGTTTTTTTACCTATCAAACATTTAAACATGGTTAAAAATTACCTCCACTATCCAAGTGCTTAATTTTAAAGTCCCAAACTCCCTTCTATACGTACCTATTATCGGGATGGAGGCACTTAACTGTGCTTCATCTAAAGTCCCAAATCCCCCCCTTTTTGCTAAGTTCAGTTTGTTCAGTTAAGCTTTGACAATAACACCTGAAAGCTGATTGGTTTTCTAGGCAGAGCTGCATCAGATTTTGCACTCTCCAGTTTTAGTAAATAAACCCCAATGAGTCTGTCCCAAACCTGTCCTCATTAGTATGCAAATGCAAGAAACCTAGCTTCAAAATGTTTAATTCCTTTTAAAACCTGGTGCACGCTGCAGCTGTCAAATGCCTTCATTTTCATGTGGTGACCCTGCCAGTAACACACTTCCTGTCCAAGGTGGTAACACTTACTGTGCCAAATCTATGGAGAACCAGTGTTGTCATGAAAGGACAGGAGCATTAGAACTACAGAAAACCTACATTAAGCAGACCAAAAGGGAAGTTTATGGTTTACATACAATTTGAGACAAAGACAGCAAAGTAGATTCAAATGAAACAACTGAAACTGAGTACAGCCAAGGTTGGGATGAAGAGAGATTGTTGACATCACATATAACCAGTAAAACAAGAAGTCTGGGCTTTTTAATTGCAGCAATGAGACATGTCAGGGTGTAATCCATATGAGCTGAGGTAGGTTCTTCACAACAGAATGTGACACAAATAAATGTCCTTTTCATGCAAATTCTAGCTATTAATAATCTTGCAGTAGCATACACTGAAGATTATATAACCAGCCTTTCAGATTTGCGTAAAGGAAAAAAAAAAAAAAAACACAATCTTCCAGCAATTTAACAACTCTGATTATGCTTGCTGGCATGAGTACCGAGTAAAAAATAAATAAAAAATAGAATAGATTCACATAAAGATAATGGAATTTAAATGAAGTATATGTACTAGGAATTGAATGATGTCCCCTATTTTTATTAACTTGTTTGGGATTTAAAAAAAGGATTAGTGTCTTAGGCATTTCTTCCCAGGAACTTAAAGAATTTGTCTGGAATTTTTCATTTCACTATGCACAAGTAATCATTTTGCTGAAAAAGAACAACCAATCACGAGGAATCAAGTTCAACCAAGACCTGTCTGTGAACTCGAAGGTAAAAACACTGCGGAAAAACTTCAGCAGCACACAGACTCCACACCTAAACTGTCCCGCCAAGTTCCATCCTAATTAATCTGTTGTTGATTAGTACATTCATTCAGAAATGGAAATATTATGGTAGCTGGTCAGGTATGGTTAACCAAGGGGTAGTCACTAACCCCAAACACTTTTTTCTTTTTAATTCAGACAAGCTCTGATTCAATATCCGAAAAAGGTCAGTAGTCTTTTTCAATGTAAATTAAATCTTTAACTGAAACTCAAAAGTAGAACAAGCATTAAAATGATTCTGACACTTGAAATGCATATCAACAAAGATTAATTAGAAGGTGGGGGGGGGGGTGGATGAACAGTAGGATTTTCCCTTTGTCTATTCGCAGAACATCTTGTATATTTAAAAAAAAAAAAATCCTTAAAACATTTTATTCTGGAGTTCAACTTTCAGGATCTTTAGAACAGTGGTAGGTGGGCAGCCAGAGTTTGCCACATCATGTATTATAACATAGTACGGTCCTAAATAAAACACAAGATATTTCCCCACCTCAGGTGCTTAATTCCTCCAATGGTGGCTGGCTTCTACATTTGGTCTAACAATCCATAGCCCTGAAGAGATCAGTCTTGCAGTGCTGTGGGCAGTTGGTAAGCTGGTGTGGGCAATTCGGCACTAGATCTTTCAGGTTTGAAGTTAGGAGGGTACTATAGTGCAAATTTACCAGTCATTTTGACAGGATGTCTGTTTCAAGTCGTATGAACTGAAGCAGCCATGTTAAGTCATGTGACTCACAGCAGTTCTGTTTTCATCCACTTTTACGAACTCTTGATGTCAGTGCCTCTGTGTACTGCTACTACAGCCTAGACTACCTACCTCCCTCCCTCCCTTAGGAGTCGGTCAGTTTCTGAAGTGGACCTAAATAAAGTTATAATTTTTCTAGTGTTGGAAAGAAAATGATGGCTGCCGTACAAGCACTTGTCACACATCACCATCAGATTTACAAAAACAAGAAAATTCCTCCAAGAGAAAGAACCTGCTGCTTTCTCAATGTGAACACTTATATGTTATGACTCTTGACTACAATTTTAGCCTTTAAAACCATTTTTTTGGCCAAGTTCCCCCTTTTCAGAAATGGCATATGCAGTCAAGAAACCCCGGCAGATATTAAACTTTGCTACTTTGTAAAATGTTCATTCGTTTTATTGTTATACCTGTAGGCAATTTGGGCCCTCCGGAAACCTGGCTGAAAATCCCAGTTTAGCAAGCCCCAAGTCCCGCCTTGTTACTAGGATGTGAAAACTTTGCCACATCTTAGCAACAGGGCAAGATGTAGGATTTGCCAAGTGGGAGTTTTTAGCCAGACCTCAGAGGGGCCCTAATAGCCTACAGTTATGACAGCAAAATTAATGAACATCCTAAAAAGCTGCACAGTTTTTAGTTTTTTTTAATCTACCAGGGCCTCTTGCTTGAACAGGCCATTTTCTAGAAAAAGCAGAACTAATCTACTATACTTACCTTTGTATGAACAGTACAACGCTCATGAGGTCCCTCGCCACAATCTTCTCCCCGATATCTACTAGGTGCCAGTCTGCCCCATCTAGATTGCATGGGCAGGAGTGCAGTCATCCTGCCACACATTCTAGGGAGGACTGGGACAGATTAATAAAACAAATCTAAGAGGAGACATATTTTGTGCGATAAATACCCTGTTTGCAATTTTTAACATCAGACTTCCTCTTTAAAGAATCATCCCAGCTGAAACCGTTACAAACACACTGAACCCATACAAAAATATTTGCTTTAGCAAACACACGCTGACCTGTTTTATTCAGGACATTTGTGGCATCAAGATAAAGCATTTCTAATAAACTGTTATCGGAAAGATAAACAAAATGCAAAGCCGCTTAACTAGAACGGTATTGTATGGGAAATCAATCTGGATTTGGAAGGTTGTGTTAAATATTTCTTCTGCCACAAGTGAAAATGTTATCTTGAAACAGTGATTCAAGAATCACAGCCATGGTATACACATACTGATAACTACTTAAATCTCCCTGCTCCCCCCCCACTTAAAAAAAAAAAAAAAAAAAAAAAAAAAATGGCTGCAAGTGTCATTCTCGCCTAGACAAGAGAAAAGTGCTGTACATAGTACAGATTTGTCAGAAAACCTTAACTTTCCTTCCACAATCAACATTTTCTATGGGACACTATACTACAAAATACTCCCACAAGATTTGTTAAATTGCACACACAATTATTTTTCCTAACAATAACATTCAAGACTATGTTGCAAAAAGGAAAAAAAAAACAAGTCTTAGGATGTTGCTGTCTCAAATGTAGCTTTGCTCCTAATTAAAAAAAAATAAAATAAAAATCTACTACATGTGAGTCCAATTACCGTATTTTTCGGACTATAAGGCGCACGTAAAAGCCTAAATTTTCTCACAAAAACGACCGTGCGCCTTATAATCCGGTGCGCCTTATATATGACCTGTTGACATCGCTGGAGTTCTTTGGTTAATGCACCCGGAATGATGGCAAGCACTCACTTGGGCTTTAACAGTATCTGTCAGATGGGCGCGCATGGAGTCACAGATCAATAGGGATGGAGATTCGTGGAAAAAGCCACCCGGTCTCTTGACGTAAACCTTCGGACTATAAGGCGCACGTAAAAGCCTAAATTTTCTCACAAAATCGACCGTGCGCCTTATAGTCCGATGCGCCTTATATATGGAAATATCCATTTTATCAGCCGGTCGTTGCTAGTGCGCCTTATAATCCGGTGCGCCTTATAGTCCGAAAAATACGGTATGCATTAAACAGGTGTCCAGTAGACAGTTGATTATAAAAAGGGAGCTATTTAACCAGTTCAGCCCCAGAAGGATTTACCCCCTTAATGATCAGGCCATTTTTTGCAATACGGCACTGCTTTACTTTAACTGACATTTGCGCGGGCGTTTGATGCTGTACCCAAATAAAAGCGATGTCCTTCCCCCCCGCCACAAATAGAGCTCTCTTTTGGTGGTATTTGATCACCTCTGCAGTTTTTATTTTTTGCTCTATAAACAATTTTGGAAAAAACAAAAATATATATTTTGCACTTTGTGCTAGAATACATATGCTACACATACATTGGCTTCTCCCCTGTGTAGCGTGCACATGCCCACACTATCTATTGCATGAAACAACGTACAGGTGTGTGGTTTTGCGCAATAGAGCCACCCTGCCACAGTAAATATGCAGTGGGCGGTCCTTAAGTGGTTAAAGAAAACCCCTTCCCCTTTCACGCTGTCAGCAATGACATCACATGGAAGAGAAATGTCACAAGGCCTGAGAAAGGAAATCATTTCTTTACATATGAAAGCTGAAGGCTACAAGAAGATCAGCAAATCTTTACTTATTAGTCAGAATACTGTAGCAAAAGTGATACAAAATTTAACAAAGATGGAACTGCAGCCATGGCGCAGAGATGTCCAGGCCATCCACGGAAATAAACACCTCGACAGGAGAATCTTCTGATGAGAAGGGTTGAAGAAAAATTGCCATGCAAGGTCACTGCGGTTAGCTAGAGTAGAAAGCCAAACTGGGGTGATTGTTTCCCATGACAATATAGCATACACTGCAGAGGAATGGTATGCATCGGTGTTGTCCACACAGGAAGCCTCTCCTAAAGCCCATGCACAAAAAAGCAAGCCTGGAATTTGCTAGGGCCCATGCTGAGCTGCACTGTACTGTACATGAGCCCCTAGAGACGTCACTAGTGTGCTACTCACTGTTCTTCTTGTAGGTTTTGCACGAGACCCATGGCCTCTTATCCTGGAGAGCATGTACAAATCCTCAACCATGTGTTTCTACTCACAAAAGGCACCAGATATGGAGGAAACTCGTGGAACCATGCCTGGATTTTTTTTTTTTTTTTTTTTAAAAGACTCATCAACTTTTTTATCAATTAAAAATCATACTGGGTGTTTCTTGCCAAAAATAATATCTTTTTGTAACTGGTTTAAAAGGAAATATAAAAAAAAAAAAAAAAAAAAAAAACACTCCACCACCAATTCTTCACTTGGAATGTAAACAGATTTTTCCATAGAGTTTATAAAACAAAGTGCAATTAAGAAAAATGTTTCCTCTGGCAATTTTTGGCTTAGTCTGCTAGCAATGTCTTAAATTAAAAAAATTAAAATGTAAATCTGTAGTTCATCTCAGTTGTGCAAAAAGATCTGGAACTGAAAGCTATTGGCCCGTTTATAGTCCCGTCGTACGTGTTCTACATCACCGCATTTGGAACGATTGGATTTTCCAACAACTTTGTCCGACCGTGTGTATGCTAAACAAGTTTGGGCCAAAATCCGTCAGAAAAAAAATCCAACAGATTTTGTCGTCGGAAAGTCTGACCATGTATACAGGGCATTATGCTGTGAAAATGCACATTGGTGCATAGCAGTACGGTTTATTCCTAAAGGCACCCCAATGCACCCTGCCTGTATATGTAAGGCAACATGCTACCATGCACTGTGGCACACTGCATTACAAAACATAGCGCATGTACTTTTTTGATGTGTTTTGGTGCTTTAAGCAGCCCATGAAAACAAAAATAACACACGTTAATGTACAGCAACAGTGTGAATACAGACTAAAATGTGTACTAACTGGGAAACTACTATTAAAAATACAGTTTACGAAACTAGTGAACAGAATAGATGAATGTGTGAAGAGTAAGTAGTCATAAAAATCATGTTGATATGAAGAAATCAAAAAATTGTATATTATTGTTAAGTGTTGTCCATATCCACTGTTTCCACGAAAGGTCATGCATTATGCTGATCTGGCAAACTATTGCTACTGACCATGTATTTTCCTGCTGGCTGATAGCAATTTTCTAATCCTTTGGAAAACCGTATGACTAACCATCCCCACTGCTGATAACAAACTGCCTAACAAGACAGGCACAGGAAGTCAAAAAGCTTGAAAAGATGTGGAATGCTCACAGGGGAATATACTGAAATTTTGCAAGTCATTCAAAGGGCATGAATAGTTAAGACATTTCTGAGATTCATTATAAAGAAACAATGCATGCTATAGTGAGAGTCATTGTTAGGACTCCATATGAGTTTTTCAACTATGGTATATGCACTCCGGGGTGTAGTTCTGACAGGCAAGAGGCCTGTCTTGGTTACAATCAGGGCTATTATTGCAATTGTTGTGGCATTTCTGAATACTTATTATGTATACATTTTAAGGGTGCACCGAATAGTTTTTTTGGTGCCGAAAACCAAAACCGATACCAAAAATGACTGTTTTTAAAAAATATTTTCATACAGGAGATGGTCAGAGACTGGGGACATGCTACAGGAAATGGTCAGAGACTGCAGACATGGTACAGGAGATGGTCAGAGACTGCGAACATGCTACAGGAGATCAATGCAGCCTCACCAGTTCCCCTCAGATGCAGCCTGCCTGATAAAAAAAAAAAAAAATGCATGCACACAGTGTTTGCCATGTATTCCAATGGCTCTAGTTCACACCATGCAGTCAGTCTCCGGTTGTCAGTCTCCGGTTGTCGGGACAAGGTGGTTTGGGGGCCCCCCTGCCTCAAAGCACCCACCCCCCCCTGCCTCAAAGCACCCACCCCCCCCCCCCCCATTTTTAGTGCATGCAGCCTGGTATAGTTCAGGAGGGGGGGGGGGGGGTTGGCAATCACTCGCCATCAACCCCTTTCCTGACCTGCCGGGCTGTGTGCTCAGATAAGGGTCTGGTGTGGATTTTAGGGGGAATTCCCCATGCAGTTTTTTTCAGCGTGGGGGTTCCCCTTAAAATTCATACCAGACCGAAGGGCCTGGTATGCTCTTGGGAGGGGGAACCTATGCAGTTTTTTTTTTTTTTTGGCGTGGAGTTCCCCCTAAAGATTCACACACGACAGTGCCTGGTATTGTCAGGGATCAAAGTCAGATCCCTGTTTATTGAAGTCTGACGCATGTCGGACTTCAAGTCGCAGGGCAAAGTCGGTCCACAGCGATACGACTGTCGTGTCATACAAGTGTGAAAGAGGCCTTAAAGCATATAAATAACCAGGGATCTCTGTAAATATTTTTAATGAGATTGAAAAAATAAGCACAGAACGTATTGACAATGACAAGGATTACTTGTGATAAAATGACCCTCATCAGGGGGGATACATGAGGAAAAATGCCTGCAACAATAAAAGGAGTTGTGCTGCACATACACCCTCCATTCTTCAGCAACACTGTACTAAAGCATCAAAAGAAGGTCCTGCAATAATTGCCTATCACAACAGAGATTGGGTACTCTAGTGCTCTGTAGTATTATTTAACTTACACACAAGTGGTGGGTAGCCTCTGATCCCAAAGACAATGGAATGCTATAGAAAATATAGGAACATTGTTATAGAAGTTTCTGGATACATATTTTACCCACATATTTGTTAGATCCTGATCAAATGTTTATTACTACAGCCCCATATACACAACATTTTGTAGTCAAATTGCTCTAAAATGATTTACTGAATTTCTAGTACCAAATATATACAGATGCAAAACAGTCCACAGAAAATATCGAGAATAGTGCATGTCATCATCACGGTCTTTCTATTCCTCCAAGTAGTAGTTAATCATCACTTAAGTGTACATTTACCTTCACTATAGTATATAGCCAGCAGGTAAAAGTCAAATCAGCCTTTTGACTATATGTTCAATATCACTACCCAATCGCTACCCAAACATACCCATCATCAGTTTGTGATTGAATATGGAAACTTCATAATTACAGGCCACGGTAAGAAAAGTATTTTATGTCAAACTCAGCTGCAGAATAGCAATCCAGAGAAAGGGCACACTGCTTGTTACTTTATGACATCAGAGAGAGAACATACAATTAAAACATGCAAGGCACAAGTGCAGTAACAAATAACAAGCAGATTACATCTTGTTATGGAATATGTAAAGTGAATTCTGTTGGTTGCTTACAATTGCTACAGTCGGCCCCTTGCAATGAATACTCAATAGGCCCAATAGTCTTTTGGCGTTACTACAATGCAGAACCTTTGTGTAAACGCAGGTAGAGCGCCCTCCGCAGCTCCCTGGAAATCAAAGATTGTGTGTTGGCTGGTTGGAGGAGGAGAGGGTGGCCCTGTATGCCGATGATCTGCTCCTTTATCTTAATGACCCGGATCCTTCTCGGCAGGGTGCTCTCCACATTCTTAATACCGTCTCGGAGGTCACATGCCTCCGGGTGAACTGGATGAAACACTTTTCTGGTTGACCCTGAGGCCAGAGTGAGTGCCCCACCTGATATCCCTCTGCAATGGGTAGATGCATTCAAGTACCTCGGCATAGTGATTTCTAGATCAGTTAAGGATTATCTGCAATTAAACTTGTTACCAACACTTACTGTTGTAAGGTCCCTTTCACACCGAGGGTGTTTTGCAGGTGCTATAGCGTTAGAAATAGCGCCTGCAATCCGCCCTCAAACTGCTGCACCATTATCTCCAGTGTGAAAGCCTGAGGGCATTCACACCGGAGCGGTGCGCTGGCAGGATGTCAGGGAAAGTCCTGCCAGCAGCTTCTTTGGAGCGGTGAAGGAGTGATGTGTTTACCGCTCCTCCACTGCTGCTCCCCATTGAAATCATTGGGGCAGCGCTGCAATACAGCTGGAAAAATGCAGATTTTGCGGCATTTTGCGGTTGGTTTTAACCCTTTCTCAGCTGCTAGTAGGGGGTAAAAGCGCCTGGCTAGCGGCCCAAATGCGTTGCAAATCCGACAGTAAAACGCCGCTAAAAATAGCGGCGTTTTACTACTGACGCTATGGGCACAGCCGTGTGAAAGCCTTCTTAAAAGGTAAGACTTAAAGCGGGAGTCCGCCGTTTTTTTTTTTTTTAAAAGCCAGCAGCTACAAATACTGCAGCTGCTGACTTTTAAAATAATGACACTTACCCGCCCAGCGCGCCCGCGATGTCGGCACCCGAAGCCGATCTCTCGATCGTCTCTCGGGTGCTGCCGCCGCCATCTTGGGTATGGGAATCAGGAAGTGTAGCCTTGCGGCTTCATTTCCTGGTTGCCTACTGCGCATGCGCGAGTCGCGCTGCGCAATAAGGATGGTCCCCGCTGTCTCTGGGATCCGTGTGTTTCCCAGCAGACAGCGGGGGACCTTCGGAAAGGGGCGTAGATTCGGCGGAAAGGGGTGTAGCTTCTGCAGAATCTACGCCGGAAGTGAGTGCAGATACCTGTACTGTACAGGTACCTGCACCCCCCTCCCCCCTGAAAGGTGCCAATTGTGGCGCCAGAGGGGGGGGGGTTCCAATGAGCGGAAGCTCCACTTTAGGGTGGACCTCCGCTTTAAAGCATGGGAGAACTTGCCACAGTCATTACTGGGCTGTATAAACCTTATAAAGATGAAAATCTTACCTAAATGTGTTTCCTTATTTCACAATTCCCCCTCCAATGGCTACCAAAAAAGTTGTTTTATTTTCAACCCTTAATCAGCTATTGGTTTCGTTTTTGTGGGGCCCTCATCTAGCCTGGTACAGATTGTCTACTTTAATGAGACCTTCCTCGCAGGGGGGCCTTGCCATGCCAGATTGTTGCAAATATTTTCTGGCCTCACAAACATTTACTGTCCACTAGTGGTTAAACCCAGATGCACTGAACAGTTCTGGAGGAAGTGCCCTCCTCTATGAAAGTTCTGCAATTGCTACTATATTGTGGACATAAGGCCCCTTACCCGCTAACACCTTCTATTCTCACTGCCCTTAAGGCTTGGAGGTCAGGCTTGAGCCTTGAAGGCGACTACTCCAGGCAATACTCCCCAAACACCTCCTTATGAATTAATCCCAACTCATTTCTACAGTCTCCTGAATCCCCAGGCCTGGACCAAATTCCATATAAAAGCATTGTTGCACATAGTGGATCAGGGTAAACTGCTTCCATTTCCTACTATTTGTTTGAAATATACGGTAATGTCCCTTTCTCCTACTTAGATATTGGCAATTATCCCATGCCTTTAGTAGCCAATTTCCTGAACCCTCAGTGCACCTCTCCATGTCCACTCTCGAGGACAGGGTGCGAGCTGACTGCACACTGAAACCTATGTCTATTCTCTACAGTAATTTCTGCTTTTACAATCAGGGAATTGTCAGCGCTATGGAATAAATGGTTGGTGGATATAGCAGACCTTGACGGTGGCGACTGGTCGGATATCTGGGATCTCCCTTTTAGACAACTTATCTCCCTTAGAGATCGCCTCATTCAATTTTAAATACAGTGCACCAAGCTTATTATACTCCACGCAGGGTGCATAAAATGTTCCAAAACGCAATACCAGACTGTTGGAGATGTTTTCATCCTAGAGGCGATTACATTCACATCTTTTGGTCTTGCCCAGCTATTGCTCAATACTCGAGACTTTTCCCCTTCCATTCGAGTCTGCTTGTTGGGCCTGGTGGAGGAGCTGGCCCCTACGGTGGCGGAACGGACGCTGATGGGACTACTGTTATTTTATGCTAGGAGGGCAATAACTTTGGCTTGGAAAAAATCCTCTCCTTCTACTGTCCTAACACATTTGACAAAGTTTGGGGCAAATGGATCAAGGATGACTCCACAGCACGTCTGCTATCGCTCACTAAGTGTTAAGAGTCCTTCATTTGTAAGGTCTGCAGTCTTAGTATTGTGGGGGGGGGAGGAGTTTGGCTGGAGTGGCCCTTCGGGACTATATTCTCCATTTGTATTACATTTTAAAATTTTGGGGCGAGCCATCTGCACACAATTTTAGAGTTGTCGGTTTCACCTTTATTGTTGTTGGCGACTGTATGGGGCTCTGGCGGTCTGCCCCATCTGCCCTTGCATGGATGATGCTTGTGTTATTGAAAATCCCAATAAAAAGGTTTCTAAAGAAAAAAGCCACAAATTGACCACTCTTGCAAACAGATCTGTCCAATATTAAATTCCAATTCACAGAAAATTACATCAAGGATTCCATCCTACACACAAGCCACTGATGGCAAAGAAAAAAAAAATAAATAAATAAAAAAAAAAAAAAAAAAAGCGAATAAAAAGGATACTAGGTTCAAAGATATCAAAAGCACACCAACTAAATTCATTCAGAATGTTATATGGGCACAAGAAAGAGGCAGGATATTCTCCCCTAGAGACAGTGGGGGGGAATTAGAGCAGTAAGGGCTAGTTTACATTTGCTTCAAAACATGGCTTTGGACACGTTTTGTTAAAGCTCTCTGAACACTAGTCAAAGTCCCTGTCACTTAAAAAAATGGTTAGCTTACAGTCCTGTTTCCACTTTACGTTTGCCTTGCTTTGGCTTTGCTTTAAAAATTTTAGTATCTTTTGAAATGTAGCTTTAGTGGCACTTCAAAACATCTTCAAAGTCCCCATAGAAGTCAATGGCAAAGCACCTAAAGCTTTTGAGAGGCTTTAATTTAGCTTTACTTTATTTTGGAGAAAATGCAGGTATGAAATATTCACATACAAAGGGTACCTGCCAAGCTTCAAAAGAGCTTCACTGAAGCATCATCGAAGCATCACCGAACCATCAAAAACACCTCATAAAAGCATATTAAAGCGGTAGGCACTTTAATGTGTGTTGAAGCCAAAGTGTAAAGTGTAAAGTGTAAATGAGCCCTAATAAACCCAAAAGCAAAAAACAGAATATATCGCAGCTTACCAATCCTTAAAATGTGGTGGCTTTGCTGCATGTTTTCTTTTTTAGGATTTATTTTCACCTGGTTATCCACACTTTCTATCTTAGGCAGGCCACACACCGTTCGAATCTCAGTCAGTTCAGCAGGAACCGGCCGAAATTCAAGCTGTGCATGGACAGGTTGAATGTACCAAGCTAATTAAATCGATCAACTTGTGTACAATCAGCATGCCGGGTTTTACCTGTGATTATCGCTAGCAGCTATAGCTGCTAGCAATAATCATTGTCTTCTCCCGGCGGGTATGGCTTCCTCCCGCCCTACCCTGCTGGGAGAAGAGAATGGCCCGGAAGGAGGGTTTCGCGCATCAAAACTTTCTGTGTTGATGGGAGAATCAAGTACATTTCTTCCCTGAAACCATAAATTTGCTCTATGTATGGCTGCCCTTAAAAGGTGGATCCTCCATCTATGGGAACTCCTGTTAAGGTAAAGGGGATTTTGTAAGCATGATGATTTAACAGAGACCAGGAGCCAGCTGCACTGAAAGTTGTAAACTGCAAGTGCTGGCTGGGTTAAGAATTTTACCAAACAGCTTACTGAGGAATGTTTAGGTTATTGCGCTCATTGTGTTAAAATAAAAAAGGTGAGGGTTTACTACTACTGTAAAGCCTGGTACACACTAGAAGTTTCTTTGTGTTTTTTTTTTGTTAAACCCAGTGGGCTGAATTAAGAGAAAAAACTGAAGAGCTCAAGAGCATTAAGCAATAAAACTTCACTATAGAAGCACTGGAACAATTCAGGTTAGTCCTCCCACAGCTCAACTCACTGTGCTCACCCAGCAGTTACTCTAGCCTTTCAGCATCTAATGCAGCCATTCACAAACAGGGTTCCGTGGAATCCTGGGGTTCCTTCAGAGGTTGCTAGGGGTTCCTTGAGCTGTGGCTGATGAACCACTTATTTGATGGTGCCTACAGAGTTCAAGGTTCAGCACCACTTAGCAAAGCCAGCAGCATGACACCAAATATCTTAACTGTCTTTAACCACTTCAATACCGGGCACTTAAACACCTTCCTGCCCAGACCAATTTTGAGCTTTCAGCGCTGTCGCACTTTGAATGACAATTGCGGTCATGCTACACTGTACCCAAATGAAATTTTTATCATTTTTTTCCCACAAATAGAGCTTTCTTTTGGTGGTATTTGATCACCTCTGCGGTTTTTATTTTTTGCGCTACAAATAAAAAAATACCGAAAATTTTGAAAAAAAAAAAGTTTTTTTTGTTTCAGTTTCAAAACTTTGTAAATAAGTAAGTTTTCTCCTTCACTGATGGGCACTGATAAGGCGGCACTGATGGGCACCAATGTGGCACCAATGAAGTGGCACTGATGGGCGACATGGACCGGCGACACAGATGGGCATGGATAGGCGGCACTCATAGGCGGCACAGGTGGGCACTCATAAGCGGCACAGGTGGGCACTCATAAGCGGCACAGGTGTTATACTATAGTAATGGATGCCAATCAGTGCCAAACAATAATGCATGCCAATCAGTGATGCCCATTGTGGGCACTGATTGGCATCCATTATGGGCACCGATTGGCACCCATTGTGCTGACTGGCATCCCTGGTGGTCTAGGGAGGATTACCTTTTCCCTGGTGGCGTCCCTGGTGGTCCAGTGTGGGCATCCTCGGGGGGGCTGTGCTGATAATCGATCAGCACAGACCCCCCCTGTCAGAGGAGCAGCCGATCGGCTCTCCTCTACTCGCGTCTGACAGGCGCGAGAGAGGGAAAGCCGATCACCGGCTCTTCCCATTTACACTGTGATCAGCCGTGATTGGACACGGCTGATCACGTGGTAAAGAGTCTCCGTCGGAGACTCTTTACCGAGATCGTAGTTGCCGGGTGTCAGACTGACACCCCGCAACAACGATCGCTGCGATGCGTGCCCCCGGGGGCTCGCAGCGGCTCATAATCCTGATCACGTCATATGACGTCCGGTCAGGATTATGCAACCACTTTGCAGCCGTCAATTGCCTATAGGGCGGGCGGCAAGTGGTTAAGGGTGGCATTCTAAACACCACTTTAAAGGAGGACATTCTTCCTATTGACCACTGATATAAGGGGCATTGTTCCTATTGAGCCCTGATGAATTTGTTTTAGTAAGGGTTCCTTGATACATGAAAATTATTTTTGGGGTTCCTCTAGGGTTAAAAGGTTGAAAAAGCCTAATCTAATGTAAACACAAAGTAGGTGCTCTGGGTAAGCAATACTGTTGGGAGAATGACTAAGCCCCGGTTGACATGAACACAAAGTCACATAACAAGTGAAAACACATTCATTCCATTTCAATGGGTGCTGTCTTAAGCAATGCGACTCAAATCCCAGCGACAAAAAAATAAATAAAATGTTCCTGCCCTACTTTTCTGCGACTTTGGCATGACTTGAGTGCCATAGACTGCAATGTTAAATCACAAACGCCGCAAAGAAGTCGCATAACTTTGCGATCGCAGCAGTGTGAACCGTGCCTTAACCAGTTGCCGACCAGGCCATGGCCGAAAAATCGCTACAGCGAGGTCGGATAACTGGGAGAGCGTACTATGTAATCCTCCCAGAATTGCAGTCCTGCGCCCCTTCCGGAATGTCTGCGAGTGTCAGGTCTTCTAGATCCGGCGTATCACGAATCGGGGTAAAGGGCCAATGACAGCAACCCTTTACTCCTTAGCCGCCGCCAAATGATGGCATGATCACTTATAAACAAACTGGAGGATGTCTGGTTCGGCTCCTCCGCTCTATCAGTACAGCGTGTCAAGAGAGGGGGAGAGCCAGGTGCAGCAGCGCTGTGGGCTGGGTCTGAAGTGCTTACAGCACTGATCTGTGCTCATCCCTGGCTCATCCAGCCATCTATACATCATCCGTGCCACATCAGTGCTCATCCATGCCACACTAAAGTGTAATAGGAAGTCGAATTATATTTTAACTGTATGTTCTAGCACACCT
Organism: Lithobates pipiens; assembly: GCF_037356315.1. Lineage (NCBI taxonomy): Eukaryota > Metazoa > Chordata > Amphibia > Anura > Ranidae > Lithobates > Lithobates pipiens. The sequence goes on from NW_027507718.1 coordinate 236,344,776, forward strand.
GATGGTGCTCCCTGAATGTTGGGCCTCTGTATGTGGCCAGACTGTGTAAAAGTCTCACACATGTGGTATCGCCATACTCGGGAGTAGCAGAATATATTTTGGGGTGTAATTTTTGCTATGTACATGCTATGTGTTAGAAATATCTTATAAAATGAACAACTTTTTTTACACAAAGAAGTAAAAAAAAAAAAATTCAAAAACTTGTGGAAAAAAATAAACCTTCAAAAGACTCATTATGCCGCATGGAATATACGTTGGGGTGTTTACTTTGTAAAATGGGGTAATTTTTTGGGAAGTCTTCAGATCTTACTCTTGACAAGGCCTTGGATTTTTTACTCCAGTAGGAACATCTTATGCTCTATAGAGTTGAGCAGATAACCCAGAAACCAGTTGTTCTGAGTGGGACACTGGTTGGATTTTTCAAATCCAGCCTAGTGACTTCAGCCATAGTTGAGCTTCTGCAAGGTCTTTTACCAGCTGTACTTCTGACGGTGCTGCGAATAGTAGATATAAATATCCTCGGTGACAATAATAGTCCAAAAGGAAGTGCCCTGCTCTGGAAAGGATATTCCTTTTCCTCTATCTCCACCGCCAACCTCAGGCATCTCTGGGATTCTTCTTGTATGGGAATGTGGAGATAGGCATCCCTAAGATCCACGGTCACCATGAAAGTTCCTGGCGGATGGATATTTTTGACTGAAGATATGGATTCCATGCAGAATCTTTTGCATTGTTTCGCTTGGTTTGGGGGCTTTAGAAATTTAATATCAATCGAAACTTCCCAGAAGGTTTTTTGATCACAAAACACAAGAGTAAAAATCCCTTTAGTTTTTCTTCCTCTGGGACTGGAGCAAGGACTTTCTGGTCTACCATCTCCTCCAGCAACAACAGGAGTGCCCTTGCTTTGTCGGGTTCCCTGGGAAGTTTTGTTAATAAAAATCTCTCTGGAGGATGACAATTGAATTCCAGGGTTTGCGCTTTTTGATCTGGAAGGTTTTCTTCCTGTCTGCCGTTCTTTCTAGGGCTTCGTCCAAGCCTATCCCAAACAAACAGTCCCCGGAGAATGGGAGGTTGCATAGTCTCAATTTGGAGAGGCCCCCTGACCAGGTCTTCAGCCAAATAGCCCTTCCGGCTGCCACGGGTAGGCCTCCTGATCTTGCTGCCAGTTTGACAGACTAAGGGGATGCATCTGCTATGTAGCCCACTGCTTAAGAAAGGACCAATAGGGTCTTCAAAATTTGTTCCCTGGTCGTGCAATTTTTTTTATATGGTCTTGCAGTTGAGAGATCCAAAATTCCAGGTTTCTTGCCACGCAAGTGGTAGCGAGTGTCAGCTTCAGGCTGGCGACCCTTGTTTCTCAAGCTCTCATTAGGATAATGTCACCCCCCTTATTCATGCAATCTTTAAGATGCCCCATATTTTCAAAGGCCAATGAAGGTATTTTGGAAACTTTGGACAGTGGCGCATTCAATTTAATTTATTCCACACTTCCTGTGGATCGTCACTGAAAGGGAACCGTTTCTTATGACTAGCCACAAAGAAGGGCTTCATTTCTGGTTCTGCCCACTCATTCCTCACGTCTGACATCACCTGGTGGACTGGGAATACGCTGGCCTTTTTCTTCCTAAGACCTTGATACATCAGGTCATGTTTTAATGGAAGTTCTTTTTCTTCCTCAATCTCCAAAGTCTCTTATATGGCCCCAGGTAAGTCCTCTACGTCTTCTAGGGACAATTTGTACATGGCCCCTTTTCTTCTCCCCCATCCTCCTGCTCTAAACTTGAGCCGTTGGTGGCTATTGTGCTAACCGCTTGTTCCCTCGCCGTCTGCTGCGACCCTGAGGCTACTGATCTTGGCGATGCTATGGGAGAGGAACTTCCAGAGGGAGCTGTTGGAGTTTTTAGCTCTGCAATGAATGTTTTAAGATCCTTAAGAAGGTGGTAGCCATGTTATCCCTCAGTGATCCAAAAATCGAAAGCAAATTGTATCAGACTGTTTTTTAACAGTCTATGCAAACTAGACATAATGGTTGTGTGCATCTTTGTAGCACATTTTGCACACCGCTTCCTGGGAGCGGGCTTTGGGATCTTTAGAGGGCTTTGCCAGCTAAAACACAAAAATACAGGGGCTCATGGCGGTGAGAAAAAGGAATCAGCATTTACTACAGCCACTACAGCGTGCACACCCAGTGACACCTTAACCCCCTGTAGTGCCCCAGCCTGCTAGAGACCACCACCAACTAGCCTGCTGTTCCCTATATGGACAAAACAAGGTAAAAAAAAAAAAAACACAAAGGTCACCCACTGGTGCCTACCTGTGTCCCGATGGTGCCTGCATCCATGGGAGCCTGGCCAGCCCTTGGGAGATGGAGTCCCTCAGGTCCTTTGGCAACATGTCTCCTCCGGACGGAGAAAACACTAAGACTGACCAAGGACCTGAGGGACCGCCCTTTAACAGCAATGCATTTCCTGTGTGTGAGGAGGAACTCCATCTCTCAAGAACTGACCTGGAAGATGACTGGGGGGAAAAACAAGGTAAGCAAAAAATAAAAAGCCTGCAATTATCCATAAGAATCTGTCTGCAGATTCTCATTACTATACATTTCTAAAAGGAGCCTTTGTTTTAATTTTAAAGACAAAGTTCCTCTTTAAAATAAAACCAATGCAAAAGGTGCTTTGAAGCCAGAAATTTTAGCAAACATACTAAACCAAAATGTACTTTACATGAACTCCTTTTGGGTATAAGGTTCAAATTTCTCCAAGCCATAATTACCACCTTCAGCTACAAGTGATCATGAGTTCATGTTTTGTAGTGCAATTAAAATCATATTAGGTGTATCACTAGATTCACAAGGGGATTGTTCAAGTATAATATTTAAACCAGACCAGTGTAAATAATCAGGTCAAGTTAACGGTTTGTGAACAGCTGCTGGAGACAAAAGCTGTTCAGTAAATAATTAGACCAATTTTGCAAGGTCAAAATATTTTGGTTTTCAGAATCATAGGGCAGACTATCCTTTTCAAATGTGAACACCATAAATACCTAAATCTACGCTGAGGTTAACCTCCTGTAATCCCTGTACAACTGTGCTCAAAAATAAAAAAAATAAAAAAGGGAAACCGGCAAATTAGAAGTCAATCAGGCTCTGCTCCAAGCACATAGACCGACAGAAAACATGAAGGGGAGAGCTGAGTGGGTAGAACTGAGGACTTTAAAGCGGCGTTCCAGCCACAACAAAAACCTTCTTTTTAAAAGTCAGCAGCTACAAGCATTGTAGCTGCTGACTTTAAGGACAATGACCTGTCCTGGGAGCCCACAATGTCGGCCCCCTGAGGCCAATCTGTCCATCGGATCGGGTGCAAGCGCCGCTATTCCAACTAAGGGAAATCAGCAGTGGAGCCTTGTGCGGTGCTTTGAGATTGGCCAGCTTATCTTCTAGTACACACACAGGTCCCAGAAGACAATGGAGGGGCTCGTCACAGAAGAGGACGTGACCTCCTGGGCTGCAGCCCAGATAGATCGGACGTACACTTAGTACTTCCAAAAATGGTAAAATATTTTTTTTTTTTAAATGTAAATATCCAAAAACGAGGGGTGGAGATGTGGTCTTTTGTTTAAGACCACCTCTCAAAAGTGGGTGGAACTTCGCTTTAGGGCATGCACACTGGAAGCTGCGTTTTTTGCAGTAGGGTTTTTAGCAAAAGTATACTCCCACAAAAGCTTATGTCTCACTAATAAAACACAGAATAGCTGTGTTTTGCAGCACTTTTCAGCTTTTATCAGAGTTGGAGCCTTTTTACAGCTCTTAAAACCCACTAGTTCTGGGTTTTTGATTTATTTTAACAAGAAAGGAGTTTTTGATTTCTAGTCAGAAAACGCTCCTACCAAAAAAAAAGCCAATAACCGCCTATGTGTGCATGGACACACAGGATAACAAGCTGGGGAGTTTATTGGCTGCAGAGGAAAAAAATGCTTGAAGCCAAAAACAGCAGCGTGCCAGAGGCCTTAGTGGTATTAAACTGAAAAGTAAACATTTATTATATATTTCAGCTTACCAAATCTTAGATGTGACAGCTGCATTAGTTCAGGTTCAATTTATATATGGTGAACCAGCCAGCAAGTCTGTGTTTTTTCAAAATCACAAGCTCTCCAGCAATATGCATCAGTTTATATGGATGAGGCAAACCACTTAACACTGGCAGGGGTGATTTAAATGAAAAAAAAACTGTTTGCTGTAACCGATTAGAAAGTGTGCTCTGGAGTGTTAGTATAGCTAAATACATTTAACATCACCCCAGAATGACAATGGTGGTGTCTGCTGTGCCCCTCGTTCTCATTCCTCCAGAGTTGTGTTTCACTAATACAGGAGGCGTTTTACTGCCCATTCACATGAATGCAACTCAGCATGGCACTATTTTGGAAAAAGCTCCTGCAATACTTTGGCGTGATTTCAGCATGATTTTGGCCCCACAAAATATGCAAACCAACTCAAAAGTTGCATTCAAGTTTCACTACATAATTGCACTAAAAATTGGATCAAAATCAGATCACAGCAGTGAGAATTTAGCTCTGCAGAAAAAGTCACCCTACTGGCTGGGCTCATTACTAGAAATGGCTGGACAGAAAAACAAAATTGTCTGAAGTAACCTGAGTATTTCTAAAGTAGTCGGCCATTGACATGGAGTTTTGTGTTTGCTTCTGAGCACGAGCACAGAGTGATGGGGGCATTCTTTTTTTTTCTTATTTGAATTTACTTCATTTTTACACTGTCCTTTTATTGTTTTTTTGATCACTTTTATTCCTATTACAAGGAATGTAAACATCCCTTGTAATAGAAAGAAGGATGACAGGTCCTCTTTATAGAGAGATATGGGGTCAAAAAGACCCCAAATATCTTAACATTTAAAAGCAAAAAAGTGATTTTTTCTTTTTAGCAAAAGTATTTACTTCAAGCCTGGAAGTGACAACCTTGTTCTGGTCCTCCAAGGCCATAGAGGTGATCAAAAAAGTATCTATTCTGATCGCCTATGAGAGGCAGACAGCTGCACTGTCAGATGGTTTCTCTGAGGAACCGATGGCAACGATAAGCCCGAGAAAAAACATTTGAGCGGCTCTTGAGCCGCTTGGAGCGATTTCCTGAGAAAGCCAGCTGCAAAAAACGATACTGGGGTTATGGCTGATATCTTAAGCCATAATCCTGGAAAACTACTTGCAAAATGGACTGGACATACTGGGGCAGGGAGTTCCAGAGGATACGAGAGCCTCTGGAGAAGTCCTGGAGGCGAGCGTGGGAGGAGGTAACAAGGAAGCTAGAGTGCAAGAGGTCTTGGGAGGAGGGCAGAGAACGATTTGGGCGATATCTGCAGAGGAGCTGGTGAAGTAGCCGGGGGCAATGTTGTGTATGGCCTTGTATGTTGTGGTTAGCATTTTGAATTTTATACAGAGTAAGGGAAGCCAGTGAAGAGAATTGGCAGAGAGGAGCAGCAGTCACAGATCAGTTAGCAAGATGTATTAGTCTAGCCACAGCATTCATAATAGATGGAAGGGGGGATAGCCTGTGTAAACGTAGGCCATTGAGGAGTGAGTTGCAGTAGTCAAACTGAGAGATAACCAGGGAGTGAGCAAGTTGTTTGTGTGGTGTTGGTAGTCAGGAAGAGGCAAATTCGGGAAATGTTGTGGAGGTTAAGGAGTCAAGATTTAGCCAGTGATTGTATGTGGGGCTGTAGAAGAGGTCAGAGTCTAGGATTACACCCAGCACCCTAGGAGTGCAGAGGGACCAATGGTTGTACCGTTGATCTCAATGGTAAAGTCAAGGGGAGGAGAAAACATTACAAGCTCAGTTTTAGATTAAGTGGTGTGATATCCATATGATATGTCACTCAGTAAGTTTGTGATATGAGAAGAGATTGAGGGGGTGAGTTGAGGAGTGGAGAGGTAGATCTGGGTGTTGTCAGCATAGAGGTGGTATTGGAAGACATGGAAGGTTATCAACTGGCCCAGGGAAGAGGTATAGGGAGAGAATAGAAGGGGCCCAAGAATGGAACCTTGGGGTACCCAAACAGAAAGAAGAAGAGGAGCGGAGGACTCCTGCACATACTGCCCATGCTCATACCCTCTGCCCAATCTTATAGCCTCTGCTCTTCTCCCGAACAGGTTTGCTCGCTCCCATTCCCTGCCACACTTCTCTCAAACATGCTTCCCACTCTCATACCTGCCAGACTCCACCCCTGAACATGCTGGCCTGCGATCATACCCTCCACATTCCTCCTATGCACATGCTGCCCACTTTCATATCCTTCGCACTCCTCCCATGCACATTCTTTGTCATTTAAAAAAAAGTAACACCTTTAGTTGTCTTACATACAGTGTGTTACTGCATGCATAATACTTCCAAAACCATGGGACAAAAATACATGTCAACAAATTGAAATAGTTAATCATGACACATGGAACATTAGATGCAGGAAGGGTTCATTTTATGTAGAAACAGCACCATTTTTTTAAAGGAGCTATGGATGTTTTTTTGCAAAAAAAAGAGCTTCTTATTCTTCCCCCCTGTTAAGGACAGAGGGTTATAATTATTGTACTGCTCATGACAGCACATTTAAAGCACATGTACAGATTCTCTCCCACAAGAAAATGATAGGTTTCCAGTCCACATACTTTTAGCAACCTGGACAGCTACAGAAGAAAAACCTTATCTTTAGCCATTGCCTATTAATACACAGTTAATTTACTTCTATAAAGCATAAACAGACTCCCATAAAGACGTAGGTCACTAAAACTATGGAACTCCCAGTGAACAATTAAGGATTCCCCTGCATACAGTCTCATATTTCAAAAACAGGCCTGGCAAAGACCACATTTACTGTACTAACTTCTGAAGTCAGAGAGAAGTCAGGGAGCACCAAAATTCAAATATGTGATTATCGTTTTATATTGCGACACTGTTAACTGTAAACTTCTCTTAACCACTTGCCGCCCACCCACTGTCAAATGACGGCTGGGCGGTGCGGCTCTCTTTCTGGGTGGACGTCATATGACGGCCTCCCAGAATGACCGCTCTCATGCGTCCCCGGGAGAGCGCAGTGTGGCGATCGCAGTCGTGCCGTGTAGCTAGGACACGGCATGACCCCAATCTGTGTAAAGAGCCACGGCTCTTTAACCATGTGATCGGCTGTGTCCAATCACAGCCGGCCACATGTAAAACACAAAGATGCCGGTAATCGGGGCTCCTCGCCTCACACTGACAGAGTGTAAGGAGAGGAGACCCAATCAGCGGCATCGCCTCACAGGGGACAGCTAGGTATGTAATCAGGGCACTGATCATTAGTGCCTTGATTACAATTAAGTGCCCACCAGTGCCAGCAATGATTGCCCACCCCTGCCAGCAATCAGTGCCAGTGTCCACAATTGCCACCAATCTGTGCCCACAAGTACCAGCAATTGGTGGACATTAGTGATGCCAGTCAGTGCTGGCTATCACTACTGCTCAATGCCACTCAATGCCCATCAGTGCCACCCATCTCTGCCCAGTGCCACCCATGACTGCCGCCTATCAGTGCCCATAATTGCTGCATATTCGTGCCTCATCAGTGACACCTAATCAGTGCCCATAAGTGCCACCTCATCAGTGCAGCCTATCAATGTCCATCAGTGAAGGATAAAAATTACTTATTTACAAAATTTACTGACAAACTAAGAAAAAAATATTTTTAAAAAATTTTGGGTCTCTTATTTTATTTTTTAGGAAAAAAATAAAAAACCTTGGAGACATTAAATACCACCAAAAGAAAGCGCTATTTGTGTGAAGAAAATGATAACAATTTCATATGGTTACAGTGTAGCATGACCACGCAATTGTCAATGTGCGACAGCGCTGAAAGCTGAAAAATGGCCTGGGCCGGAAGGGGGTAAGTGCCCTATAGTGAGGTGGTTTAAGGCTCCATTTACATGGGCATTTTGCCTTGCTGAGAATTCCAGCTGCAAGAATCTACCAATTCCTGCTGCTGGGATTAACAGTTGCGCACAGATAGCTGATGGGACTAACAGTTGTGCACAGGTAGCTGCATCCACCAAGCATGTACACTGCAATGACAAGTTGTCAGCAGCCTCAGCTATTCGTGCCCATTTGGACAGCCAGCGATTATCTACAGTGTCTGGGCTGGAAGAATTTTTTTTTTTTCTAAATTCTTACTGCTGGGATTTGCAGTATGGTAGTCAACTCCTGTCATGTGATCCGAGCGGCTCCGTAGCTGCCAGATCACTTTCTGTGAAGAATGTTTGGTACCCCCCCATCCCCACATTACCACACACACACACACACACACACACACACACACACACACACACTGTGCTTGATTATCTGAACTGGAGGACAGGGGAGATATTTGGGGTCTAAAAGACAATGTCTTCATAAAGAGAACCTGTCACCAGCCCAATGCTATCACATGAGGGCTTGTTAGCACCCCTTCTAATAAAATTTATTAGAAAGTAGAAAAGAAAATGTAAACATAATAAACGGCAAATTCCTTCATTCACCTCCTTTTTGTGTAGATTGAGTAACCTGTTCATATAAAATATAAAAAACACCAATTGTGTATGGTCAGCTTTACTGAACTAGGTTGGTCATTGTATTAGCCAGCCCAGAAAATCAGCAACTTCAGAGTAGGAAATGGCAACCCCATGGTGATTCTGAGGAAAGGTTTGTTTAAATACAGCAAGCATAAGTACCTGAATCCTTACTTTACACTAGATACCTGTAATTATCTGCACGGTACATAATGTATGCAAAGAAAAATATCACTGTTTCTTCAGTGACTGTACTTAAAGGCTGTCTAATTTGTGATAAAAATCCATATCTGGAAAAAAAAAAAAGAAAGAAGAAAACAAAACAAAAACGTTTCCTTTTTACAAGAAGTAAATGGACACTCAAGTATTCAGCTAATGGAAAAAGCAAGGCACAAAGCTTGACTGATTATCTTCAATGGCAGCGTTTGAAAGTAACTGAGTTACAGTACTGCATTAGCAACCTGAATGATCAAAAGAGCAGCTGCAGGAATAATCCCGATAGCCATGCACATACAGGCATACCCCACTTTTAAGTACACAATGGGGTTTAATTACTAAAGCTGGAAAGTGCAAAATCAGGCTCCCTTCGGCAGAGAAACCAATGAGCTTCTAACCCCAGATTGTTCAATTAAGCTTTGGTAATAGAAACCAATGAGCTTCCAGGTTTTATGCAGAAGTGAGCCTGATTTTGCACTTTCCAGCTTTACTATATGAACCCCATTGTGTACTTAAAAGTGAGGTATGCCTGTATTCTTTAAACAAATTACTGAAAAAAACTACAAGATCCTGCTGAACCAAAACTTTTCATCAAGGTAGAGTATCCCGCCTGCCAGTATGTACGTATACATTCAACAAGTTTTAAGCACTGCAAACGCCTTCATTGTAACAACCTTTTAAGAAAGGGATTCTAAAAGCATATACAGGTTTACGATTGTAATCTCTATAAAGTGACTGTAAGTAGAATGTAATTAGCTGGACCCAGTTCTATGTTTCAAATGTCAGTGCACTAACTGCAGTCAAATTGTTCCAAAATAGGCAATAGTCTACACATTTATAGACTGCCCTAAAGTATTTTAAAAATGTGGTCTGTAAAAGGAGTAAAGATTTCCCATATTTAAAGATTATATCCAGGTATGGATATTTTTACATAGTCAAATTGGTTCAGCTTGGACCAATGTACCATGAATATACCATATCTGGCCGATGCCCCTGGAAGCGCTAAATCACTTTACTAGGCACAGCAATTAGTGATTTCCAGTGGTTTCTCGGCTCATGCCGATCAATTACCCAGCTGCATTGTGAACACAGGATATTGCTTGTGTATCTCCTAAATGGTGCATGTTTAAGAGATTAATTTACCCACAGGCACACACACACATACATACATACACACACACACACACACACATAATATTGCGATTTCCATAGACATTTGTGCAGAAACCCGCACCGATGTCTCTGAAATCGCCCCTGAAGTCGGGACTGACATGAGGCTGCCAATCTTCTGAACTTGCACAATTTCATTCCCGCTGTTAGTGTGTACTTTTTTTTTTTTAAATCCCAATAAAAATTTAAAAACACAAATGCAATGCAATGCAGGCACTTGATGGGAGATTAAGGGGTTCAGAAGGAACCCAGGGGCTGGAGCAGACATCTGAAAGTATATTAGATCAGATATACAAATAAAACATATGTAGGGAGATTTGTTTAATCCCGGTGTGTCACCTGAGGCTGTTCACTTCACTGGGTATATGTGAGGGTTGACATCCACTTTAACTGCTTCCAGACTGCCCACCTGCAAATACATAGTGTACGTGATTTTTTTGCACGTGATCTAGGGGGTGCGTGCACCGCTAGAGCAATGTTCCCACTGTGATTGGACACAGCGGGAGCCAATCAGCAGGTTCGGCGGCCACAAATCATTTGGAGAAAAGGCAGCCTGTATATGTAAACAAGGCAGTCCACTGTTCTGTCAGAGTAAAAAAAAAAAAAAAAAAAGAAGAGCTCGTGTTTCAGCCTGGATATCTCTTTTCCTCCAGAGCATCCACTCCCCCCACAGTCAGAAAGCACTCATAGGGAACACACTTAACCCCTTTATCACCCCCGCTGCTAATCCCTTCCTCGCCAGTGCATTTTTTTTTAGCACTGATCACTGCACTGTTGTCACTGGTCCCCAAAAAGTGTCACTTAGTGTCAGATTTGTCCACCCCAATGTTGCAGTCCCGCTAAAAATAACCAATCACCACTATTACTAGTAAGAAAATATTTAAAAAAATAAAGTCCCTAAATCTATCCCACAATAACTTATTGGGATTTTATTTTTATTTTTCTTTACCAATAATATGTAGCAGAATATATATTGGTCTAAGTTGATGAAGAAATTTGATTTTTTTTTTTTTTTTTTTATTGGGAATGTTTTATAGCAGAAAGCAAAAAATATTGTTTGCTTTTTTTTTTTTTCAAAATTGTTGGTCTGTTTATAGCACAAAAAAAAAAAAAAAAAAAAAAAAACGCACATGTGATCAAATACCACCAATGAAAACCCTATTTGTGGGGAAAAAAAAAAAAAAAAAAAAAAAAGGACATCAAATTTTATTTGGGTACAGTGTCACACAACTGCGCAATTGTCAGTTAAAACAACGCAGTGCCGTATCGCAAAAATGGCCTTGTTGGAGGAATCGATGACTTTCTTTTGTTCAGCCAGTATGATTGAATGAGAGAAATTTGAAGCATCTATGGCCATCCTAAGATTTCAATAACCTTCAAAAATAGGAATACTTTAAAATGAGTTAAAGAGGAAGTAAACCCCAGAAATCTGGTTTCCTTTTTTTTTTTATTATAATGCAGCAATGTATATAGAAGTCTTACATGCAAAAATGTCACTAAAACGAGGCTTGGAAATACCTTTTTTTGGCCTTTATAAATTTTCCCTTCTTCTGGGAATCGGCCGCACCATCTTTACTATTGATTGCTGGCTCTTGTGTGGATGTAATTTCCTCCCTTCCTTTCCTTCCCTGTGTTAATCTCGCGCATGCGCGATTGCGGTCACGTGTAAACCAAGCCTCTATCCAGGAAGGTGAAGAGGAGGGCACAGTATCGTGAGGCTTCCTTTCCTGTGCCGTTCAGAGTGAAAGAAAATAAGCCGATATGCTGCGGATAGTGAAATGGTACACATAGCGTGCCGTTAAAGATGCTACGGACTGGTCATGCGCAAGGTAAGCAGGCACTGCTGCTCACCTGAAAAGCGATACAAGCGCATTTGACAGGTGGTGAGGCTCCTCACCACCCGATTTAAACCCATGATTCTTGTGCAATGCATACAATTGCAACATGGTAGTACAGCAATTCGAGGTTTAAATCAGGTGTGAGGAGGCGACACTGTTCGCCGTTATGCCCGGTGATCTCCGACTTCTCCCATGTTGTTCGAGGTAGATCTCCACCTCTTTAAGGTTACCTACCCTTGCTCTAGATGGTTCTTGCTGCAGGGTTTTTAACCGATTCATTTTCATAGGATAAACATTTTTTTTCATGGGCCATACCCTTTAAATCTATACGAAATGTACACATTTCTCTGGTGTGTTGAAAACTGTATTAATGTCACCGAGTACTTTTCTTTAGAATTTATGGTAGCATCTACAAAAAAATACATTTTGATAATTAAAAAAAAAAACATGCAGCAGTTTGTTAATGTTATCTACTGGAGCTCCTTTGACTGTATAAGCTATTCTCTGGAAAAGGTGAACTTTAAAAGGATTTGTAAATTGAGCATATCTTTTATTTCATATTAACCCATTTCCTCTACCCCTAGGCTTAACGAGCATTTACCATTGCATTTCAGGGAGGCCCCACTGCACAGGTAGTCTTCAAGAATCCAGGCATTCAGATATAACACAGGTGCTTTTGTGTGGATGAAGCTCAATGCCAGCAACAGTCTGGTCGAATCTCAGCCGGTTCAGCAGGAACCGGCCATGATTTGATCCATGTATGGGCAGGCTGAAAGCTGGTAAAGTCACCAGAAATAATCACCATCCCCGTCGGGAGAATACAGTGGCTAGGGGGCGGTTGGGGGACTCCTCTGTCAACACTGTGGTTGCAGTCCTAGGTTGCGGGACAGAAGTTTGCCATGTATATGGCCTGCATTACAAAGAACAGAAATAAACTTTATCCATTGTGGCATTCCCTAATCTAGGATTAACATAAAATGCTACTGAACAGAGGCTGATTTTGATGATAGTCCCCTTTATGTCCCACTGCTGCACCAATGCAAGTGGAAAGTGCATACGCACTTGAATTATTCTTGCCTTATACTGTGCATAAGGTTATCTTTATTTAGACAAATGAAGACAATATCATATGTTAATGAAGTATAATGCTTTTGGTATTGGCAGTTAAGCTGTCCAAATCAACACCACAGCCCAAATTTTCCACAAATAAAGAGCTTTGATACTTAAACCCCTTGTACTTCGTTATATTATTTGCAAAGCTTCTTTACTGACAGATGTTTTATCAGCCTGCGAAGTGCTACAGATGCAAATATTCCAAGCTAGACTTTGCAGGCAATGTGACAAAAAGGAATAGAGGCATATTTAAAAAATCGAAAAGGGAACAGGAGCACGTAATAAATAGGAGGGATGACATCACTGCAAATTTACTTGGATCTCATTGACAATGATAAAATGATAGGCTCCAGTTATTTAGTATTACATTAATTGCATTTCTAGTTTTCATATCAGACAGTTAACTCTAGGATAACATTCCTTGACAACAAAAGGATCATAGATGTAAATCTCCTAATCCAAGAATATAATTTTGGTTTCAGATTGACAGGACTGCCATAAAATCAGTCACAGGATATCTTGTGGTAGTAAATCAAACGGAACTGAGACTTGCCTATTATTCATGAAAGCTTTTTACTGCTCATCCAAATTACATCTTCAGAAGCCTTTGGATGAGAAATGAAACATTTTAGGCCTCATGCACACAGGAATTTTTCCTCCACTGGACGCCTTTGATCCAGGTGAGGAAAATACAGGTTAAAAAAAAAAAAAAAAAAAAAAATAGCCTAAAGCCATGTTTTTCATGCGTGCTATGTGCATTCACGCATTCTGTGTTAATGCATTCTTCCGGACAGAATATTTATTTATTCTGGCCTTTAAACATAATCCACACAGTTTTTTCCTTCCCCTGGTTGCCTTTACTCAAGGGAAGGAAAATGCTTAACAAAAATAAAACACGCCTAAAGCATGTGTGTTTGGTGTTAATGCATTCTATTGGGCAGAATATGAATTTAATCTGCATTAATGTGCAAACACATCTGTAACACGTCTAATGTTAAGGTCTGTTAATGTGAGTTTATGCAAGCATGGCATTTTTTCAGCCCAAAAGCCCCTCTTCTGAAGCGCAAGTGACAGATTTTTAGTTCCAGCCTCAACTCCTGTAAACACCTGTGTGTGCAAAGACACATAGGTCAATGCCCTGTACGCACACGATCTGAAAATCGGACAACCGATTGTCCAACTTTTTTCGCTTACTAGTAAAAATGTAATAGGTTACTAAAGTCACGAAAATTCTCGTACGACAGAAAAAAAAAAAAAAAAATTAAATTTAGAAGTGATGTCATGTGTTGTAGTGCATTTTCAGACGAAAACTGTACTGACTAAATACAAGGAAAATTTTCATGCTTGTCTGATCGAATAATATTGGATGAATTGTGATCGGCTCTTGAAAGCTCTGTACTAACAATCCGATTAACGTGTCAAATAGGGACATCACCGGATGATGTCCCTGCCCATTATGATGTCACAGTCCCAGCATCCTCTGGGACTGCGACATCATAATGGGCGGGGACATCATCATGTTGAGGGCACGCAGCCTGGTATGGCTCGCGGGGGGGGGCTCGCTCGTCCCCACCCCCTTTCCTGGCCAGCCGGGTAGGGTGCTCGGATAAGAGTCTGGGGTTGACCCCCACGCAGTTTTTTTTCGGCGTAGGGGGTTCCCCTTAAAATCCATACCAGACCTAAGGGCCTGTTATGCTCTCGGAGGGGGAACCCACGCCAATTTTTTTTAAAAATAAATTTGGTGTGAAGTTCCCTTTTGAGAGCTGATAATTCTGTGAGAGTTGCCTCCGTATAGACGGAGATCCGACTTGGAGGCGACCTCCATTGAAATCAATGGGTACCAGTCGCCTACAAGTCGGATAAAAGTAGTAGAGGAACCTTTTCTGAAGTCGGAGCGATTTCAGTAGTGTGCATTAAGATGGCTCTCATTCACTTACATTGATTTTTACATGTAGCGCGACTTAAGGCGACTAGGGGTGACCTGAAGTCGGATCTGAGTTGCCACCTGTGTGAACCGGCTCTTAGTGTCTCAAGAAATGAGATACACCTGATGTACAGAAGGTCTGATCAGATGTGATCAATTTTCAGTGATTGGCACCATAGTTTGTAGACTCTATAACTTTCACAAAGTCCAAATAATATACACTAATTAGAGTTATTTTTACCAAAGATATGTAGCAGTATAAATTTCGGCCAAAATTTATGAAGAAAAACTACTAATTAGCAAAATTTGATGACCGAAACAAAGAAAAAAGCATTTTTTTCACAAAATTTAAGTTACGTTTTTTTTAATTTATAGCAGCAAAAATAAAAATAAAAAGTGATTAAATAACACTAAAAGAAAGCTCTATTTGTGTGAAAAAAAGGACGCAAGTTCCATATGGGTACAGTGTTGCATGACAGTAATTGTCAAACAGAGCGCTGAAAGCTCAAAATTGGTCTGGTCAGGAAGGGGGTGTAATTGCACTGTATTGAGGTGGTTAAAGACGAATCAGCAAGTATGATTGGGTTTGCTGTACTGCCACACATACATATATTGGTACAAACTCCACAACCCACAATGAGAAAATAAAACATGGAAGCGGTCTGTCCATTTGCTTCAGCCTACACCTCTCTTTACTTTCATAAAACAGTCCCAGTGGAGGAAAGGAAAAGCTGTTGTATATTTTGTTTTAGCTAACATAGTTTATTTCTCATACACTCTCACACACCTCCAACAGTCAGCTTATTTGTCTTGCATCTAGTTCCTCAAGACATAGAAGACGAACTAAGCTCTGCCCTCTGTCTTTTTTTTTTGCTCAGCTTTTAAAGGACTAGTCACCAGTTTTGCCTGTGGTATCCCTGCTGCCGAGCTTTTTCCATGCCTTATTCTGTACCCAGTCTCTTTCATGGGGGGTTTGTTCTGCCACAAGACAATCATAAAAGCAAGAATCTTTAGGTTAAGCATTAGACAATGATGGGATGTACAAACGGCTGACATAGTAACATCCATATTGTGATAGAAGGTTGAAGGCATTAGTGCATTCTGAGGTGGGTCATTTCTTCCTCAAGCCATGACTTTACAGCCATCAGGTGTAGCAGCTAACTGTCCAAACAGCCCACCCTTTATAAAACAGGAGGCAGGTGGGCTGTGTGCTGGGTTCTTCCACATTCTTGGAAGTTCTAGATCATTTTTGGTGGCAAATGGGGGCAGTGAGGGAACACAAGGAAGGCAAGTATGCTTACTGTGCCTACTTTTACACTAATGGCCAAAAATGTTGGCACCTCTGCATTTCTGTCAGATAATGCACCAATTCGCCCATAATATTGTTGCAATTACAAATGTTTAGGCACTCTCATGTTTATTTATTTTGTTTGTATTGGTATGACCCAAAAAAAGTGGAGAAGCCAAATCTGACACATTCCACGCAAAACTCTAAAAACTGACTTGACAAAACTGACACCCTCCATTTAATATTTGGTAGAACACACCTTGGAAAAAATAACTGAAACCAATCTCTTCCTGTAACCATCAGTGAGTTTCTTACACCTCTCTACTGGAATGTTGGACCACTCTTCTTTCGCCAACTGCTCCAGTACTTAGATTGGAAGGGTTCCTTTTTCCAACTTCAGCTTTTGGAGATCTCTCTACAGGTGTTCTATGGGATTTAGAGCTGGACTCATTGCTGGTCAGTTCAGCACACTCCAGTGCTTTGTCTTAAACCATTTCTGGGGGCTTTTTGACGTGTGCTTTGGCTCATTGCCCTACTGACGGAGACCCAACTTTTTGACAAAGCAGTCAAGCCATCCAGTGCCTGAAGCAGAAGAGCAACCCCAAAACATCAGTGAACATTCACCATGTTTGACTGTATTCTTTTCTTTAAGAGCCGGTTCACACTGCGGGCGATGCGAGGCGACACGACTCGCCTCGCCGCGCTCTCGCAAGTCGCCCCCGTTCTGTACAATGGAACCGTTCTGAGAGGAGCGACTCGAGTCGCTCCGACTCAGAAAAAAGGTTCCTGTACTACTTCTGGGCGACCTGGGGCGACTTGCATTGACTTCTATACAGAAGTCATCTGACTGAATGAGGTCGCGGCGAGGCAAGTCGGTGTCGCCTCGCATTGCCTGCAGTGTGAACCGGCCCTAAAGGTCTCATTTATTTTTCTGAAAACACTAGACTGATGGCCTTTACCAAAAAACTAATTTTTTTTTCATCTGTTCACAGCCCATTCTCCCAAAATAATTTTGGCTTCCTCAGGTAAGTTTTGGCAAACTGATCAGTATTTCTCTTTCGACCATGTCTGGGGAGATTAGCTACATTGCCAAGGGCTGTAAACTTGACAATGTTGCACACAGTGGAGACAGGCACATTAACTGCTTCAGCCCTGGAAGATTTTACCCCCTTCCTGGCCAGAGCACTTTTTTTTTACAATTTGGCACTGAATCGCTTTAACTGACAATTGTGCAGTCATGCAATGCTGTACCCAAACTAAAGTTGCATCCTTCCCCCCCCCCCCCCACATATAGAGCTTTATTTTGGTGGTATTTGATCACCTCTGCATTTTTTATTTTTTGTGATATAAACAATAAAAAAATAAAATAAAAGTTGCTTTAATAAATATCCCCAAAAATGTTTTAAAAAACTTCATCAGGTTAGGCCAATATATATTCTTCTAAATATTTCTGGTAAAAAAAAAAAAAAAAAATCACAATAAGCGAATATTGATTGGTTTACGCAAAAGTTAGTGTCTACAAACTATGGGAAAGATTTATGGCATTTTTATTTATTTAATTTAATTTTTATTTTTTTTACTAGTAATGATGGTGATCTGCATTTTTTAGCGGCACTGCAACATTGCGGCAGGCAGATCGGACACTTGACACATTTTTGGGACCGTTGACATTTATACAGCAATCAGAGCTATAAAAATGCACTGATTACTGTGACTGTCATTGATAGGGAAGAGGTTAACAATAAGGGGCAATCAAGAGGTTAAATGTGTGTTCCCTGGATGTGTTCTAGCTGTATGGTGATAGGACTGACTGGGGGAGTAGACATACCGCTGTTCCTACTTAGTAGGAACAAACGATATATGTCTCCTCTCCTGACAGAACAGGGATTTGTGCGTTTACACACACAAATCCCCGTGCTGGCTCTTGTGCCCACCGGCCACGTGCATCGGGTCTTCTGGCGCATGCCTCCAGCGACTCTTAAAGGGAGCAATGTACCCATACGTTGTTTTGCCCAGCTGTGCCATTCTGCCAACATATATCGGCATAAGCCGGTCAGCAAGCGGTTAAAGGAGTTGTAAAGACAGAAGGTTTTTTTTTTCTTAATGCATTTTATGCATCAAGATAAAAAAAAAAAAAAAACCTTGTGTGTAACCGCCCAGCACCCCCAAATTCCTTACCTGAGCCGCAGCTCTCCCCAGCAATGTCCACGAGTGTCTTAGCTGTCCGGGACTCTCCTCCTGATTGGCTGAGACACAGCAGCGGCGCATTGGCTCCCGCGGCTGTCAAAGTCAGTTGGTCAATCAGGGGACAAAGGGGGCCGGGCCGGGTTTGGGCTCAGTGTCTGAATGGACACAGAGCTGTGACTCTGCTCGGGTGCCCCATAGCAAGCTTTTTTGCTGTGGAGGCACTTGGCAGGAGGGAGAGGCCAGGAGCAGTGAAGAGGAACCCGAGAAGAGGAGGATCCCGGCTGCTCTGTGCAAGTCCAACTGCACAGAGGAGGCAAGTATAACTTTTTTTTAAATAACAAACAAAAGACTTTACAATCACATTAAGACCTCTGGAGGTGGACTTGTAACCTTGATTGTCCATGCTTTTCCACATTTTTTGTTCTCAAATCCTCAGACAATTCCCCCTTGTGGCACACAGACACACAACAGAAAGATGAAGTACATTTTTCACCATTTTAAATGGTTGCCAGTACGACTCATATTGTTGGCACCTGTTAAAAGAGAAGTATGGGTTTTATTTTTTTATTCATACTTGCCTTGGTGGATGGCACATCTGACCGATGCTGCAGCTGTCCCCCAGCGTCTCTGCACTGTGAACCAAGCCACCGAACATCGCCGATGGCTTGGTTCTCACAGATCCTCGAGAGGGAAGCTGCTAACTGTCAGTCAGCGTTTCTCTTCTCTGATCCTTCACGCTCACTGGAGCGCTGAGCTGTGGAGGGGTGGGGAGAGGCTGTTTCAGCGTCTCGCTGAGACTGCCATCAATCAAGGCAGCTGGCGGATCCAGACTTCTGGAAGTCGGGATGATGCGCTGCCTCGACTGATGGCCGGGACGTCAGCTGAGAGTGCACTTCAGACCGCTCTCCGCTGAAAACTCAGCTCAGGCTGGACTTCTCCTTTAATTGATACAGACGAGTTTAATTACAAAATTACAGAAGCATCACAAACTTGGAATGCAATTATTTCTTACAACTTAAAATAAAAGTGCCAATAAGTTTGTCCAGTCCAATTTTTGCGTTTTGCATGGAATGCGTCAGATTTGGCATTTTATTTCTCTACTATTTTGTGTCATACCTACAAACAAAACTAATAAACATGCGCATGTCTAAACATTTGTAATTGAAACCATTTTCTGGGTGAAGTTAGGACTGCAGTGATAATCAGGTAACAGATAAACGGTGCCCCGATTATCAGTGTAGATGTCCCCTTCACCCAAGCCGTGGCTCTCCTCACGCTGTCAGCACGAGGAAGCCGATAAACAGCTTGTGTTTACATCATGAGTAGCTGTCATTGGACACTCCTGATCACATGGTAAAGGGCCGCTATGATTGGCCCTTTATCTTGCTCTATGATCAGCTATGTCAAGTGGTTGAAGATGTTGAACCCAGAAGACCGATGCACCAGTGACAGAGGGGAGCGTAGACATCAAAGCGCTGGAGGGGATTGCTTGCAATTTAAGTACCGTATATCATAATGTGCTAGCACTACTAGCACATTGGGCACAATCCACTAAAGGTTTTTGCATGCGTTATGACAGTGTCATGACCACTTAACGCATGCGATAATGAAAATATCAATTCACTATTGCCCGTATGCAATATTTAGCGCAAACACCAAAAACGCTTGTTAAATACCGCATGAAAAGTAATTAAAGTCAATTCACAAAAGGAAATAAATGCACACGGTAATTAAGTACTGGTCCAAGCTTGCGATAACTAGTACAAGTCTGACCCCGCAAGGATTGGTTTAAAAAATAGGTGGGAAAGTGTAAGCTGGAGCAGGCGTTAGCTAGATTTTAGCCAGGAGTGGTTTCTGGAGCCTGGCAGATGGGAGGACGATGAAAGATGGAAGAGATCTCAAGTGGTCCTTTTAAAAAGGAAGGCGCCCACTCTACTGAATCAATTCACAGATGCTGATACCCTGCAGTCCACTTATGGAGCTTTTATACCCAACGCATAGGGTACCTTGAGCCCTCAACACAGAGAATCAACGCCATACCAGTCATGACAGATGCTTGGGATAAATTACCGCATGGTTTTAAAGGCATTTCAGGCATACTTTGGAAAGATAATGCATGCAAGATTTTAAAAAGAAGAGAGTTTCTTTGTGAATTACACATTTTTTTATGTTGTGTGTTATTTTAACGCATACTCGGATGTGGTAAAATATCGCTTAGTGATAGTTATTGTGCCCAATATGACAATGTGCTCCTGGGGAACCAAATTCTCTCTTTTATTGCTGCGATTCACTTTCGCTTTGAAGCACCATGTATTAAAAAAAAAAAAAAAAAAAAAAAAAAAAAACACCTGCCAAGTGTTCATGTTGCTGACCTCCTAAAGCCACTTCTTGACTACACACATGTACTAGAGCAACTGCTGCACATCAATCCTTGTGCTAGGTTTGCCCAATGGCGACATCAGTTGCACAGCTCTAGGCAATGTTTGTTAGCCCAGCCACTTGTAGTCCCCATCATTAGAGTGTCTAACAATGAAGGGGATCAATGTTGAGGCAGGAGCAGAGCATTGTTACCCTACAACAGGAAGTGCCCAAACAAAGACCTTCATAGTAGGATAAAGTATTACTGTAATATATATATATATATATATATATATATATATATATATATATATATATATATATATATATATATTTATTTTTATTTTTTTACATGTTAAAGTTTTTAATGAGATTTGAGTTTGCCTGTACTCCTGTACCTACAGCCTCATAACTATCTCGGCAGTGTGAAATCTAAGACACCATGGCTTCTAAGTCCTAGTACAGATGGGCCGAATTTTGGGTGGCATTAAGCCCAAACGTACGGCAGCTGGTCCACCAGCCGGCTTCTGTCAAGGGGATATGACCGAAAAAGGTCTGCCGATCGGCATACGATCAGCACTCTCAGCCAATGACAGAGTGCTGTCTGGTGTGTTGTAGCAAAGGGGGTGCACCCTCTTCTCAGGAGAGATTGTTGTACCAACATCAGATAGTTAGTACAGCAACTGCCCCTGAGATCTTCAGACTGTGGGGTGAACGAAAGAAAAAATTACAGTACCAGGCTTAACTGTTACTCATAAAATTAGCTACCAAGATGGTTGCCTTTACACAGAGACACAGTGAAGAACAAGGCATGGCAACTCAATGGGAAAAAGATAATCTGTAGGGAGACCACAGCCAGTGCTGGTGACTAGTCACTTGTCCACCGTCTGCTTTTTTTTGGGGGGGGGGGGGGCACAGCTTCCATAAAGCTGAACTGTAGGCATTTTTTTAGTTTAGCTTTGGACAGAGTGGAGAAGAATTCAAACTTCTGTATGACATGAGAACAAGAAATGGGGTAGTGGTTGTTGTTACCGAAACCGGAAGGCACAAACAATGATAACATTTTTGTCAGATGTTCTAAAACACTTCCCTGTGCTATCAACAGGTCCATCCACAACAACAGTCTTCCAGATAATGCCTGGAGAAGCCAGAGTGTGTAATAATAAATGTTGCCCAATACCATTACATGTAATTCTCTTTAATATATATTAATTAAAAGAGCTCTATTTTAGCACTGGTTTGACCAGTGTGAATGCATGACTGGTCATCCAAAGGACCATGTGGAATGTATGGGTAAGTAAATGTGAGCATGCCTAGCCATTATATTACAGAAAGAAAACATGGTAAAAGGTCACAGTGCTCCGATTCCTGAGAAAAGCCTGAAACACTGGCATTCCAGAGACACCGCAGAGTGTTGCTAGAATTTCCTGAGTTTTATCAGAATGACATGCATTGTGCCTGGCAGGCAGCCCTGCATAGTGTTTCATGAGACATCTACCAGATGCAAAATACAGATGAGCATGTGAGAAACAGCATGATATCACAAGAGTCTTAGATCGCCAGTTGATGTGGCAAGAGCAGTTCATTTTGAATTGGCAGAAAAGTGACTGGTAAATAAGTTCCAACATTATCAACCAGAGATGGGCAGCTCAATAGCTTAAAACTACTATGCAAACATTTATGAAACAGTCAGAATGGATACACATAAGAGACAATACCTACCCCCCCCATTTCTGCCAATTGTGCACCTGAAGCTTGGCATCAGCGATGACCCTATACATCAGTGATCCCATAATAATGGAGCCAATTGTTCTAGTCGTGTGTAAAAAATAAACTTGTTTCTATATCTAAAATCTACTCTCTCTCCTCACAGATCAGAGCATACCAAAAAAATAGGTTGTACCATTTTTGGTACAGTGGTACAAAAATAAGTTAAAAGGTTTTAAATAAATGAAGATAAAACGTAAGCACCCCTGTCAGTTTTAAATGGGTTGCCTAAAGTAGATGTGAACCCTTACATATATTCAGCGAAGTGACTGGTCTCAGGCAAAACACAGATGAAATAAATTCCCCTACATAAGTTGTACCTGTTTATCTGCCGCCCTCTATTCTCTATATCTGCTCAAAGTGCAGAATTTATGCAGCTTGTCTGATCTTTCTGAAAGCAGAAGAGGGGAGCTGAAGTTACACTCAGCAGATTTCAATGAGAAGAGCCGTGAGAGGCGATTCACACAGCACACAGGAACACAGCTGACGGAGGTTGAGGTTTTAAATACAGAGATTTAGAACTTAATGATATTTTGCAATTTGACATTATTAGTGAAATTGAACATCAAAGGCTAGTTTACAAACAATTATCCTCAAGAGAGTGGTTACCATAGAAATGGAAGGACCATGAATCCCTCCCCCCTTATCTGCATTGTTCTGCTATATAACTGAAAAGGAATTTTGCTACAGATCTAGATGGTCTCAAACTCACAACACAAATATTAAAAAAGAGAAATACAGTATAATATAGCAAACTAAACCTGTACTTCTGTTTTCATGACACATTAGACAACTTCCTTTTCAGAAAAAAATAATAATAAAGGAATAAGTACTGACCATGTTTCACTCACTTTTTCTAAATTAAACTATACAACACTAAGCAGATGGTGTTGCTATTGCAATGAGTTCATGGAAAATGTTACACAGCAATTTCTAAACAGTGCTGAGTCCCACGTGACGGTCTTTGTTATCCTAAGGATGCTACCCTATATAAAATTCCTATTAAAATATGCCGCATGCATACATCATACATACATATATACAAACAGCACCCTGTTTACTTTTTT
The DNA here is from genome assembly GCF_037356315.1 of Lithobates pipiens. NCBI lineage: Eukaryota > Metazoa > Chordata > Amphibia > Anura > Ranidae > Lithobates > Lithobates pipiens. Next base: position 236,368,275 of record NW_027507718.1, read on the forward strand.
TCTTTTTAGGATAAAGATCTCACGGTTAATACTGACACAGACTGTATATGCTGAGAGGCAAGTGATTCCCACAGCAACTGCAGTACTATAATTGCACCAACCACAATTACAGCATTAAAGCCTAGGGCAACTCTAGTGCTTTCCCAACAAATAGACTTTCCATTCACTTCAGAACACCAACCAATGCTGGTCACACACAAACGTTTAACCAGTGCAATTTATTCCCATTTTGCTTAAAATAGATTTTAATGTAGATAATACAAAGACTAGCATTAAATTCCCCACCTACATACACATTTATTCAGAGTTATAGTGCAAGGCCATATTGCAATGTTTTCAAAATTTATTTCAGATTATGTAGGTGCCCTGCTACTTAAAGAGGAGTTCCACCCAAAAGTGGAACTTCCGCTCATTTGTCTCCTCTCCCCTTCCGACGCCACAACTGGCACCTTTGGGAGAGAGGGGGGGGGGGGCACGATACCTGTCTTTGTTCCCACTTCCGAAAGTCCATGCCGCAGCCCATGATGTCACCGTGGGGCTCCTCCTCCTGTCACCGGCCCAGTAGGAGAGAGGAGCGGGGCCTCGCGCATGCGCAATAGGGATCCCGGAGCGAAGCCGTAAGGCTACACTGCCAGCTTCCCTTACCCGCAATGGCGGGGGCAGTACCCGACATCTGATGGAAACATCAGCTGCGGTGGCAACATCAATGGACTCCAGGACAGGCAAGTGCCATTATTAAAAGCCAGCATCTGCAGTATGTGTAGCTGCTGGCTTATCCCTTTTTTTGAGCGGACCTCTGCTTTAAGGACATTTTTGGACACCTTACTGCTAGGGTTGCACCGATACTGCTATTGGTGCCGATACTAAGCATTTGCAATCTTATGTCTGTAGGCCCTTTTTTACTCTTGGGAGACAGAGAGATCAACCAGTAGCAGCTGTCAGAGAAGACTGGCTTTTGGGTTTCCCCCTCCTTCCACAGCAAGACAAAGCATGCAAAGTAAAACAATGAAGGGCAATTTGATGCCAGAAAGATTTTCAGTGGCTGTATTATGCATGGACAGTCCTTAGCTGCATGGTGTTGGTGGGCAGAGTCCTGATAATAGTAGTCATCCAATCTGGTCAGTTTCAAATGCAGCATTGACCATTGTATCCACACTGAGACCCTGAATGTTGCAATGCTGAACAGATTACCAAGTATGGCCTGCTGAATGTATGCATTATGAGCTGAAACTTAAGCGGGCATACACTGGTAGATTTTCAAACAAATGTTCACATGAAAAATCTCTGCAGTACAACAAGTAATGCCAACAGGTGTTTAGAGTGCCCAGCCACAGCAGAGGAAAAATTTAATTGCAGTACATACCACCATATAGCGCAACACCATATTTTACCAAAAAAAATATGTACTATATTGTGTTTGTGTGCCATAAAATGCCTTAAAGTGGAGAGCCAGCCAGGAATTTTTTTTTTTTTTTTTTTAAAGTCAGCAGCTACAAACACTGTAGCTGCTGACTTTTAATAAGGACACTTACCTGTCCTGGGTGCCCGTGATGTCGGCCGCCCGAGGCCGACCATCCCTACGCTCTCGGGCCCCGGCGCCATCATTCCAACTAAGGGAAACAGGCAGTGGAGCCTTGCGGCGAGTCGCACAGCGCTTTGTGAATGGGGCGCGCTGTGTTCTGGGACATACACAGTACCCAGAACACACCGCGCCCCATTCACTAGAAGACAACATGAGGAGGAGAATACTGAAGATCACAGCAGAATAGGAAGAGGCAGATTAAAACAATCTGCCTAGCAACAGGCAGATCTGGTAAGTTACTTTTTTAAGGAACATTTTTAGGCAACTTTTTTGTGCATTTCTTCCCCAAAAAAGCATGTTTGAAAAAAACACTCTACAAATTTCGGCCCTTTACTAAAAAATATATAATGTTTGGGGGTTCTAAGTAATTTTCTAGCAAAAAAAGCAGATTTTGGATGAAAAAAAAAAAAAAAATGAATAATAATAATAATAAAAAAATAAAATAAAAACACACAAAAAAGCATCAGAAAAGGCCTTGTCTTCACACTTGTGTTTCTTTTATAGACTAAAGTAAGCATAAACTGTCTTTGTGCTGCACATATTTGAATTCTATTTTTTGTATTGAATTCAGCATTAAATGGTCTTTAAATTGATATAAACATTTGCAGTGCATTTGGTGCAAAATAACATTTCCTGCAAAGTTGCAAAACAGTAACTACTTCTGTAGATTTTGTAAGTTTCCCACTTACAAAGAAATTAAGGGTCTATCATTTTTATCATAGGTGTATTTTAACCACTTCAATACAGGGCACTTATACACCTTCCGCCCAGAGCAATTTTCAGCTTTCAGTGCTGTCACACTTTGAATGACAATTGTGTGGCCTTGCTACACGATACCCAAACTAAATTTTTATCATTTTGTTCCCACAAATAGAGCTTTCTTTTGGCAGTATTTGATTGCCCCTGGGATTTTCATTTTCTGCTAAACAAATAAAAAACAAAAATAAATAAATACATGAAAACATTTGATTTTTTTTTTTGTTATGTGGCACTGATATGCAGCACTGATGGGTACACATAGGCAGCATGGATGGGCACTGATAGGCGGCACGGATGTACAGTAATTGATGAGATGGATGCCAATCATGCCTGCCAATCAGTGATGCCCATTGCGGGCACTGATTGGCATCCATTGTGGGCACTGATTGCAACCTTGGTGGTCTAGGCGACCTGATGGCGACATCCCTGGTGGTCCAGTGTGGGCATCCTTGGGGGGGGGGGGGGTCTGTGCTGATTATCTCAATTACTTGTGAGAGGAGCAGCCGATCGGCTCTGCTCTATCTGCATCTGACAGGCGTGAGTGGCTCTTCCCGTTTACACTGTGATCAGCCGTGATTGGACACGGCTGATCACGTGATAAAGAGTCTCCATCAGAGACTCTTTACCAAGATCGGTGTGTCAGACTGACACACCGCACCACCGATTGCCGTGATGTGACGGCTGTTATCCTGCTGGACGTCATCTGATGTCCGGTCAGGACATTGAAACCACTTTGCAGTCATCATTTTGCTATTTGGTGGGCGGCAAGTGGTTAAATGATAGAAAAAAAAAAAAAAAACACGTGATACAAACGTTATAAATTGGTGTTCAATGAGTAAAATAACTATTTGATCCCCCACCAACAATAATTCTGGTTCCCATAGACTGGCTACCGTATGTGCTCATGTGGTACACAGATTAGTCCTGTGGCTTTAAGAAGGTGCTCCTAACAACAACTCGTTTTGTGTTTAAAAGACACCTGTCCACAGAATCTTTTTCTTCTATTCAAATCTCAATATCATGGGCAAGACCAAAAGAGTTGTCAAAGGACATCAAGGACAAGATTGTAGACCTGCATAAGGCTGGAATAGGCTACAAGACCATCAGCAAGAAGCTTTTTCTGGTACAATGTTTTTATTGAGATATGAAAAAGGGAAAACCAGATAAATTCCCCCGCAGGGGATAGGGACATAAAATATAAGAAAGAGGTTCACTTAAAAGTACATAATAAATATATTATGAGAGTACGAATTATAAAAACGGACACAACCCACCAGCTGGAGCAGCAAGAAGCTTTTTGAGAAGGAGACAACTGCTGGAGCTATTAATCGCAAATGGAAAAAATACAAAATCACTAAAATCGATCGCCCTCGGTCTGGAGCTCCATGGAAGATTTTGCCTCCTGGGGGTAAGGATGATCATGAGAACAGTGAGAGATCCCAGAAATACACAGGAGGGGCTTGTGAATGATCTCAAGGCGGTTGGGACCACAGTCGCCAAACAAACCATTCATTAGTAACACAATACGCCTCCATGGATTAAAACCCTGCAGCACCCCTTCCTTAAGAACGCACATGTACAGGCCGTCTGAAGTTTGTCAATGAACATCTAAATGATTCAGAGAAGGAAAAAGTGCTGTGGTCAGATGAGACCAAAATTGAGCTCTTTGGCATTAACTCAACATTTGGAGGAAGAAAAATGCTGACTATGACCCAAAAAACACCATCCCTACAGTCAAGTATGGAGGTGGAAAGCGATGCTTTGGGGAGGGGGGTTTCTTTGCTAAAGGTACAGGCCGACTTTGCCTCATTGAGAAGCCAACGGATGGGGCCATGTATTGTAAAATCTTGGATGAGAACCTTCTTCCCTCAGCCAGAACCCTGAAGATGGGTCTTCCAGCATGACAATGACCCAAAACAAAGCACCAAGGCAACAAAGGAGTGGCTCAAGAGAAGCACATTAAAGTCATGAAGTGGTCTAGCCAGTCTCCAGACTTTAAGCCTATAGAAAATTGATAGAGGGAGCAGAAACTTCAAGTTCCCAAGTGACAGCCAACAAACCTTAAGGATTTAGAGAAGATCTGTAAAGAAGAGTGGACTGAAATCTCTCCTGAGATGTTTGCAAACATGGTAACCAACTACAAGAAACATCTTACCTGCCAACAAGGGTTTCTCCAACTGCTAAGTCATGTTTTGCTTGGGAACAAATACTTATTTTACTCACTGAACTGCAATTCAAATTAGAACATTTGTATCATGTGTTTTTTCTGGATTTTTAGTTGATATTCTGTCGCTATCATTTAAAATACACCCATGATATAAATTATAGATCCTTCATTTCTTTGTAAGCGGGTAAACCAAGGGATCAAATAATTATTTTCCCCACTGTATTATATATCGTTGTATAACGCACTTTTTTTCCCCTGAAAATAGAGTGCAAATAATGCATGCGTGTTATACACCGATATATTTTTTAAAGCGATTTGGGGGAGGCACAGGGTGCACCACAAGTTGAGGCAGATGGGGGGTGCCCAGGGTGGGGCCAAGGAGAAGGGGGTGAGCACCGCCAGATTACACAGAGCGGGGATCTCCTGATTACAGACTGCTGGCATACGAAGTCCCAACTTCTGGGCCAGCTCCTTTGATAGACAACACACTGGTCCAATGCCGGGATGCGCGACGTCCATCATAGGAGACGGTCCAGGAGGCAGGACTTTGATATACACCGGATGGCATGCAGGAGATCCCCGCTTTGTGTAATCCGGCAGCTCTCCTCTCAAATCCCTGCGCTGATTGGCACTGATCGAGCTGCATTCATGGGCACTTGAGAAGCTGCTTTTGATAAAAAAAATAAAAAAAATAAAAAATTCTGAGCTACCTTTATTTTGCTTCAAAGTTCTTTATTTAAAATTAAATTTTTTCCCCCCTAAAAATTCCCTCTTAAAATGATGGTGCGAGTTATACGCCGATAAATACTTTTCCCTAAGGACATAGTCTATCAATCTTCATGAACATAATTTTAATTCACATAAAGTATCATGTAGATTATACGAGAATGAACATAACACACGTTGAAGCTCAAATATGTGCAAAAGTAAACCTTTGTATTTTACAGGGTGGCTGAAGCTATATTGCCTCTACAAATTAAAAGTCATCTCAAAAACGGATATCAAACTGAAGTTGACATGCACTAAATGGTCTTGCCTAAAGGGATAATTATGTGTACTTCCACACCACATTTCTCAGCTCAGAAAATTCCAAATTTTGAATGACTACTGGACTGCTAAGAAACAAATTACAGTCTGCAAGAAGTAATCTTAACAACCCTGTACTGTTGTATGTCTATGCGCTATATAATTTGTGTCAAGGGAATAGTGAGGAAGTAGCATGCAAACAAGTTACAACTTACAACCTGTTAGGGCATCAGTAAATAATGCTTATGGCCAAAAATATAGGCTGCCTCATTTTCTCTAACATTTAGACCTCAGCTAATACCATAAAATTAATGGGATTTAATGCTGCCACTTCTGGGGATTTGTAAAAGCAGAATGATGTGCAGCAGTTTAATCAGAATATGATAACTGTTCAGTGCAATAGGCAGAGGGACAGGTAACTTTGCAAGTGGATATCCACTTCAATTGTTAGTGGTGCAAATGTGTCAGATATGATTTCCTGTATTATCTCTTTTCAGATCTAGAAGATCAGCATGTTCATTGACCAGTTAGATCTGACTCCAAGTATGGACATATTGTTTAAAGATTAGACGGATTTACGCCAAAAGCAATATATGCTAATCCACTTTAAACCAAAATCTGTACTCTAGGGTAACATTAGATGAAGACAATATTAGACTGGATTCTTTGGAAATATACTCACCCTTTTTTAGCCCTGGACATAACAGGGGTATTGTGTTTAGGAGCACAATGATTTTCCAGCATATTACAGATATTTGTGTGAATACATGCACACTTGCAGAAGTTGCTGTATTTTTGTCATTTTTGTGCTGTGTAAGGCACAACACAGTCAAGTCAAATCATCAACTGAAGTGCTTCTGTTCCCATATAGGCACAGTATGGCCTGATCTTATTTTTTAGCGCACTGATCTCAACAATACAAACACTGTTCACTGAAAAAAATATATCCTATTTAAATTCCAATATAAGCAATTAGTGCCTTATGAGGGCACTGTGTTTTTTCTTTTCTCTCTCATTCACCACTAATATTAAAAATAAATCCATCCATAAAGTATAACAGCCCCTGGCTACCCCGTAGATTTAAAAAGTACCCCGAATGTGTAAAATATTTTATGGGTTTTTTTTTTTTTTTTTACATGTGATATACAAATAAGAATGTATATGCTGACCAAAAAATGCATAACTGCCATAGGCAATTTCAGACACTATACAAGAGTGATTGCAGTAGATGTTCATTAGATCTTAATCAGTGGGAAAGTTTTACTAATGGTAATGACTAAAGCTGGGTATTTACTAGTAGATCTTGATTTTACATTTTTATTTTTAAAATAGTTAGTGGGGTAAAATAAATGTTTGTTTTCAACCGCAGTAACGAAAAAAATTTGAGGGGACAGGATGGAAAATTTTTCTTAAAAACAAAAAACTTCTAAAAATTAGGTTCTCATTTGGTAAAGTCAATTCACTCCACAATCGAGTGTTAAAAGTAAACTAGGTTTTGAACTACAATACTTTCAAAAAGACATTCATCAAGTTGTCAAATGTAATTTTGGTGTAAATGTTAGTTTTAAAATGTACTTGTGTATACTCAGCTTAAGAGTGCATATACAGCAGGGCTCGACAAACCCCAGGCGCCAGGTCGCCAATGCGACCAGAAATCGCAACCTGGCGCCTAAGCTGCCACCAGCCCACTCACTATTGATGCTCCAGACATGCAGCAGCATGAACAATGACTGCCGTCCTCCTCCCTACTCAGCGGCGACGCACAAAGTGTTTGAAACTGACAAGCAACAGAGAGAGGAGGATCTGTCAGATTTCAGCTTGATGTCGGGGTGTTGCATCTGAACTCAGTGAGAACCAGGCCCGAGTCAACAATGGCATCTCACATAAAACTCTGGACATACATATGACAATTTGACAGTTAAACTTTTGATTACATTTTTGGTCGAAATAGCAAAAGCAGTCAAAGATATAAAATGTAAAATTAAGATCGTAAGGAGATGGGATAGAAATAGCTTAAAAAACACCCAATGGCTTTCAATGAAATTGCTGCAGTTTCCCCTCCCCCCCCATTTTCACTCCATTTCAACTTTACAATCGGAAGGTGGTTGCTTTAACTCATGTGCAGTGGAATGCTCATTTTCTGGCGAATTCTTGCAATCACATTTGTGTTTCCTGGAAAACAGTTTAGATTGCCTGAAAATTGGCTAATGATTTAAACTGGCTCCAAGTAATGCAGTTCCTATTCACATTCTCATACCCTGCAGCGGAGCCCAACCTGCATTAGTCATGTGCACTCATATATAGGCAGATTAAGCACATAAGCATTCATCAACAGAGTTTTATCAGCACCACTATTTAACCGTTTTAAATAAGTTACATTTCCGGCACATGCCGGAAATGTAACCCTCCCATTGGTTGTGCTTGCGACCAGACTGTCAAACCATCCAATAGCTGGTGTCATAATTGATCACATGTGCAGCATCATGACAGTTGTAGATTAAACAGATGCCAAGATGGCAGCTTCTTTTGCTGAAAACAATAGGAGGGTTTACTTACACTTTTATGGTTATCTCTCACAGCAAAAAAAAATATATTTTTTTTACACCAGATGAGAGACGTCTGTAGTGTTATAATAGACTCATGGACAGGCAACACAAGCAGTTTGCCGTATAAATTACTCCCTGGATCGTATTTCATCTTATACCTGCTTACAGCCCAATATGCTTAAAGCAGTTTTAGTTTGAGTGCTAAGGGATTAGAATACCCACCATGCTTTTATTTCTGTATCCCAGTTAGAGAGTCATCCTCTCTATTTGTCCTATTGACCACTTTCACAGAAAGTGAAGGAAAATACAAAGTTTTGAGTGGTCAGTAGAAGAGGAATAGACATCTTCCAATGAGGACACTAGTTCTGGTGACTTCCAAAGATTTCCCTAACTTTGAAGGAAATTCCTCTCGCCTCCCATTTTGGCTATGGCACAGGCAGTGAAGAGAATCGCCCCAAAGAGAAGACACAGATGGCAAATAGGGGTTATAACACACACAGATGGGGTTTATAATCCCCCTTACCCTATCAAAAAAAAAAAAAAAAACTTACTTTAAAAAACAAAAAGGAGGCATTTGTATAGTAACTAAACATGTTATACATTGCAATTACAGTTAATAAATAAGTGCTTTGCACAGTTATTTCCCACCATTAGTTATTCCATATCATATGCCTACTGACAATGGCAATATTCTCTGACCCATGGCCCACAATTTCCTTATTGTTTGTGCAGAAAAGTGAAAGCCTGTACTCGTTATGCTCTAGGTCAGCCATTCTCATAGTTTCCTTCCTCAAGTCCAATATGTGTCGCCGAATAGCATGCTCAACACATTCTCATGCCAAGTTAGCAACCCCAAAGGTGAAGTACATGCACTGTATACACTTTAAAACATTTACTTGGATTGCCTCCAACAAACTGCTTGCAGGGTATGGGCAGCTGATTTTAGGCCAGGTTCCCACTACTGGTATGCAATTCTGATCTGATTTCCAGTGCGACTTTGTAGTGCAAGTTGGTTGCTTATTGGATATGGTTTGTATATTCTATAGGGCCCAAATCACACTGTACATCACAACAAAGTAGTACAGGAACCTTTCCTAAAATCGCACCACTCAGAGTCACTTGACATTGATATGAACGGGCACCATTGAAAACAATGCTATTTTATTGTCAAGCAATTTTGTGCGACTGAAGTTACACTAGTGTGAACCATACCTTACTATTTATACACATCTCAACAACATTTCTTATAAAATTCAGTTTGGTCAAGTTTTGATCCACCTTGGCACCCCAGATGTTTTGGAACTATATTTACCATGATGCTCCACTACACTGCAGAGTGCATTAGCATCATGGGAAACGTAGTTCCAAAACATCTGGGGTGCCAAGGTTCGCCATCACTGCTCTAGAGCTAGATTAGGAAGAAATTTAAGTGAAACTCTAGCAATTAATTTTGGATAAAGTGGGAAAGGATTAGACCCTTTGTCAGGTTTGTGCTGCTTTTTGTTTACTCATTGAAATCTCACAGACATGACTTAAACAGAGATTTTTCTCACTTCCTGTTCCACACACAAGCAAATAAAACAGTATTAAACCCAAAACAAAAAATGTAATATACCAATCATTTGATGTGGTAGCTACATTCATTTTCCTTTTTAGGCTTTTCCCCCCCTCTGTTTTCACCTGGTCATCTGACCAGTAACACACATCCTGTATTAGAGTGCCCCTACCTCAGTGATGGCGAACCTTGGCACCCCAGATGTTTTGGAACTACATTTCCCATGATGCTCAACTACACTGCAGAGTTGATGAACATCATGGATGAAAAAGCTTGGGGGCACAGCAGACAGCAGCATCGTCAGGCCGGGGGGGGGGGGGTTAAATGTACTAGGAGATTTAAATACACTAACAACATTGAAGCCAGACCCATTATAATCAATTAGAGAAAGCATTTTTTTCCTTTTGAGATAAAACTTTTACATAAAAAAGTAAAAGCTGATCATTGTAAGCACCCCTGTCAGTATTGCATAGTTTGTCTTGTCCCTGTAAACTGACACATCTGGAAGAAAGCTTGCTCCTTTGAAAGACAACAGACTTACTGGCCAGATCACCAGATGAAAAAACACAAGAAAGAAAACCTTATAGAGAAAACAAATACAGTCATCAAATCTAAGAACTGGTAACCTGCAACATGATAAAAGGCTTGTTTTTTTATGGATTAAGATGTTTTAAAGGCATACTTATTGTATTTTTATAAACTTTCGTTGACTTCTTAGTAGCAAACTTTGCACTTTTTTTTTTTAAAACATAATAAATCTTCAATTCATTCAGGAGGTAAACTGGATATCCATTCTACATTCCAGCTCACAAAGGCATTGCATTCCAGTCTGTTGGGTAATCCGATTAGGCTATGCCACTGTACATTCTAAATGGACCTGTGTCCAGAGGTTAAACTATAGCCAAACTGTAAAACAAAAAAGTTCATGATTTAACATTTGTGTGGCCATCACTGAATTACACAGAGTTTAGAAATCTTTGCATTTTGCAATTATTATGAGGTCATGGGTAAAACGGATTCTGATGAGATTTGTGTCTGCAATGACTGATATTTTCAATCTGTTATATTATATATGGACTTAACTGTATATATATTTAAACACAGGCACTATTTTAACTTTTTTTAGGCATTTACCAAAACACATTCAAGCTATAGTTATATAATGGATATTGGCTGAAAGTGCACACTCCCAGGTTTACATTTGAGAGTATACATTCAAAAATCGGAGAAAGGGTTTAGGAATTATAGCTCTTAACACTAGCCATCCCCTTTTTCAAGGGACAAAAAGTTAAAGCGGAGTTCCACTGCCTCCATTGATTTTTTTTTTGGGGGAGACATTTAAAAGCAATTTCTGGTTTAAATAAGTTTACTCACATGTTCTGTTTTTTATTCGTTTGATTTTCTTTTTCCTCTGTTAAAGACATCTTTTAAAAAACGAGACCCATCGCTTTCATCTTGCCTGTGGGCATGTGAAGCCCACAGGCATTCTCTTCCTGGATTCTCTGACGTGGATCTCCCAGCATGCAGCGGCCGTTGTAGTTACGATCTCGCGCATGCGCAGTAGGTAATATCGGAGCGCCGTCAACAGCTTAGGTTGCCATCACAACGGGCGGCATCGTGGGAAGTCCCGCCCCGTCGTGATGGCAACCGAGATAAATGAATCCAAGAAGAAATTGCCGCACAGACTCCTGGGAACAATCAGAAAAGATCCCAGGAGACTGTGCGGTTCGAAAAAATAAACTAGCCGCAAAACCCCGCCCATATCCGCAATCCCCAGATTAAGGAAGTGGGGAAATGAAAAAGAAAAAACAAGGTACAGTTTAAATAAAAAAAAAATATAATGTTCCGTTTTACAAATAGAACAGCTGTTTAATCAACCTGAGCCATTGTGCGTAAATCAGGTGGAGCTCCGCTTTAATTGGGACAGTTGAATCAAAAAGCTCATGGCCAGGTGTGGGATACTCCATTATTTCTTCATCAATTAGGCAGGTAAAAGGTCTGGAGTTGATTCTAAGAGCCCTTTCACACTGCCAGCGCCCGGGCGTTGGCGGTAAAGCGCCGCTAGTTTTAGCGGCACCTTACTGTAGTTTTTGCGGCGCTTTTAACCCCTGCTAGCAGCTGAATACTGGGTTAAAAGTTCCGCTGCTGAGGTTCTTTGCCGGTGCTTCAGCCCACTGATTTCAAAGGGCAGGGGCACCTCAAAGAAGCTGCTTGCAGGACTTTTTTGGACATTTTGCCAGCGCAGCACCCCAGTGTGAAAGCTAAAGCACCTGAAAAACGCCTCCAGTGTAGGGATGAGCTCAGGCATGTTTGCATGGAACACGTGCAGAGCCCGCCAGGAAGTCGGCAGGGCGCTGCGCTAATCACAGACAGTGAGACATTGCCCCGATGTGCGGCTGCAGAGATTGGACAATGTCTCATTGCCTGTGATTAGCGCAGCACCCTGCGGACTTCCTGGCGGGCTCTGCACGTGTTCCATGCGAACACGCCTGAACTCATCCCTACTCCAGTCTGAAAGAGGTCTTAGTGTGAGATTTGCATTTGGAATCTATTGCTGTGAACTTCCATCATGCGTTCAAAAGGAGCTGTCCATGTAAGTGAAACAGACCACTGTAAGGCTTCAAACTATAAAAATCCATCAGAGAGAAAGCAGCAACATTAGGAGTGGCCTCAGCTTGGTACATTCTGAAGATAGGAGAACGCACTAGTGAGCTCAGCAACATAAAAAAGGCACAGACGTCCACTGAAAACAACAGTGGTGGATCCTCCATATGGTAAAGAAAAACCAATTCACAACTTCCAGACAAGTGAAGGACACTTTCCAGGAGGTCGGTGTATCATTGCCAAAGTCTACAATCAAGAGAAGACTTTAAAAGAGCAACTACAGAGGGTTCACCACAAGACGCAAACCATTAATAAGCCTGAAGAATAGAAAAGCCAGATTAGACTTTGCCCAAAAAATATCTAAAAAAGCCAGACCAGTTCTGGAAAAGCATTCTTTGGACGAATTAAACCAAGATTAATCTGTACCAGAGTGACAAGAAAAAAAAAAAAAAAAGAAGAAGTGTGGAGAATGCTTAGAACAGCTCATGATCCAAAGCATATGTCATCTATAAAACATGGTGGGGGCAGTGTGATGGCATGGGCAAGCATGGCTTCCAGTGGCACTGGTGTTTATTGATGATGCGACAGAAGACAGAAGCAGCCGGATGAATTCTGTAGTGTTTAGAGAGATAAATTGTCAGCCAAATGCAGCAAAGTTGATTGGACAAAGCTTCACAGTACAGATGGACAATGATCCAAAACACACTGCAAAAGCAACCCAGGAGCTTTTGAAGGTAAAGAAGTGGAATATTCTGCAATGGCCGAATCAATGACCTGATCTCAACCCAATTGAGTATTTCACTTGCTGAAGGCAAAACTAAAAAGGCAGAAAGATCCACAAAGAACAACTGAAGACAGCGGCAGTTAAAGCCTGGCAAAGCATCAGAAAGGAGGAAACCCAGTCTTTGGTAATATCCATGGGTTCCAGACTTCTGGCAGCGATTGCCAGTAAAGGATTCTCAACAAAATCTTAAAAATTTTAATTATAATATTAAATTTGTCCAACATTTGAGCCCTGAGGACGGTGTATAAAAATGGTTGCAGTTCCTAAAATGTGTACTTGATATTTATGTTCAACCCTTTGATTTAAAAGCTGAAAGTCTGCACTTCAAATTAATGTGGATTGTTTAATTTTAAATTTTTATTCTGGTGGCATACAGAGCCAAAAGAATAAACATTATATATGGACCCAATTGTGTATAATTATAATATACACACACACATAGCACATAGCATAGAACTTCTAACTGTCTTACTTACTTGACAAACCTCAGACGGACACCCCTAAAAAAAAAAAAAAAAAACAATTTCCTTGGCAGAAAGAAAAATGTTCATATAGAGCGTTTTGTACAGGATTTTAGGAGAGTTTAGCAGTTTTTCAGCCAGAAATCTCCAATCAATAAATGTTGAGCTTAAAATTTGCCTCTAAACGCCCTAATGTGCATGGACACACAGGGTAACATTGAGCTGCTTCTACAAGAAAAACTCATGTAGAAGCAGCGGTTTTTAAGCCAGTGTGCATGGTCCCTTAAAAAGTTATACTTTTTCCTTATTAAAGAAATTAAATCTTTATTGGTCTTTTATCATGATCTCCCACAGCAATGCAACAGCTTAGAAACTGACTAAGCCCTTGTGTATTCCATAAGAAACAAGGACTCTGGAGACAGTCTCATCAACACTGACATCCAATACTGTCACACAGCTCTTACTTTGCCATTCTTTCTTCTGCATTCAAGTGTGGTTGCCCTGCCTAGGCAACAACATTATGCGCGAGTCGTCATCATGCCGTGTCACATTATCATCCAGCCAGCAGGCTGTGAAAGCCAGGCCTTGCAGACTAAAAAACATGCACTACAGATCCTTTAAAATGTTTTTTTCCCCCACAAAACAATGTCTAAAGAATCACGTTCACCAACCTGCAGATTCCAACTTTCATAAATTTAGAGCAGTCAAAACAAATGAAAGATGAGCGCTGATTGGTTGCTATGGGACATTTAACACTGCTTCATGCCCTATTATATATACCAGCAAGCGTCAGATATTACTACATGGAATTTGAAAATACTGGTGCTATAGTAATACATAAGGAAACCTTTCTATCCAAATCTAGCTCACACTATAAATTTGTTCAATCCATGTTCACATTTTTTAAGTTTAATAATACACTGGCCTTAGTAAAACACAAAACGCTAACTAAATCTTCATTGTTGTCATCTGCTGTATATTTTCTTCATCACTAGATGGTGCCGCCATTCACCTGGGGAATCACAGAAGAATGCTAAGGAGCAGTGCCACGCCATTATGTGGTGCTGCTTATGGGTCATTCAGGACTCAACCACCACCAAGGACAGGAACCTTTCCAGGAACTGTTCAGACATCAGCTACACAGGGAGTGCATGGTTTTTAATGTATAGGCCGATTCATACACAAACTTACATTTTGAGAAGGAATAGTAAAACACAACCAGTGTACAACTATAGTCTAACCTAAAGATTAATAAAATCTTAGTGGACCCCTGCTTTAAGTATACAGGGTGAGAATAGGAGTGTATACACAGAGTAATACCTGAAATTCACAAGTACAAAAAGGCATCTGCCATGCTGTGCACACATTTATAGCCACCAATAAATTGGCCCCAACCGGGGGAGGGTTTTCACGATGCCATTGTCACAACCAAGTGACCGTGAACCCTGTCCCACCAGAAATTTTGTGGCATCATGAGAGCCCTGTAGCAGTGCGCTGGTATGGCACAGGGGAGGTGGCTGGCATACTAAACACACTACTGTCACACACTAGTGATCCTTCTTTATTAGTAACACAGTTACAGGGCTGACAGCATGACATGGAAATAGATTCAATTATAAAAATCCTGGCTGTCAGTCTTCCGTAGTAAGTGATACAGGATGGTTTAGACTATCAACAACGCTCAGTATTGCCCAATGAAAATGTCCTGACCTGTACATGAAGAAAGGTGCAGGATGTGTCCAAGGTCCTACTACAAGGTGCAGTAGTACAAACCAGTCAAACACATGCCCCTGTCCTGATGAACACAAAAGTGCTTCTTACAAAATCATTTGGATTCTGCAAGTGATAACTATAAAACGTAACTAGACTAGGATACATCACCAGTTTACCTAAGTGACTTCAGTTCTGCTTTAGGCATCAACACAGAAAAAAAATAAAAAATGTATATTATACATTTATATACACACACACACACACACACACACACACACACACACACACACACACACACACACACTTAAAAAAAATCCATTGCAATATTAATGTCTATTTGAAGAAGAAATGTGGAGGGGGAGGTGGAGAAGTTCACATTGCGTTTTCCCTGCTGCCACATTTGAGCAGGCAAATGGGTCAAATGGGTTGCTGTACCTACAAAAAGCACAGAGAAAGGGTCCTGGCATATTTTCCAAAAATGCAGCTACAGGGAAACTGCGTAGTGCTACGTGGCTCCAGGCACAGGAAAATGTGTTGCAGTTTCCAGTATGTGGGGTGCCATTAAGAAAATAATTGCACCCCTATGTGTCTGTTAACAGCTTTAACCAGGAAAGCATGCAATTACACGCAGTCCCGCACCCACATATTGTGCATACCCACACATTAAAAGTGCAGTCCCAGTGGCTCAGGATCACTCACTAGATTTGTTTGACCTTTCGTTACCTTATGGTCAAAATGGGGCTGTGTAACGATGCTAGATAGACATGGAGGTGCGTGGCTTCCTTTATTATTCCCTCTTGGATCCGTTAAGTAAGGGACAAAAAAAGATCATATCTCAAATAACGTGACTTTATGGTCTCATGAACACTCGTTTCCACTGAGCGGATCGGTTTGGGTTGGTTTGGTACGGTACGCTTTGAGTGTTTCCATTATGAAAGCGGCCCATAAAACCAAACCATACCGCACCATTCATGGTCCTGCTTCAGATGTGGGGCCAAAGAAAATGGTACGGTACGGTTAGGGTAGAGCTACTGGTATCACACAATACATTCCACTGATTGGCGGACAGAAAAAAGTCAATGCTCACGTCAAAGGCATTTTTTCTAAACCCCGTATGGCCCCTGGTGGTCCTACTTGAAATGGAAACGCTCACCTGAATGGGCCAGACCATTCTAACCCTTCCAAACTGTACCGACCCAAACCGTTCCGCTCAGTGGAAACAAGGCATTAGCTTACTCTCCTAGACTCCTTTCTGGCAAAGTTTTGGCAGAAAAAACATTTGGCGCATGTAAGCTCATATGGTGCATTTTAGATCCCTCAACCACTTGGGCGATAATTTAATTTCATTAAATTATTATTCTGGCCACTGCAGTGAATTAACTCAAGCACCAAATGTGCCGAGCATTTTTCTGCCAAAACTCCTCTGTTCCCGGATGCACTGCTTGTTGTGGGGGGGTTCTGCCTCTGAACGTTTATGTGTGCATGGACGTTTACAGGCAGGGGAAAAAAAAAATTCTAGGAGTAGCAGAAAAACATCCAGTGTGCATGAGGCCTAAAAAAAAAAAAAAATCAATAGGGTGAAAACAAATGTACTCACAAGACAAGTGCCTAACCCAGCACTCAGGATAGCCAGCCTGCAGTAAACGTCTCTCAAACCAGTGAAACATTACAAAAACTCCAGTATCACAAACCCATGCATGCAGACCCCTTTCATCAGTGTATCAGCATTACAGTGCCTAACCTCACTCTTTAGGGCCTCTTTAAAGTAGAACATGCACCATCATGATCCAGTGGAAGTAATGCCACCTCCCTCAACTTTTTCATCATATAGGACAATTACCCACTTCTGATATTCCAAGAGTCACTTTACATGCTATACAGTACATGGTTCTTTTCCAATAACCTGAATGGAAAGTCCATCTTCCCTAAACACCATAAGTGGAAGGGCTCTCCACTTAAGTCAGCATAAAAAGCCAAGTGTGCATCATATGGTGGCTTGTGGGGGGGGGGGGGGGGGGGGATGCAATCCTGAATAGCACAGGCTGCAACATCAGAAGACAGCGATCGTCAAATTGAATTATGCACAAGGTTATAGCTATGGGGACAGAAGTGTGCTCTTGGTATGCGAGTATTTATCCTTTACACAGGGTCAGCTTATTTTGTTAATAGCGTAAATTAAAGTGAAACTTTACCCATAACAACTTGATAAAAAAATAACATTCTTTAGCAAGGAACATATATTGCACATTAATAATTTGCCTCCAGCATTGTTCCCATTTCTTATTGCTGGAGGCTGCCATTTTGCTGAAGCCCAGAGCTGCTGAACAGCAGTAAATCAAAGCGGAACTAAACCCATCAATTTAATAGTTTAATAAAAAATAAAAAAAAACTATACATTCCTTAAAACGCCAGGATTGCTAACTCTCACATTTGCTTGTGTACTCATCCCAACTGTCAAACCATCGAATGGCTGGTGTTGCAACTGATCACGTGTGAAGCACCATGGCAGTTGCTGATCAAACAGAGGCAGCTTCCTTGGCTGTAAAGGATAGGAGTGGTTTAATTAGCTTTAAGGCTGTCAGCAGATCGGCCTCTACAAAAACTCAGCAGTGCCTAAAAATGGAGGGCAACTAAGCATGTGCTGAGCAGGGTGAGACCTCCAATTACTGTATTTTAAACAGTATAGAGACACTTTTTTTTTTTATGTTTTACATACAGTAGCTATACTTGCAAAAGGGACCAGCCTGAAGTGATCTAGCAGGACTTCATTTTCAAATTCCATATTTGGGGTTAAAGTAGAAGGACTTGGTTATGTACAAGAATCAGGTTAAGTTTAAAGTGTATCTCTAGACTAAACTTTTTGTTGTTTTTTTGGATAGGGTTAGACCCTCTGTAAAGTTTCTATTGCTTCCTGTGTCCCTATAGGGAATAATCACTCCTCTAACTGACAGTCACCACTCTAAGTGAAGACCAAGAACTGAGTGATAAGCAGTCACGTCATTGATTGGATCTTGGTCTTATAGCCAGCAGGGGAACAGCTGCAGCATCAGACTGTGCAGCCATATGGGTGTAGGTTTTTTTTTTTATCCCACACTTCTTTAACCAGTTCCCGCCAGGCCTATAGAGAAATGGATGGGTGGGAGGGACATTTGTCATTCCGGCTTGACACTATGTAACGTCCTCACATACACAGCGCGTTGATGACTGATCAATGTACTGGCTACTGCCAGTACCATGTGATTGCTGTGATCAATCACAGCAAATCACATAACAATTGTACACCGTTAATGGATTTGACTCATGACATTCGTTCTGTACAATTGTGTTGATCTCTGTGATTGGTTACAGTGATCATATAATAGAAACAGGGCCATTCACAGCCCATCTGTACCATGCAATTAGCTGTGGCCAGTAAAAATGGTTGCTTACAACGGTGAAATTCACTGGTATAAGCAATCGTAATGTGCAAGAAAAATAAAAAAAAATCCTGATTACTTCCGCAGAGTAATGGTCACGGTGTGTTTAAAAAAAAAAATTAAAAAAAAAAGTTAAATAAAAAAAAAAAAAATTTGAAATACATTGAAAAAAAAAAAAATGCATTACTTACTGTCACCAGCCAGTGTCCTTGATCAATGGCACACCAGTTATGACACTGTATTGCACTGGTGACTATGTAAAAATACATTTTAATAAAAAAGGATTGTGGAAAAAAAAAAAAAACCCTTTAAATTTCATAACGTTCCAAAAAAAACTGACAAAAAATTACAACTTCAAAAAACTCACAATTCCTTTTACTAAATACGTTGGACTGTCTACTTCTCGAAAATGGATCACCTGGGGCATTTGTACTGTCCTGGCATTTTCAGGCCTCACGAAATGAGAATGCCATCAGGAATGATGAATTTTCAGATATTTACCATAGTCCTACCATAGTTTGTAGAATCTATAACTTTCCTACAGACTAAATAACACTGCTTTTGCGTTATTTTGACCAAAGAAATGTAGTAGAATACGTCTTGGCCTAAATTTATGAAGAAAAATTATTTGCAAAATTTTATAAACAGAAATTTGTCAAAGTGTTCGGTCCTTTTTAGTTTAGTTAGCAAAAAATTAAAAAAACTAGTGGCGATTAAATACCACCAGGAGAAAGCTCTATTTGTGTGAGAAAAAAAAAAAAATCTAAAAATTTCATATGGGTACAGTGTTGCATGACCGTGCAATTGTCATTCAAACTTGGCCTGGGTAGGAAGCGGGTGAAAGTGCATAGTATTGAAGTGGTTAATGACTATGTTAACCCCGCCATAACCAGTGCATACACTTCACATAATTAGTCAGTTAAAAATAGCAGAAAATTATCAGACCAACATGTCCATCTGTGAGTTAAGCTTAAGGTGACTAATCACTTTACAGCATACAATCACTGCAAAAGCAATGCAAAAGACAAATCTGTAATACCAAGATGGAGAAGATATTACACATACATGAGAATATAATAGAAGGGCAATACTCCATACTTTTGATTGAATGAGTCACAAGTACCTTCCTTATATCTAGGCCAGAAAAGAAAAAAAGGAAGGAGGTGTTTAGGCAGGTGCAAGTTTCAAGGGAGTCATTTTAATTTCGTAATGATCTTCCTGTGTCACAAAGAAACAGCACCTTCCCCATTAGCAATGAATGGGTGACAGCGCTGTTCAGATTATGTTAATATCTAGAAACTAAGGAACTAAAATTTACTCCTTCCTGTTTAAACAGTGAGAAATAAGTCACACAAATTGAAGCTTTATCCCAGTGCAACAAATAGTAACGATATCCCGCACACCAAGAAATTTTTTTACTATAAAACAAAGAATACATATACTGTGGGTTTCATGCACTAAAAAGTCTATATTAAGAGCCATCTAGGACTCAGGTTGCTTTAGGCAACAGACAGCTCTTTTGAATTTTTTTTTTAATTTTGAATTTGAATACCAACATTGCCAATACAGATTAGGAATGAACCCAAAAAGGAAGCTGTCACCCCTGTCTACTGCCTTCCAATCAACTGAAACCATAGCGTTCCCTGCCCTGCATCATACACAAAGGGGCAGGGATGCTTGTGACATCTTTGCCTTAATATGGCATCATGACAATGTCAGAAGCATCCCTGCCCCTTTGTGTATATGTAGCTGTGGAGGGGGGGTTGGGAATAGCCTGGCCACAGTTGTCCAACTAAAGTTGCATATGATCAGACATCATTGGTGTGCAACTTCCTTCTGCATGTGCTAGAGGCCCAATAAAACACGATTGCTTTCCTGTGATAAAAGTTAATGTATACCTGCTCCATCAGTGTTGGTAAACAGACCAATGCAATAAATGTAGGATGTGGTCAAAAGTAAAATAGGGGATTTAAATCAATTTTGCTGTATAACAGGAGTAATGAGATTTACAAGAGTTTAGCTTGATTCATAAATTCTTCCCTCTGCTTCTCCAAAGCAGTACGATTACAAAAAAAATAAAAATAAAACCCTGACCACTTCTTAATGGTGTGTCTGTTTAGCAGGGGTGTCAAACTCAATTTCATCGTGGCCGCATGTGCAGTATGGTTTCCCTCAAAGGGCCAGTTGCATCTGTGGTGCGCTATGTACAGAGTTCAGGGGTGCGCTACATACAGCGTGCAGGGTTCAGGAGTGGGTTACGCCATGTACAGAGTGCAGGATTAAGGAGTGTGGCATGTATAGAGTGCAGGAGTGTGCGGTGTACAAAGTGGAGGGTTCAGGAGTGTGCCGTGTACCGAGTGTAGGGTTTAGGGTTGCACTATGCACAGTGAGGAACCCCAACCACCTTCAAAGCTTCCTCACATCACACTCTCTTCACCACCGGTCTTCAGGTCTCTGGCACCTGCATGTTTACTAAGGGAATCCAGCTGTGGCTCTTTGCGGGATCACAGCCAGCTTCCCACTGCGTTATGCGCAAGTCGTGCCGCTTTTTGTGAATAGACATACAGCATTCTGGAACCTGTGACGTGTCCCAAAAGGTTGTGGGTAGGGGAGGCAGTTCCTAGGTCGTCAGTTCGGAAATGAGAGCGGGTACCTTCTAAATCAAAGCACACGGGTTTGGGGAAGAAAGTATTAAAATGGAACTTGAAGGTCTGCTTTAAATGAGTCATGTTTAGTGGGCACTGGCAACTATATAAGCCCACCTGGCCTTCTTTGCAAACACCACCTGACTCAACAAATTTTGACTGAGAAATCTAATGAGCTGTGTAAAAAAAAAAAAAAAAAAAAAAACTTCAGCCAAGTGTCTGTAGCGGCTGTCAGATTACAATAGCCACTAGCGGGCGATTCATCCATCCACACTGTTTAGAGTGGATGGAGGATTCTATGGATGTCTCTTCCCCCTTCCTTACCAGGCCATTTTTTGAGATACAGCACTACAATAGTAAAACATTTGTAAAAACAAATACAAAAATAAATAAAAACTTCTTCAATGTGTATTCTGCTACATATATTTTTCATAAGCAAAAATCTCAATAAGCGTATATTGCTTGGTTTTCACAAAAGTCAAAGTGTCTGCAAGCTATAGGATATATATTTTTTATTTTTTACTAGTAATGATGGCTATGAGTGGCTTATAGTGGGACTGAGATATTGCCATGGACAAATTGGACACCATTTGTCCAAAAGGGGTCAACTGTGTGCCTAGCCAATGTTTCAATGTAGTGGGGGAGGTGCTTTTACTACTGAAAGACATGGATCAGTGTTTCTGCTTCACAGAAACACCAGGATACAGGTCTTCTGTACTCGCAGAATGACAGACTGTGTGTTTACATAGGCAGACTGGCATTCTGTCAGTGTACCGAACGATCAGCAGGTGCCGGTGTAACCCGCTAATCAGCTCCTGCTGTCTAAAATCACAGCGGTAGCGAGCCACTGGCAGCGCACTTGCGCTCAAAACCCGGAAGTGCAGAATCCTGTATATATTACATGCGATTCTGCACAGAGCAGTCACCCTACAGCAGTAAATCTGCTATGGGGCAGTCGAAAAGCGGTTAACCAGCATACAGAGAACCCATAAAACAAAATGAGGCCTAATGCAATCCTTTGCATTCAACCTGCTTTAGGCCTTGTACACACTAGTAGGTTTTTTTTCGCTCAACCAAACGAAAAATAAAATAAAAAACAGCTCAGGAGGAGCCGCTGTACTAACAATCTGGTGTTGGTACAGCAATCTCCTCTGCTGTGCTATTGTGTTCTGACAGGGGGGCAGTCCGCGGTGTTTCACTTCAAAATGCAGCCGAATGCAATTACAGTATAACAAAGATCATCTCTGAACTGACCCAAGGCACACACAATACAAACTAGTCAAACATCACCGTGCATGTAACCTTTGCTCTGCATTCCAGCTCAGAATCCTGACTTCTACCTGATTTCAGCCAAGACCGAGTAGACAAAGCAGAGCATCATCAGTAATGATAGTAGCACCCCCAGCTAAAAAATATATGAGAAATGCAACAAGTGAACCTGAAACGATGTCAAACCATACTAAAGTTTATCATACTTGTTAAAATCTGATAGTACATTAGCCTTTTAAATTTTCATTTGTATGAAAAATCAACTAAGAATATGCTTTCTTGTCCTGACTGAATTAAAGTGATATTAAGGCAGATTATTTTTTTTTTTTAAATAAACAAACGTGTCATACTTACCTGCTCTGTGTTTCACACAGAAGGTTTTTTTACCTTTATGCATAGAATGCATGAAGGTAAAAATCCTTGAGCCTTTACAACCACTTTAAAGAGGAGTTCCCCCCCCCCCCAAAAAAAAAAAAAATTAAAAGTCAGCAGCTAAAAAATACTGCAACTGCTGACTTTTAATAATTGGACACTTACCTGTCCCAGGGTCCAGCGATGCGGGGGAACGAAGCCATGCTCCCCCCCTCCTCTCAGTGGCGCCGGCATTGCAACTGTGGGCACCCGGCTGTGGCTTCATAGCCAGGCACCAACTGTGCATGCGTGAGCGGCGCCGCGATTGGCCGCGCAGTCACCTGGGACCTGTCACGTGACCCAGGTGACTGACAGGAGGGAGGGGGCGGAACTGAGCAATTCCTGCGCCAAGGGGAAGTGATGTCAGGTGCCCATGCACTGAAGGAGGCAGACTACGAGGGACCCCCTAGCAACAGGCATTTAGAGGCGAGTTAAAAAAAAATATTTCCAAATGTTTTTTATTTTTTTAAGAATTTTAAGCATTTTTTTTGTGGGTAGAGCACCACTTTAAGTAATTTTGTTTGAAAGTCCTTAAAATTTTGTCCAGCCCCGCTACTTAAATGGAATCCTAGATGTAGTAAACATGTCATATTTCAATATACAGCCAACCGCCCACTCCTTTTCTTTAAATTCCCCCCTTGGCCCCCACAGCTCTGTTCTTTCATGGTTCTCCTACCTATCAGTGTCACCTTCGGCTCCATCTTCTCTGTTCCTCTTCCTTTTTTCTGGCTCTGTCCTTGGGCCCCTTCTATTCTCTCTTTACACCTCTTCAATGGGCCACTTGATAACCTCTGGCGATTTCCACCTCTGCGCCAACAACACTCAGATCTATCGAACTCTCTACTCTTCATCTCATCCCCTTGATCTCCTCACATATCATTAATTTACTGAGTAACATATCAGTATGGATGTCCCACTACTTTCTCAAACTCAGTCTGCCTAAAACTGGAGCTCATATTTTCTTTTGACTTAACTATCGAGATCAATGGCACAACTATCAGTTCCTCCATGCACACCAGGGTGCTAGGTGTAATCATAGATTCTAACCTCTCCTTTAGGTTCCACATCCGATTACTGGCTAAATCTTGCCGCCTTAATCTCCGTAAAATTTCCAGAAATCGCTCCTTCTGAACCAACAACTATATAAAAACAACTGATTCATTCCCTGGTTATCGCTCCCCTTGACTACTACAACTCCCTTTCCGCTGGCCTGTCTCCCCTGCAGCTGCTGGACTCATCCACCTTACTAACTGACCTGTGGCTGCTGCTCCTCTCTGCCAGTCCCTTCACTGGCTTTCCCTACCCGATCATATAAAATTAAAAATACTAATAACATTTTACAAAAACAGAATAGCTCCCATTTTCTGGAACGTCTTAGGCCAGCCATGCACAGATCAAATTTTGGCCAGTTCAGCAGGAACCACCTGATATTAAGAACGGTTACTGGGCAGACTGAATGCATCAAGTTGATCGATCGACTTGGGTACAACCAGCCTGCCGGATCCCCTGATGAAGTCATGTGACTCGTGACGAACACACGTCGGGACCGCTTACCGGAAGTGATGTTTTCCGAGCTCGCCCATACACTGCTTTATTACCATTACATGTTTGTGAGTACCTTGTCTATTTTAAATGAATAAACTATCATTTTAAACTACTACACAATGAGGCATCCATCCTCTTTGCTTGAACCCTTCCATGGTATATTGTGGCGAGACCCCCTACCCTGAGCAGCCTTAGACCACTCTTCAAGGGGACCACACACACCGCCTGTAACAGGCAGGGTGAAAAACGCCAACCAGGATCTGGGGGACCTTGATAGGAAGATAAAGACCATCAAGGACCCTACAAGTTACATATATTTATGCTGTAACCTTACAGCAGTAAGGTAAGGGGACACCCATATACTCACCACGCAGGACCACACGGGATTTCCACCACTTGCAGCACTTTATTGAATGATATCTACTAGCACCAAGCACTTTATATACCGGATACAGATGATTGTTACACTGTGCACTTACTTTGAGTTGGACATTGACCCCTTTTTTGTTTTTTTTTTTGTTTTTTTGTTTTTTTTTGTTTTATATATGCATTTCTCTATAATTATAGCACTAATTATGGAATGAATTGTGATTTGCACTACTGTCACCTTGTGATTGCACGTTGAGCATTTGCACTTTAGCATTTATTTTCCAGCACGTGGGTTCATTACTACTGGCACTTTTGGACTTTATTCGTTTGGATTGTGTATAGGCATCATATAGACTTATTTGAGCATATATCGATTGTATATAGGTATTGTCTATTTTTATTTAAAATTGTATTATAGTACACAGTCATATAACAGGCACGGATTTATTTAGGTACACCCAAGTTTTATACATGTAGTGCAAAGGCCTGCCTTATTCCATGCAAAATAAACGTGTTTAGGTTTGGCCCTTATATTATTTGGTGTTGGTAAATCTAAAAAGGAAAACTGTACAATGTACGGCCAACCTTACTCATATCTTTCTAGTTATGCCCTAAATTGTCTGCTTTTAGGCGATCCCTGAAAACTCATTTATTCAGGGAAGCCTACCCCATCTCCACCTAAAAACTGTACTTCAGTCACCTCCATCAGATAAGCCATTACCTTTTGTACCACCTCCCCCTCCCTTTTAGACTGTGTGCTCCACAAGCAGGGCTCTCCTAATCCTTCTGTATTTAACTGTACTGTTTCACTTTATATTGTAAAGCGTTGCGTAAACTAGATATAAACCCTGTACAATATTAAAAAGTGATAAGAACGTATGTATCGATTCAGCCCCATTAATCATTAGAAAATCAAACAAACATTCTAAAGACAAAAAATGTCACGCTAAATTCTCTTGGCGCAAGTCCAGCTTTAAAACGCATGAAAAATGTATCCCTTTAAATCCTATGAAACTCTTCACACTGCAGGTGCTCTGTGCATTGAAGTCCTGCATACTGCATCTTTAAAGGAATAGTTCACCTTTACCACAAAACTGCCTATGCAGATAAGGGGCATCTGTAGATAGAAACAAAATGTGCAGCTCTGACTAAAGATGAATAATACCCTTGCTATAAGTGTAGGCCATTTACATACATTATGAAGCCTGACTGGAATACTCCCAGGACGTTGCCAAGCGAGGCCTAGTCATTCCTGTTCACCTCTACCATCACAGGAATTAGCTCTCAAATTCTGAGGTTAGAGTTACTGCATCAGGGGAGAGAAAGAATATGTGACGGGGTTTGAATCAGAGAAAGAGCTCACTCCTTTGATGGGGGAGGTGATCAATGACTACTAGGCCTCACATAGCAACATCCTGGGAGTACTCCATTTAGGCTTCATAAGGTATGTAAATGGCCTACACCTATATCAAGGGTATTAGTTGGCTTTAATCGACAAACATCCCTAAAGGTGAACTATCCTTTTAAAGCTGTTTTTTTAAAAAGCACCTTCCATTGTAAGTCAATGAGTACATGATGTGTGTGAAAGGGCTCCTAGATCTATCAACAACTATGTGGTGCAAGTGTCTGCCGGACTGGGATTCGCTTTCATTGGATAGATTAGGTTGGTCCTCATATTATTTGTTAAATAAAAAGCTTAGTGTACAGAGATTGTGTGGTCAGATTGTAATATATCTATGGTGACCACTACTTAAAAAGGAAAAGTCCAGCCTAAACTGGGCTTCTCCTATTGATCACAGGAGTGCAATTTGTTTTGCACTCCTGTGACCTGTTTACAGCAGACTGAAGTCCGCTCTCTGCTGACATTACAGGAAACAGTCCAGGCACTGCAACATCATGACAAAAAAAAAAGTCTGGATCCGCCAAGTGCCTGGACTGACACTCGTCTCAGCAAGCTGCTCCAATGAGTGTGGAGGAGCAGAGCGGAGAGCTGCTGATTGACAGTAAGCAGCTCTCCTCTCAGAGAGCTGTGAGAACCAAGCCATCAGCAGTGTTCGGTGGCTTGGTTCCCAGTGTAGAAGCGCCGGGGCACAGATGAAGCATCACACCGATGCTGCATCCACCTAGGTAAGTATGATGGGGGGGGGGGGGGGGGAAACAGAACAAAAAAAAACAACCAAACCCATACTTCTAATTTTAAATTATTTGGCAAAAAAATTAAAATGGCATAATATATCAAGTTTCATTAGCTGGTTTCCATAAACACTTGGGAAGGCATTTAAAACAAACTCTTTAAAGTGGAGGGCCACTCCAAAAAAAAAAATTGCCTAAAAATAATCCTAAAAAAAATTGGAGGGTAATTATTTTTTTTTTTTTTAACAGAAATGCCTGTTGCTAGGCAAATCGTCCTAATTTGCCTCTTCCTATTCCGCAGTGATCTTTGGTCTTCTATGCCTCACGTCGTCTTCTAGTGACTGGGGCGCGGTGTGTTGTGGGAATTGTGTGTGTCCCAGAACACAGCGTGCCCCATTCATAAAACACTGCGTGACTTGCGCATGCGCAGTAGGAAATGGACAGTGAAGCCACCTGTTTCCCTTAGTTGGAATGGCGGCACCTTGACACGAGAGCCGAGGGATGGTTGGCCTCAGACGGCCGACATCGCGGGCACCCAGGACAGGCAAGTGTGTTTTGTTAAAAGTCAGCAGCTACAGTGTTTGTAGCTGCTGACTTTTAATTTTTTTTTTCCTGGCTGGTTCTCCCCTTTAAACTGGCCATATATTTTATTTTATTTTTCCAACCAAATCTAGAGGGAGAGGGCAATCATTCTTGCTGTGTCTTTGTATTCTGACATTGGGGAGCCTTCCCCGCCGTCAGATAACACTGATCAGTGTTACCAGCGGCACTGATTGTACAGAAGTGGATCAGTAAATCCACTTCTGTACAACCAGCCTGCCCATACATGGATCAAAATACAGCTAGGCCTGCTGAAGTAGCCGAATTTTGATGCCATGTGTGGCTGGCTTTTCAATATTGCCTTGACGTCTATCTTCTAAGGTTTACAATAACAGAAAAAAAAAAAAAAAAAAAAAATGCACAAATAAATTACTAACATTCTAATCAAAAAAAAAAAAAAGTATGAAAAAAATAACACAAAACCACCACACCAACATGCAATTATAGCTAGGTGCTTTCTTGCTTGTTCTAACTGAAGTGCCCCCATTTAGATGAGTATATGTGGGGGGGGATGGGAACATCATTAAAAACCAAAGACCCTTCAAAACAAAGAAAAGGCTTTAATGCCCAGAAGTGGAGGGGGTGCCGTTTTCAAAACACAGTTGGAGAAGTAAAACCAAATCCAGGATCTAACCCCCATAATCTCCAACCTCTTCCAATGAATACACAGACCTGAAAACCAAATAAGGTTTATAGCCCACTATGTCATAAGGTTCAGAGCTCAGCTAGATTACCAGTACAGAGCATCTGTCTTCAATATGCTGAGCTGAATTGCACTGAAAGTGTTAACAGGCTGCTTCTCTAGAATAGTTCCTAATTGAGGCCTCTTGTACACGGCTGTAAAGTCGAGCGTATGGGGATACAGTACAAAATCTGTTGTTGTGAAGAAGCGTAAAATGTTACGTTTTGAAAAAAACTTCCCTACACATGTGAGTACATGGCATTTCCATCAGTTATGTGCACACAGCGTTTTCTATAATGCAGTCCTATGGGCTAAAATCCACTGCAGCTGTAGCTCCCAGGCGACACAGCAAGATACGTATTTTACACTGTACACCCATACACTCAGCTTTACGACCATGTGCTAGAGTTTTAAGTACATTTTGTTCCAGTTCAGACTAAAGCTGCAAACTTCATCCAGAAAGTGTCACAAAGTAGATCTAGACCCTAAGTGGATGACATTTCGTTTGCTAAAAGACTATGGGTCTTGTTTACTAAAGCTGGAGAGTGCAAAACCAGGCTCACTTCTGCATAGAAACCAAAGCGCTTCCAGGTTTTATTGTCAAAGCTTAAATGAACAAGCTGAGTTCAGACACTTATTGGTTTCTATGCAGAAGTGAGCCTGATTTTGCACTCTACAGCTTTAGTAAATAAACCCGTGTATCAAATAGTGGTCATGTTTTTTTCCATAAACTACTTTTTTCACTTATAGGCAACTCCTATCATCATATTGAATAGTGGTTCCAAATGAATAATAAAGACTACAGTAGGGGACAAAAAGATATACACTCCTTATAATGACAAAGCTGGACCATGCTTGCACAATGTGACTGGTGTCTATATTGGCCCTTGTATGTGTATATTTATGTATGCAAGCTAGAGACTTTAGATTGTAAGCTCCTTTGGAATTTAGCTGGATAGATTCCCCCAAAAACATCAAGTGGGTGGATGAGGGAATCTGATTTTTATTTTATTTTTTCCTTTGATCAACCCGCATCTATTGCCAGCTTAAAAGGAAAAAACTTCACCCAAAAAGGGATGTTTCTGCTTGTCCGCCTTCTCCCCCTTTGGCACTTTTAATTTTTGTTTGGGGGGCGGGTGGAAGGAGCAGCCACCCACAGCAATCCAAGCAGGACAAGCCGCCCCCCCCCCCTCTTGCCGCCTGTTGGTTACACGGCACAGGCCCCAGAATAGTACAGGACCGTTTAAAAAAAACGCAGTATGGCTCGCACATGTCCAGTGGGAAGCCGGCTGTAAAGCTGGCTTTCCAAAGGTAAATATGCTGATGCTGGGACCGACGAAGAGCCAGCTTGGGTAAAGACAGAGCTGAATCCTTAGAAAGGTAAGTGTCCTATTATTAAAAGTCTGCACCTACAGAATTCGTAGCTGCTGACTTAATTCTTTGTTTCTAGGGTGTAGAACTGCTTTATATCCAATCAGATGCAGCTGCTACTCAGGCATTCTGACAGTAGCCACCAGGGGGCTTCATCCATGCTCACTGTATAGAATGGATGGAGGACCGCTTAGAATTTTTTTTTCATTCAGCCCAATCTAAAAAAGGTGAACAGGCAGCTCCTCACCCAGACTCTCAGCCACTTGTGTGTTGGTGACATTTAAAGCGTGGGTCCACCCTAAAGTGGACCTTCCGCTCATCGGAACCCTCCCCCCCTCCGGCGCCACAATTGGCACCTTTCAGGGGGGGAAGGGGGTACAGATACCTGTACAGTACAGGTATCTGCACCCACTTCCGGGATAGCTCTCTGCGGAAAGGGGCGTATATTACGCCCCTTTCCGCAAGTGCCCCGCTGCCTGCTGGGAAAACACACAGATCCCAGAGGCAGTGGGGACCGTCCTTATTGCGCAGTGCGGCTCGCGCATGCGCAGTAGGGAACCGGGAAATGAAGCTGAAAGGCTCCATTTCCTGATTCCCATACCCAAGATGGCGGCGGCAGCACCCGAGAAACGATCTACAGATCGGCTTCGGGTGCCGACATCGCGGGCGCGCTGGACAGGTAAGTGTCACTATTTTAAAAGTCAGCAGCTGCAGTATTTGTAGCTGCTGGCTTTTAAAAAAAAAAAAAAAAAAAAAAAAAAAAAAAAACGCGGAGTCTCGGTGGACTCCCGCTTTAATGCGTCATACTGTGGAATCTTGGGAGAGTTTGGGATCATAAATCTCACAAAGATATGTTCAAAAACTGTACAGGAGCACATTCCCTAGGTGTTTGGGATCCTCAGCTATCTCTGAATTCTGACGACATCACCCTCCACTAGACGAGCGTGCCAAAATTAGGCGTTTAAGGTGAGTTTTTTCTATATTTTTCTTCTGAAGTTCTATCTCTTCATTTGTTTCACTTAGAGCCGGTTCACACTGCAGGCGATGCGAGGCGACACCGACTTGCCTCGCCGCGACCTGCCGCGACCTCAGCGGCAACTTGCAGATGACTTCTGTATAGAAGTCAATGCAAGTCGCCCCGAGGTCGCCCGAAAGTAGTACAGGAACCTTTTTTCTGAGTCGGAGCGACTCGAGTCGCTCCTCTCAGAACGGTTCCATTGTACAGAACGGGGGCGACTTGTAAGATAGCGGCGAGGCGAGTCGTGTCGCCTCGCATCGCCCGCAGTGTGAACCGGCACTACGCCTTTTGTTTACATTGCGGGGGATGTTTTAACATACATTTAAAAATAACTGGAAACAATGTATGAAACTACATTCACATGTCAAGCCCTTCAAATCGGCCTCCTGGAAGCCCTTCAAATTGGCTATAATGCAGGGAGGTGCCATGGCTATCTAATCACATGACCGTTGTGATTGGTTCTCATAGCGGTCACATGATACATCAGCGACAGCTCAGCCAGTGTGCTAGGTCACCCTTATGCCCTGTACACTTGGTGCGATTGGATCTTGCTGTCGGAGAATCCAATCATGTGTGGGCTCCATCTGACTTTCTCCGTCTGAATTTCTGACACACAAAGTTTGAGAGCTGGATCTAAAATTTTACGACAACAAAATCAGATAGTTTAAATTCCGATCGTGTGTAGAAAATTCCAACAAAGTGCCACGCATGCTCAGAATAAATTACGAGATAAAAGCTATTGGCTACTACCCTCCTTATAGTCCCGTCATACGTGTTCTATGTCACCGCATTCTGAATGATCAGATTTTCCGACAACTTTGTGCGACCGTGTGCATGCAAGACAAGTTTGGGCCAAAATTAGTCGGAAAAAAATCTGACGGATTTTGTAGTCGGAATGTCTGACCGCGTGTACAGGGCATTAGATGTTTAAAATTCTTCTTTCATTGTAAAATAAAAAAAATACTAATGTATGCACTTGCGTGTTTATGCACATATGTGCATAAAATCTACAGATCTGTGTGGCCCTGAATGCAGTTGTGTCCTACTTTTTTGTGCATGGCTAAACACAGGTAGGCGCAGCTGTGTGTATGGGCTCATTCAATACTATAGGTGCCAATACACGCTTTGAGGGCCAGTTCACACCACATGCAGTCCAAAACACATGGCTAGTAGGCATAGGCATGCGTACATACATACACATACTTTTATAAATAAATATAAACAAACGTTTTAAAATGTATTAAAACATGTTTTATTTAAACACTTACCAATTGTAATAAAAAAGGAATCTTGAATAATTTAATTGTTCACACTAGCTGTCAACCCTGGCTGTTGAGCTGTGCGGCTGGGCATATTCACATGCTGCAGCTGCAATTGTACTCCCTGTTGCTTTCAGCAGGTGTAGCACCCACTGACCGTAAACCATTCAAGTGAAAGGTGGCACTCTGAAAGCAGCCTGCAACTGTGTGCAAAGTGGAGTTCAAGGTGTTAAAGCAGGTTGTGTGGAGGCAATACAACCCCTCCTCACCACCTCTCAAAATTCTCCCTGCATGTGTGGGAGCAACATCATTGCGGCTCTGGCCATTCATACAGCCGAAGCCTGTGAACCTGGAAGGAAGATCGGGGAAGAAGTACGTCTTGTCAGAGGACTTTGTTGTAAGGTGAGCATTTCATAATGTGTCAGTATGTGACGCATACTAGCACATTATGCAAAAAAAAACGTTTTTGTTTTGTTGGGGTTTTTTTTTTCACTGCTGCGGTTTTTTGTATATGTATTGTAGCAGAAAGTAAAAAAATATATTTTTTTCTTCAAAATTGTCACTTTTTTTTGTTTATAGCACAAAAAATAAAAAACGCAGAGGTGATCAAATACCACCAAAAGAAAGCTCTATTTGTGGAAAAAATAAATAAATAAATAAATAAAAAATAGAACGAAAAATTTTGTTTGGGTACAACGTTTGTAAGTTAAAGCGACGCTGTGCCATATTGCAAAAAAATAAAAAAAAAATGGCCTACATTAACCCCTTCCCGCCGGCCGTCAGGCTCTCGTTCTGGGTGGACGTCATATGATGGCCCTCCAGAACGTCCGCTGGGGCATGCATCACAGCGATCGGTGACACACCGCTACAACAAACTCGGTAAAGAGCCTCTGATGGCTTGGGCAGGAAGGGGGTGTAAGTGCCCTGTATTGAAGTAGCTAAGGGGCTAAATCCTTCTGGGTCTGGTGGTTCTAAAAGGCAGAAGTTTTTTTTTTTTTTTTTTTTATCTTAATACATTCCATGCATTAAGATCAAAATCCTTCTGTGTGCAGCAGCCCCCCTAATACTTACCCGAGTTCCATCATGACCCAGTGATATTGCACGCCCGCTGTCAAAGTCATTCAGCAAATTAGGAGTGAGAAGGGGCGGGCCGAGGACCCATTTCCAAGTCTGAATGGCTCGGGTTCCCCCATAGCCAGTCGCTTGCTGTGGGGGCTCTTGGCAGGAGGGAGGGGCCAGGAGCACGGAAGAGGGACACGAGAAAAGGAGGATCTGGGCTGCTCTGTGCAAAACCACTGCACAGAACAGGCAAGTATAACAGGTTTGTTATTTTTAAACAAAAAAATAAAAATAAACCAAAGACTTTAATTTCACTTTAAAGAGAAACTGCAGTCCACTCACATAATTTGTAATAAAAACCATCTTTGCCATTCTGAAGCTTCCCTCCAACTCCTTTGCATGTTATTTTATATATACTGTGATTCTGTACTTGCCAAATATTCTGGAGAAATCTCCCTCCACCGAGTCTGGCTGCATCCATTTTAATTGTGGGCAGCTAAACCTGCTGCCTGTTCACTTCCTGGATTTACACAGAGGCACACCTCCAGCTCTGCTGCTCTCATTGGCCCTCTTATGACTCTTTACCCCTCCCTTCCTGGCAAACTCTCACAAAGTGAGAGCTGTGCATGATGTCATAAGCCTAAATGACCAGACAAGGAAGAGGAAGTGGGCTGTATAATGCATTTACTGGCAGAAATAAAATGTTTTACTATTCAAAGTTAAAAACAACAAGGGCAGAAGATTTAAAGCGGCGTTCCACCCAAAAAATAGAACTTTCGCTTTAAGGGAAGGTGACCAACTGATATGCCACATTTGGCATGTCATTTTTTTTGGGGGGGGGGGGGCGCGTATACCCTCTTTTTGGAGGGCCCCAGCTCCCACTTCCTCCTGGGGCACCGAAAGGAAGATCACCTCTCCCCCTCTCGCCAGATGATTGCCTGGCCAGTCATAGCGCGCCGTGTGGCTCGCACAAGCACAGTGCTTAGCCAGGCACCCACAATGACAATACTGGCGCTGAGGAGGGGAGGGGGTAGACGAGTGGGGCTTTGTTCCCCCTCATCGCTGGATCCTGGGACAGGTAAATGTCCAATTATTAAAAGTCAGCAGCTGCAATATTTGTAGCTGCTGACTTATTTTTTTATTTACTTTTTTTTTTTTGTTTAAGCGGAACTCCACTTTAATAGATGTAAAGTTGGAAAAAAATTACTGAATGTCCACTTTAAAGGTTAAAGAAAAAAATGCACCAAAACGCATCAAAAACACATGCAGAAAGGCATCCGGACTGTGCTTCTATGATGTGAACTGGCCCATATTGCATTATCCAGCTGATGTGTGATTCAATCAAAACGATCAAATCTGCAAGCAACCGAGTAGCCCTTCATTTAGATTGGACTCGATCAAACCGAGCGGATTAGACAGGGTGGAAAAGTATTGATCGTTTTGCATCGATTGGCAGTGCTGAGATACTTTAATCATGAATACGATCGAATGTCAATGGATCAGATTATGAGATCACGTCCTGGTAAACAGAGATTTGATCGATACCTTGCAGTCGTATCCTGTCGCTAGAAATCCACGTTCCTTGTGTGTGGCGTATCAATCAAATGGGCTGTCAATTATAGATTGGTTATTTCTATTGATCAGAAGAGAATTGATAGTTTGCTGAAGGGTGTATGGTCACCAGACACTTTCAGGAGTTCCCACTCGCGATCTTGGTTGAGTGATTTAGCGCGTCTCAATGGGGCCAACCAGGGCCGGCTGCCCTGGGCACTGTGGTATCCTGCGAGGTGGGGAGGGCACCACCAAGAGTTTCGGGGGGGGGGGGGGGGGGTTGTGTTGGAAGGGGGAATTTGGCAGAGTGGCAGGTCGTATTATTCTAGTTGGGGAAATATGGGCCCC
Organism: Lithobates pipiens; assembly: GCF_037356315.1. NCBI lineage: Eukaryota > Metazoa > Chordata > Amphibia > Anura > Ranidae > Lithobates > Lithobates pipiens. The sequence continues at coordinate 236,403,148 of NW_027507718.1, forward strand.
CTGCGCAGTACAGGGGGGTCCTTATCCGCCGGAAGAACTTTGTTGGCAAGACACCGGCACTGGGGCCAACCCTACGTGTGTTTGAAGCTTGTGGCCTGAAAAAGCAGCGGCAGTTCCTTTTTGGGCAACAGTGATTTTGAAAGGTGCAGTTTGCCACACGACGAATACCACATCAGAATCGCATGGCACCCAAAAGTGCGCTGTGCTGCGACTGGAGGTGGCGGCGATTTTGCTCACGTGAGACATGACCAGGGCCTTGGCTTTTGGATCTAGATGATAGGATGGGATTGTAAAATCGATTAGGAGCATAGAAATAATAAACACTGACATGGTATATGGGACAAGAAATCTAGAAGCCAGCTGAGCGGCAACAAGTCTGTGTATGGCCAGAGCAGGGAGTGCTTGTGAGGTAAACTTACCCCTCCTCCTCCCCCATACCCCTCACACATGACTTACCTCGCCCTGGGGTGACTCGTGTACCCTGTGTATTAGTATTCCGGGCTCTACAACTTCACTGGACTAGTAGCAGGAAGATAATACAGCCTCCAGCCGGGCACCACCATCAGCATCTTCTTCTATGGTCGGCCCTGAGGGAAGGAGTCAGTGAGAGGAGCCCATAGCACGGCCACACACGGAGCGCCAACTTTCAGGAGGACACAACTAAGGAGGACTCGCTTCTCACACGGAGGACGGCTCAGGAGCTTCTAGCCGAGCTTGTCCCTCACACTTTCCATGTCCCTGTGCACTTCCCTCTTTGTTGCGTTACTGCGTGTGTTCCAGAACGGGGCTGCTTCTTGTAACCATTGTAACAGGGACGCACTGTCTGCCAATCAAACGGCCAGACTCTCCCTCTGTGAGTCACCTCGCCTCCTCCTACCGCACACCGCACAGAGTCGCTGCTGACACCTACTGGCCGCACATCGGGACTGCACCATCAACACCGCTCTCCTCTATTGTTATCAAGAGGGAGATAGTAAAGAAAACCTGTCATTCCCACTTTCACATAAATCCCAACTGTCCCTGATTTGGAGCAATGTCCCTCTGTCCTTCTTTCCTCCACGTTTGTCCCTCCTTTTGGTCTGATCTATATAGTTGTATATAAAATTCACTTTTTATCTTTCCAAAAGTGTTTCCCAGTGCTAAACCTTTCATCTGATTTTTAAATTGCTGCATTTGTACATTTTAAAAGTCGATATAAAAACTTTCTGCAGGCAGCAGTTAGGCTCAGGCAGGCTTTTGATCCTCCTCCCCCTTTTTCCCGTCTTCTTCAAACATTTGGAAACAGGCACCAAGTGTCTGACATCACCACCTACCCTGCTGGACCTGTCTTATTTTTAAAGACTACTATAAGGCAGGCTTTTTATTGCAGAAGAGACATCATGCGCATTCACAAAATAAACCTATCTGCCTTCTCATGGTCTTATATATATATATATATATATATATATATATATATATATATATATATATATACAGAGAGAGAGAGAGAGTATATAGGGTTTTTTCAGATGGAACGTGAGGAGCGCAGTTCTGGCACCTTCAGCACTGAATTTATGTAATGGCAAGGGGTGCTGGGGTGTGCTGGAGGATATTATTAATACTGCCGCCTGCTGGGGGAATCTATTGTTACGGGTGGATCTCCTGTTGCTGCAGAGGTCTATTGTTGGTGGTGGGGGATCTATTGTTCGGGGGGGGGGGGGGCTTATGTTGCAAGGGCAGTCAATTGTTGCTAGGAGGGATCTACTGTTGAGGGAGGGGTCTGTTGTTGCTGGCTACTGGAGGGTCTATTGATGATGGCTGCTGGGAGATCCTTGTGCAACCTTATTATAGGCTTACCTGTGAGTACAAGTGGTGTAACTAGGTTTACAACCACTTTAATCTTACCTCAAGTGCAACCTGAATACTTATAATTACATTCCGGTGTTATGAGTTTACTTATTTCTAGGATATACTTATGCCTTGTTTACTTTCATACCACTTTTTCTGTTTTATTGTCTTGTTACCAAGGAACTGCCTCTAAATAAAAGATTTGGGAAAAAAATAAAATAAAGCCTACATAGTTTGGCGCTTGTGCTTTCTCCACATTACTACTGCAAAATGATTTGAACTATGTCCCTGCCCCAATTAGGCTGGATTCACACTTATGCATTTTTAGTGCTTTTTGCATTTTTCAGATTTGTACTTCAGGCCATTTACCATGGTTTCCTATGGAACACGTTCTGTAGAGCAAATCTGAAAAATGCAAAAAGCACTAAAAATGCCTAGGTGTGAATCCTGCCTAAGATCACATAGCAATTGGAAAAAATGTTGTCTTTATGTAAGGTGACCAGATTTTCAAACTGAAATCTGGGGACATTTGTGTTTTTTTTTTTTTTATTGGCAAATGGTAAACTATTTTATAAGCATATTTTGATCAAATTATATATGCAGTGTATGTGGTATGTGTTTATGGAATGATTGCATGATATATATACATTATTTCTCACATTTTGTCCATAAGATAAAAAAAAAAAAAAGATACTTCTTAGAATTTTTTGGGATATGACTACCAAATGTTAAGAAGATAAAAAAACTTTTCAATGCATATTTTGTATTTTATTCTTGCCAAAGAATTTTGGTTCAACAATAGCAATATAAATGAACAATTCAGAACAGTAGAAGATTGCATGTTAAAGCGGTAGTAAACCCGCACATTTATTTTTATTTTTTTAAACCTGCAAAGCAAAAGGCATAATGAACTAGTATGCACAGCATACTAGCTCATTATGAAATACTTACCTTAGAACGAGGCCCTGACATCTGGCCCGATCCACGCCGAGGGAGCTGACATGCTCCCTCGGCGTTTCTTCCGGGTATCGCGGCTCCGGCGCTGTGAGTGGCCGGAGCCGCGATATCGTCACTCCCGCGCATGCGCGCGGGAGATTTCATTCCGGCCGACCGGCCACTGCCGGATTTTCAGGCCGAGAATCCCCTTGTGTGCATGCGCCGCTGCAGTCAGTGGCGCATACCGAGGGGAATATCTCCTAAACCGTACAGGTTTAGGAGATATTTTTTTTACCTACAGGTAAGCCTTATTATAGGCTTTCCTGTAGGTAAAAGTTAAAAATTTGAGTATACAACCACTTTAACAACCTGAAGGATACCTTTGAACATAAACAATCAAATATTATTAGCTAACTGTTATAAGAATACAAATGTTAAAGGAACAGTCAGGCATCGTAACGACTTCAACTAAATTAAGTTTTTATGGTGTCAGGAGGTCCCTGAGTGCTGTCTTACCTTATGGAATTAAACCGTTCTCTAATGGTTTAACCCTAAATTCTGTGTTCCAGCATTGATCTCCCAGCGGCGCCTCTGATTGGCTGAAAGCAGTCAGCTGACGCTCTCAGCCAACCAGTGACTCCCATTCATAACACTGGTAGCATACCTGTGACAAGCTCCGCCTTGGCTCCTCCCTCAGGACTAGTGAATATTATAAAAGAAAAGGTTAGTATGGCCCCGCATTCTCCGTAATTCTCCGTAATTTAGAATACCGAGGGTGGGAATGTATGCTGCCATGGATAGGCACCGGGAAAAGTATGGTACAATTTTCTGTTTTCCTGGTGCCTCCATGGCAGCATACCTGTGACAAATAACTAGCTGAGATGGGTGGGATGCTTAGAAGTTTATTTTAAAGAAATTATTATTTAGAAGAAGTGAAGGCCGAAGTGACTGTCTGTCTGCCAAACTCCACCGAAGAGAGAGATCCTGGGTCCACCCTGTAATGTTTCAGAAATGTATGTTGGGACGACCAAGTCGCTGCCCAACAAATAGTCTCGATCGACACATTCGCTCTTGCCGCCCAAGAAGCAGAAACCGCTCTGGTGGAGTGCGCCCTGACCGCCGAAGGGGGTTCCAGTCCCTTCGTCCTGTACACCTTGTGGATGAGTTTAACGATCCATGAGGCAATCGTTCTTGCTGATGCCTCCTTTCCTTTGTTTTTACCCCAGGGAATTATAAACAGCCTGATGGAAGCCCGGAATGATGCTGTGGCCTGCAGATAGCATTTCAAAGTGGAGGCGATGTCTAGCTCATGAAGAGAACCGGAGTCCTGTTCTGAAAATGTTGGGAGTGCCCAAGGTTCCGACATATTCAAGGATGATGCGACCTTGGGAATAAACCCTCGCACTGTTCTGAGTTCCACTCTGTCTGGGTAAAATATAATGTGATCGTGATCTGCTCCTAAAGCTTGGAGCTCCGAAACCCGTCTGCCAGAGGTTATAGCTATCAGGAAGGCTAACTTCAAGGTTAGATTCCAGAGCGATGCCGAGTCCGAAGGGGCAAAGGGTGGATTGGCCAAGGACTCCAGGATGACGGCAAGGTCCCAAGTGGGAAAAGATTGTTTGGTTGGTGGTCGGATCTTTCTGACAGCTTTGAAGAACTGGATTAACAATGGATCCTCTGCCCATCTTCTACTGGTTGCTGCTGAGATCGCTGATACCTGCACCTTCAGTGTACCTAATGCAAGACCTAGGTCAAGGCCTGTCTGCAAGAACTCGAGAATTTGAGAGGATGATGGGGAACCTGGATCAAAGCTTCTGTCAAGCACGAAGGCCCTGAACTTGTTCCACACCTTATCGTATATGTCGTTTGTGGATGGTTTTCTTGTTTTGAGCAGGGTTGCGATCACTTTGTCGGAGCACCCTAGGGATTGGAACCTTTTCCTTTCAGCTGCCAGATGTGAAGGTCCAGCCTGCAGGGATCTGGATGGGTGTGACATCCCTGCAACAGGAGGAGAGGTATTATTGGAACCTTGACTGGAGGTCGGGTGCTCAGATCCATTGCCGTGGAGAACCAAGGCCTTCTTGGCCAATATGGTAGGACCGCTATCACCGTCGAGGTTTCCCTCACAAGTCTTGACAAGAATCTTGGAATGAGAGGCCGCGGAGGGAAGGCATAGGCCCGATTGCATGCCCAAGGGGCTGAGAGGGCATCTGTTGCCTCCGCCTAGGGATGAGGAAGCCTCGAGATAAACCTTGAAAGCTTGGTGTTGAATGCTGTCGCAAAGAGGTCTAGCTCGAGGGGACCCCACTGGTTCACTATCCAGTTGAAGATTTCCGGGTGTAAGGACCACTCGTTGGTATCTGCGAACTTGCGGGAAAGGCTGTCTGCCCTCGTGTTGAGATGACCGGGCAGATAGACTGCCCTTAGGTCCTTCAGATTCCTTTCTGCCCAGAGGAATATGGGTTCCACCTCGTTCAGGAGGGACCTGCTGCGCGTCCCCCCTTGTCGGTGCACATAAGATATCGCGGCCCTGTTGTCCATCCTGAGGAGAACTGGTTTCCCCGAAATCTCGAACTCTAGGGCTAGTAGTGCAAGGTAGGCTGCTCTGAGCTCCAAGACATTTGACACCATGCCTGCGGCATGGAAGGACCATCTTCCTTGCACTGAGGTCTGGTTGGAGTGTGCTCCCCAACCAGCTGCACTGGCATCGGTAGTAATTATGATCCAGTCGACATGCCCTAGCGGGCGTGATTTCAGAAGTGTCTGTTTCTTCATCCACCAATGTAGACTCCTGAGCATCAGGGTCATCAAGTGTATGGGTTGGGATAAATATCGTCTGTTCCACAGTCTTAGGAACTCCAGCTGGAAATGTCTCAAATGCCAGTGGGCCCAGGGGACCATAGGGATACATGACGACATCCGGCCTATCAGGCTCAAGCAGTTTGAGGCTGTCAGGTAGGATCTCGTGCTCACTCTCTTCATTTGCTGAATAATGGAAGTTGCCTTCTGAGGTGGGAGAGACACTGTTCCGTTCCTTGTGTTGAACAGAGCGCCCAAATAGACCATCTCCTGGGTTGGAGAAAGGTGACTTTTCTCCTGGTTTATCTTCCTTTCGAATTCCGTTAGTGTTGTCAAAAGGATGCTCCTGTGCTCCACTAACTGGGCTGGATCCTTCGCCAGGAGTAGAAGGTCGTCCAAGTAGTGATATACCCGAAGCCCCAATTCTCTCAGAGGGGCTATGATGGCAATTAGGGTCTTTGTGAAGACTCTTGGTGACGTGCAGAGGCCAAATGGAAGGCTCTGAAATTGGAGATGTACCTGCCCCACAGCAAATCTCAGATACTTCTGGAAAGGAGGGAGTATGGGTATATGCAGGTAAGTGTCCTGCAAGTCTATTGACAACATCCAGTCCCCTGGTTGGACTACGCGAATAATCGTCTGTAGTGACTCCATCTTGAATTTTTCTAGAAAAATATAGCGATTTAGTCTTTTAAGGTCTATCACGGGTCTCCACCCTCGGTTTCCCTTGGGGACTAGAAACAGGGTGGAGTAAAAACCCGAAAATCTCTCGGAAGGAGGCACTGGAACTACTGCTTGTTGCTCCTGCAGGGAGAGAAGAAATCGCTTTAGCGCTTCCGCTTTTTGGGGGGACCTTGACACCCTTGTCGGGGAGAAAAAGTCCTTGGGAGGTTTGTCTAGGAAAGACCAGAAATGGCCGTGTTTGACCGTGGCAACTACCCAAGGATCCTTGCATTTTTGTTCCCAGATCTTTGAGAACTGTCTTACCCTGGCCCCTACAGGGATCACTTGGGCTGGCCTGGCGTCAAAAGGATTTCGTTGAATCCTGTGGGGTAGGCACTGGCCTCTGTCTCCGGGTCTTGAGAAACGTAGACTGTGTGCTTTTCCAATTATGCCTGAAGCTTTTCCCTTGCCTGTACTGTCAGTAGTCCTTATTTTTGGAGTATTGGAACCTGGGTGCGAATGACCTGGAGCGTCTGGATCAGGGAAGTAGGCCTGATTTTCCTCCAGTGACCCGAGAGATGGCCTTGTCCAGCTTTTCCCCAAACAAGGCCTTACCATCAAAAGGTATCTTGCACAAGTTCTGCTTCGAGGCAATGTCCGCTGCCCACAGTTTCAGCCACAGGGCCTGTTTGGCCATTACTGAATGGAGCATTGCCCTTGCGGAGCAACGAATTGAGTCAATGGCGGCTTCTCCAATAAAGTCCGCTGAGAGCTTCAGCTCATCTAAGGCCATAATTATATCTTCCTTTGGGATGTCCTGTTGGATTGCAGACTCTATATTATCCGTCCAGACACGTAATGCGTTAGACACTGATGTCAGGGCTATCGCAGGCTTACAGGCGTTGCCTGCCATCTGATAAGCCTTCTTAAGGCCAAGGTCCATCCTTCTGTCCAGAGGATCCTTGAAAGAAGTTGAATCTTCCAGGGGCAAAGTGACATTCTTTGCCAGCCTTACCACTGCGGCATCAACCACTGGGAGAGGGTATAATTTTCCCAAGCGATTGGTGGAAAATCTATTTTCTGTCCTCCCCCACTCTTCCTCAATCACTTCCTTGATCTCTTCCATAAGAGGGAAAAAGGAGATCTGGCGCTTGAGAAAGGGGAAGTATGATTTCGACTTCTTAACCTCCGTGTTGGACTCTTCCCAGCCGATCGCTTGTTTAACTGCCTGTACATAAGGCTGGACCATGGCGAAGGCAAATCCGGAGGCATCTAGGTCATCAGATGATTCCTCTGCAGGTGCAGGCGTCGGACGAAAAAATTCCACTCGTGGATGGCCCGGGAGTGGAAGCCTCAGCCATCTGCTCCTGAGGAGGGGATGCTGGTTGTTGCGTCGGCATTGTAGCTACCAATTCCACAAGGGAGTCTTTTACTGCCTTTTTAAGGAGATCCGCCACTTGCAGGCCCTCAGACTCTCTGTCCGCTGCATAGTCTCTAAGGCAATTTCGACAAATCAGTTTGTCCGGAAGTGGGGTACCTCCACAGGCCTGACATCTACTGGGTCTATGTCTCGGGGAGCGCGAATGACGGCGCTTCTTGGCCGAAGCTTTCCTGTCACTTCTGTAATCCCCACGCCTGGACGACCTGTCTCTACTGTGACTAGAGTCATCGTCGTCTTTATATCGCCTTGAGGTCCTCTTGGACGTCTTCTGGCGTAGAGGACTGAAGTACAAAAAGTACCATCCTCAGTGCACTCTTTTTTTTTTTTTTTAAGACTTACCTGGACGTAGTTCCTTACCTTGGGAGTAGAGTAGGATCTTGAGCGGGCGGCGAAAGGCTCATGTTAGGCGGCTTAGCAGAGGCAACGGCTAGGAAAAGAGTCAGAGGAGAAGCATCAACTGGCCGTGCCCTAACTTACAAGGAAAAAGGGAATTTACCTACATAAATGATGACTTTCCCCCCTTTTCTTTTTAATAATTTTATTTTTTGGAACCGCAAATGATTAATTAATTAATTCAATTTATTAATTTGCATTTATATAAATAAATTTATATATATATATATATATATATATATATATATATATATTATCCATTTATATTATTTAGTACAAAATATATATATATATATATATATATATATATATATATATATATATATATATATATATATATATATATATATATATATATATATATATATACATCAATTAATTTGCCTACCTTTAGAAGAATGGGTATAACTTTCCTGGAGCTCTAAAGTGCAGTTCTCCCCACAGCCACAGGCATCCCACTGAGGCTATTAGGGAGATAAATAGGAGGAGGAGGGGTGGGGGCCCACCTGTGCTCCACCCCTGATGCTCTGAGGGCAAAGTGGACACCCCGCTCTCAGCGAAAATGGCCGCCGTAGCCTCCGAATCCACCGCGCATGCGCCGACCGGCGGAACGAGCCGTCAAAAGATCCGACCCGCCGGCACATGCGCAGAAGACGGCGGGGAACGCCGACCATAAATAAAAAACCGACGCTGGCCGCGCGCGGCCCCTAGGGAGCCTGAAGGACGGCAGGGGCGAGGGGGGAAGGGAGGGGTTCTCTGAGAGGTATAGGAAGCCAGGGGAAAGAAAATAGAAAGTTGGGGAGGAGAGGAAAAGAGAGAGGAAGGGGAAAGGAGAGGCAAGAGACAGATTGCAAACCTAAAGATAAAGGGAAAAAGGAAAGACAAGGAGGACAGGGGGGAAGAGAAAGACAGAAAAGGAAAATAGAAATAGCTGCTACCTCTGCTGCCATGAGTGAGCTGAAGCCTGAATACCCAACTGCAGATAAAGCTCTTAGTTAAGAGACAAACTGCTTGTCCTAAAAGATCCTACAGAAGGGACTTCCAACCTTATAAGCGCATTTAGCTGCCCAAGAGAAGGAACTGCGTCTGGGAGAGGCTTGAACCCGGACGGAAGCTGCCGAATGCAGAAGGTAAGGACGCCGACCAGAATTCACTGCCATGAGGTATGAGGAAAAAAAGGAGAATGCGGGGGCCGTACTAACCTTTTCTTTTATAATATTCACTAGTCCTGAGGGAGGAGCCAAGGCGGAGCTTGTCACAGGTATGCTGCCATGGAGGCACCAGGAAAGGTATGTTTCTTTCAAGACAGTTTTATGAATGGGAGTCACTGAATGGCTTAGAGCGTCAGCTAACCGCTCTCAGCCAATCAGAGGCGCCGCTGGCCAGCTCTGCAGGAGCCTTCCAATTTAGAGAGATTTCTACACCGGAAGAGTCAGGATGCTGGGAGATTGGTGCTAACTTAGTAAATATATCACTGCCATGTAAGAAACAAATTATACAGAGTTATTTGTATTACATTACATTACATTAAGTTAAAGTTATTCAGTTGCTACTGCGTAAGCCATAACTGCAGACTAACCTCTGGAATCGGGACGGTCGGTGGTTGACACACACTTGACAGGCAGCTTATTCCATCTCACTTTCTCGCTTACTACTTTCCCGCTACTACTGAGCATCATCATGCGGAAACATAGCATGCGTCAAGGTCAGGAGGACCAGGATTCATCTGTCCTCGCATAAAGTTAGAACCCACCTGCTCCCAGCTGCAAAACAGGACCCTGCACTGCAAGCAAGGCTCCGATCCCGTGACAGTGGGTGCTACTGCGTTCAGGCTGAAAAGGGAGGTATGCATAGCTCTCAACTGTCCCTGATTTGGAGGGACTGTCCCTGATTTGGAGCAATGTCCCTCTGTCCCTCTTTCCTCCTCATGTGTCCCTCATTTTGGTCTGATTTAATAGTTGTATATAAAATGCACTATTTCTCTTTTAAAAAGTGTTTCCCAGTGCTAAACTTTTCATCCAAATACTAAATTGCTGAATTTGCCAATTTTAAAAGCCAATATAAAGGAATATTAGTGGTAAAAAAAAGCACTTGTGGATTTAATTAACTTTTTTTTGGTTATGTACCCTATAAGGGGCATGGCAGGGGGCGTGTCCTATGCCTACATATGTTTGCTAGTAGGTGTCCCTCATTTCCATATCAAAATGTTGGGAGGTATGGGTATGGAGGGATGGGGTGGCAAAATTCAGATCCAATCTGGGGACAAAACCGGTGGCAGGTCCTGGGACAGTGTCCTCAGCCTGGGGACTGTTCCCCAGGCTGTTTACAACCACTTTAACACTGCATAATCAGGAAGATCATGCTGCTACGTAAGTTTCAATGCTTACTGAATCACCGCCTGCTAGATGGAGAACATTGACCAGTGAGCAGGCTGGAGACGAAGAGGCAGCCTTGTTAAATTATCTTAAAACCAAAGAAGCCAGCGTTTTCTTTCCTTTTTTATTTCTTTTAGTGGTTATTCACATGGGTGGCAGGCTCTACAGCCCCTCTGGAAAGTCATATGTGGTGGATTGCTTTTTTTAGAGGCAATTTTAAGCTGATTTAGAGGAATTACTGCTGTCTCCTGCACGCCTGTTTTACGTTACTAAAGTTTGGATGTCAACTGGGAACCTTATTGGGTGCCCAAATTAACAACTTCAGCCCTGAAAGGATGTGCCCCCTTAATGACCAGGCCATTTTTTGCGATATGTCACTGCATCATTTTAACTGACAATTGCCTGGTTGTGCGACACTGTACCCAAACAAAATTGACGTCCTTTTTTCCTCACAAATAGAGATTTCTTTTGGTGGTATTTAATCACCATTGCGTTTTTGTTTTTTGTTTTTGCTATAAACAAATAGGGACAATTTTTAAAAAAAATATGTTTTTTTTTACTTTTTGCTATAATACATATCCTAAAAAAAATTAAAAAACAAACAAATTTATTCATCAGTTTAGGCCGATATATATTCTTCTACATAATTTTTGAAAAAAAAATCACAATAGGCATATATTGATTGGTTTGCACAAAAGTTATTGCATCTACAAACTATGGGATAGATTTAGGGACTTTTATTTAATTTTTTTATTGTTTTTACTATTAATGGCGGCAATCTAGTGGGACTGTGACATTGCGTCAGACAAATTTGACCCCAAATGACACTTTTTCGGGACCAGTGACATTATTACATTGATAAGGGCTATGAAAATGTACTGTTTAATGTAAAAATGACACTGGCAGGGAAGTGGTCAACACTAGGGGGTCATCAAGAGGTTAAGTGTGTTCCCTAGGTGTGTTCTAACTGTGTGTGGGGGGGGGGGGGTAGGCTGCCAGGTACATGACAGAGATCACTGTGTTCCCAATGACTGGGAACAGTAGATCTCTGTCATGTCATCTGTCAGAATGGGGATCTGCTTGTTTACATAGACAGATCCCACTTCTGCCTCTGTACTAGGCAATTGCAGATCGCCAGCAGACATAGAATCTGCCCGACCCACGGGCACGCTCCCGCAACTGCGCCTGCGTGAGCCACCGTACAGCTACAGCGATTTGCACAGGAGAGTCGATCTGCCACTGTATAATGATGGTGGCTGGTCGGCAAGTGGTTAATAAAACAGTAATGCCAATTTTTTTAGGCTAATAGGTAATTGAATGTCAAACAAATGGAATGGGGAACTGAATGCTGCCTTGGGTAAAATGTACTAAAACAATTTTAAAAATTGGGTTAGGCGAAGGAGGCATCAAAATTAATAATGCTTAAAAAGCAACATCAAAAAATGCAAAATTCTTATAAATAACATGCCTGGGGGATGCCCTTACCCACTTCAGCCCCTAAAGGATTTACCCCTTAATGATTAGGCCATTTTTTGAGATACGTCACTGCCTTACTTTAACTGACAATTGCGCGGGTGTGCAATTCTGTACCCAAACAAAAAAGTTTGCGCAAAAGTTATAACATCTACAAACTATGGGATAGATTTATGGACTTTTATTCATTTTTTATTGTTTTCACTAGTAATGGCTAGTAATCATCGACTTTTTGGGGACCAGTGACATTAATGCACTGTTCACTGTATAAATTACACTGGCAGGGAGGGGGTTAACATCAGGGGCGATCAAAATAAAAAAGCTCAGATTGCACCATTGTGATATGTAGGCAGGCGCAGTCTGTACTCCTCACTGTAGATGACGCTCGACTGAAGCGGCAATGCAGAAGGGGAAGGAAGTCATGAGGAACTTGGTTGCTCTACAATTTCCTACTGTCACCAGGGGAACTGCCGGCCAATTGGATGTTACATTTCTTTGAGGTCAAATCCTATTCAAGGCCCCGGCTCCCTGATTTGGCTCATGAAATGACGATGAACTTCGGTATCCACAATTTTCCAAAGACAAAGTTTAAATGCCCCTACCGGTCAACGGTTTAGAGCTAATTAGGAATAGTGGCCCTAGAATTATTGCTCTTACTCTGGCCTGTGTGGCAATATGTAAATGTGTAGCACAATCTATGTTTTAATATGTGGACAACACTAATGGCTGTGCTTACACTCATATTTGCATGTACATGAGGGCAGGCAAATGTATTTTTTTTTTTTTGGGGGGGGGGGGTTAAGTGCTTGGATGTAATATTCTTTTGTACCCTTTTTTTAAATCAATTTTATTTTCATTACATAAAGACCAAAAAGTCCCCTATGTGATAGCATTTTGCTATAACAGGTTATCTTTAATGAGACATCAGGGTTCTATTAGACATATACTCTCTAATGAAGCTAATGAAGCACAGATCTTGCTTCGTTAACTTATTTCCGGACTACAGCATCCAGTAAACAAAACAGGCAACCCTGAAAGTGACATAATACACATTGCTTCCATGTTCATTCTAGCTAGGGGAGATCAGTGAACAGATGATCACTGATCTCCTTCCCATCTATCCAGTGATACCGGCCTTGTGGAACAGCAGAGCCTGGGAAGCATGGCAGGGTGGTGCACTACCCAAGGCCCACCTATATTAGGACACTGGTCCTCACAGATTCCCCCTGGGAAGGCTACTTCATCAGTGCCTCCCAGGGAGATCTTGTTTGCAAATTGCAAACAAATTGCACCAGATCTTATATTATGCATGCTGTCTTGCGTGTTTTATTTGTTTAGTAGAAAAACCCTTGTGTGGCTTTAAAAGAAATACATACACAAGTGCACTGTATACACTGCACAAACACTGAATAAAATTAGGTTTTAGATTAATCTCTTCTTTTTTTTTTTTGGAAATACAACTTATTACATACAAATATAGATGCAATAAACTGCACAAATTGTCAGTAGTTATTTATTGACTGTTCTCTCTTTCTTATTAACTTAGACCCTCTGGGAACGAACCTAGACACTCTTTCACAGCTCTGATTTTTGCCTTTGGGCACCTGGTTTTTACTAGAAGCCAGAACAATTGGAGGAGCAAGTTCTGCCAGTGCAGTCACATCATTTCATGAACCTGTTAAACAGTACATGTCTAAGGCTAAACTACTAAAAGTATGGTCTGAGTCTACAAGGTCTGGGGACCCAATAATGATTGTTCTCTTCTTTTACTTGCCAGCTGTGTTCCCATAGTAGTAATAAGATCATCATTTACATATCTTTTTACTTACTCTTTTTGCTGCTTGAAACTTTAGAAGCCTTTTTTTGGGTTACAGCATCCCAGGGCTATGGAAGACTGTTATGTTTTTCACAAGATATGAGGAACGTCCTCTTAAAATAACTTTATATACCCTGCAGTGTTATTCTATTCATTATTCTATTGTGAATTGATCAAAATCGTACGGCTGACTTCTGATGCCCTAAAAGAATGCAATATCTGCCTTGTAGGCCCTGGAGCAGCTATAGTATAGTATGCACAGAGCTTTGTGTATTATAGCTCACAACTAGAAGACATTTTTTTTCCACAGGATACTTTACAAAACATTGCTGAAAATTGTAGAGAGAAGTGATGTAGGTACAAGACACTGAAAATAGGTGAATTAAAGTGATACTAAAGGCAATTATTTTTTTTAAATAACAAGCAAGTTACACTTACTTGCTTTGTGCAGTGGTTTTGCACAGAGCAGCCTAAAATCTTCTCTTTTAGGGTCCCTGCCGGTGTAACAAGATATTCGGCCCATCGCAGTTTGCTAAGGAAGTGATGTTCCGTTGCCGCCATCTTGCTACACCCCACATTCGTCCACAGTAAGGATACACTAAGAAGGGAGAAAGCGAACATCTTGTTACACCCACCAGAGTTTTGCATTTTACACGTATTTATAACAGTAAAGTGAGTTTATATAGTGAAATAGAGTACTTAGAGTACTTAGAATTCCATGTGACTAGTTAGATGTTGAATTTTAAAAACAGCGGCATCAGGGCCGGATTGACATAGGGGCTTTTGGAGCTGCAGCTCCAGGCCCCCATCATATTATAGGCCCAAACACATACAATTAATCAATCATCACGGCCCGGCCATCGGCCGCAGGCCGCTTTATATGTTGACATCGGCAGGCAGCTGGATTATTTATAGGCCCACATATATCTATGATAATCAGTCAGCTCAATTGTAATTGCGGTGATATATTAAGGAGACAGCTGACGTTGCATTCAGTGCGGCCGATACCAGTGCGCCGCCGAGGCTGAGCGTGCTCTGCTGCTCGCATCCTGTAGGCGGAGCTTGACGTCCCAGCCAGCGTGACATCATGCGGAGGCCTTCCCCGGCGTCCCGAGAGGCTTGACTGGGAAAGGACTGGAGAGTGCTGTGTGCGGACGGTACTGCGAGCAAAGAGAAGGAGGCTTCTGCACAGCACAACAAGTAAGCCATGGGCGCTGGGCTGGCCCACTGGGGAAGTCAATGGCAGTCTCAGGCAGATAGGTTCTATTTGTGACATTGTACTGGCTGAAGTGAAGTGGTTAACTTTTTTTTTTGGGGGGGGGGGGGGGGGTGGCTATATAAGTGCAACTCATCACATCAGTGACTGTGCAGGCAGCCCATCAGTGCCCATTTAGTGCATCTCGTCAGTGCCACCTATCAGAACCAGTGCCCTCTATCAGTGCCAGTGCTGTCTATCAGAACCAGTGCCCTCTATCAGTGCCACCTATCAGTGCAGCTCATCAGTGCAATCCAATCAATGCCAGTGCCACCTATCAGTGCTGCCCATCAATGCAGCTCACCAGTGCCATACAATCAATGCTAGTGCCACTTATCAGTGTAGCTCATCAGTGCCACCCATCATTGCCCATTAGTGCAGCTCATCATCAGTGTCAGTGCCACCTATCAGTGCTGCCTAACAGTGCAGCTCATCAGCGCCGCCTATCAGTGCCACCTTGTCAGTGCCCATAAGTCCTGCCTGTCAGTGCCGCCTATCAGAGCCCATCAGTGCCCATTAGTACAGCTCATCAGTGCCACCTATCATTGACCATCAGTGCTGCCTGTCAGTGCCGCCTATCAGAGCCCTATCAGTGCTGCCCATCAGTGCCCATTAGTGCATTTAATTAGTGCCCATGAGTGCTGCCCATCAGTGCAGTTCATCAATGCCACCTATCATTGTCCATCAGTGCTGCCTATCACTGCAGATCATCAGTGCCACCTATTAGTGTCAGTGCCACCCATCAGTGCTGCCTATAAGTGCCCATCAGTGCTGCATAATAGTACTACCTCACCAGTGCCCATAAGTGCTGTCTGTCAATGCCGCCTATCAGAGCCCATTAGTGCAGCTCATCAGTGCCACCTATCATTGACCATCGGTGCTGCCTGTTAGTGCCGCCTATCAGAGCCCTATCAGTGCCCATTAGTGCATTTAATCAGTGCCTATTAGTACAGTTCATCAGTGCCACCTATCATTAACCATCAGTGCTGCCTGTCAGTGCCCTTTCAGTGCTGCCCATTAGTGCATTTAATTAGTGCCCATGAGTGCTGCCCATCAGTGCCCATTAGTGCAGTTCGTCAATGCCACCTATCATTGACCATTAGTGCTGCCTATCACTGCAGATCATCAGTGCCACCTATCAGTGTCAGTGCCACCCATCAGTGCTGCTTATAAGTGCCCATCAGTGCTGCATAATAGTGCTACCCCACCAGTGCCACCTTATCAGTGCCCATAAGTGCTGTCTGTCAGTGCCGCCTATCAGAGCCCATTAGTGCAGCTCATCAGTGCCACCTATCATTGACCATCAGTGCTTTTTAGGCAATTGAAAGCTACCAGATAAAAACACATGCCTTTCAGACCCTCCCATTGAAGTCTACTGGGGCAAAAACAGTCGACTCTGATCTAGAAGAAGCTCATCTACTTTTGTGAGCTGCTGCCTTCAAGTGGTACTACACTCAGATGTGAATGGGCACCCTTCAGTATAATAGAAATACTAGTGTTGAGCGTTAAAACACTTTTGGTGGAGCTTCAAATAGCTCAGGTATTAACGGGGCCTTAGACCCCTTTCACACCAGGGCGTTTTGCAGGCGCTATAGCGTTAGAAATAGCGCCTGCAACCCGCCCTAAAGAAGCTGCACCATTGTCTGTAGTGTGAAAGTCCAAGGGCTTTCACACTACAGCGGTGCGCTGGCAGAACGTCAGGGAAAAGTCCTGCCAGCAGCTTCTTTGGAACGGTGAAGGAGCGGTGTGTTTACCGCTCCTCCACCGCTGCTCCCCATTGAAATCAATGGGGCAGCTCTGTAATAACGCCGGCAAAACGTCGCTAATTGGGTATTGCCGGCGGTTTTAACCCTTTCTCGGCCGCTAGTGGGGGTAAAAACTCCCTGCTAGCGGCTGAAATGCGCCGCAAATCCGGCGGTAAAACCACGCTATGGGCGGTGTGGTGTGAAAGGGGTCTTAAAGTGATTGTAAATCTCAGATATGAAATATGAACACAGCATATCCCTCTATAGTGTGTACATATGTAAATTAAGAGCACTAAGTGTCATTTCTGCCCGCTGCTTTATTCCTCTGCGGTCAACATGAATCACTTCTGTCACCATTTTTTTATTGGTGTCAGGAAAACTTGTCAGAAGTGATTCATGTTGACAGCAGAGGAATAAATCAGCGGGCAGAAATGACACTTAGTGCTCTTAATTTACAATAAAAATGACAAAAATGTCATATGGGTACAGTGTAGCATGACCAGGCAATTGTCATTCAAAGTGTGACAGCGCTGAAAGCTGAAAATTGGCCTGGGCAGGAAGGGGGGTGAAAGTGCCCATAGGAAAGTGGTTAAAGGATAAGTTCACCTTTGGGAACAGGTAGCATGTTCCCACTTCCCACTGCAGCATCTCCCCTATCCACTGGATCTAGTGACAGCAATAGGAGAATCTTCTCCCTCAACTCACTGTCATTATTTCAAAAAAATACATTGTGGAAATAAATTGTGGAAATAATTGGATATGAGGGAATGTTAATCTATGATGCTGGGGGTTATTATTGCTGCTACTGACACCAATGATGTGGGTTGTTACTGTGTAAACTGCCACTGATGTCACACTGAGGGTTATTATTGCTGCTACTGATATGAATGCTTTTGGTTGTTCTGTAAATTGGCACTGATGTTTTTGGTTATTATTATGGAAATTGCTAGTTAGGATTGGGGTTATTATTTCCTAAACTGGCACTGATGCTGGGTGGATATAATTGCAGAAACTGGTACTAATGCGGTGGGTTATTGTGTAGACTGGCGCTGATGCTGACGGTCCATCATTAACCTCCCTGGCGGTATGATTCAGTCTGGAATTAGGTGCTGAAAGCAGCACAATTATTTTGCATGGAAATCTGGCGTTTTATTTTGTAGTCCTGTAATTCTTAGGAATAACTCTCTTAACCACTTCAATACCGGGCACTTAAACACCTTCCTGCCCAGACCAATTTTGAGCTTTCAGCGCTGTCGCAATTTGAATGACAATTGCGCGGTCATGCTACACTGTACCCAAATGAAATTTTTATCATTTTTTTCCCACAAATAGAGCTTTCTTTTGGTGGTATTTGATCACCTCTATGGTTTTTATTTTTTGCGCTACAAATAAAAAAATACCGAAAATTTTGAAAATAAAAATGTTTTTTTTGTTTTAATTTCAAAGCTTTGTAAATAAGTACGTTTTCTCCTTCACTGATGGGCACTGATGGGCACTGATAAGGCAGCACTGATGGGCACCAATGATGTGGCACCAATAAAGTGGCACTGATGAGGTGGCATTGATGGACACTGATAGGCGGCACTGATAGGTGACATGGATGGGCGACACGGATGGACACTGACAGGTGGCACAAATTGGCACTAATAGCTGGCATGGATTGGCATGGATGGGCGGCACAGATGGGCATGGATAGGTGGCACAGATGGGCATGGATAGGCGGCACAGATGGGCATGGGTGGGCAATGATAGGCGGCACAGGTGGGCACTGATAGGCGGCACAGGTGGGCACTTATAGGCGGCATTGGTGTTATACTGTACTAATGGATGCCAGTCAGTGCCAAACAATGCATGCCAATCAGTGATGCCCATTGTGGGCACTGATTGGCATCCATTATGGGCACTGATTGGCATCCATTGTGCTGACTGGCATCCCTGGTGGTCTAGGGAGGATTACCTTTTGCTGGTCATCCCTGGTGGTCTGGTGGCGTCCCTGGTGGTCCAGTGTGGGCATCCTCGGGGGGGCTGTGCTGATAATCGATCAGCACAGACCCCCCTGTCAGAGAAGCAGCCGATCGGCTCTCCTCTACTCGAGTCTGACAGACGCGAGTGAGGAAAAGCCGATCACCGGCTCTTCCTATTTACACTGTGATCAGCCGTAATTGGACACGGCTGATCACGTGGTAAAGAGTCTCCGTCGGAGACTCTTTACCGAGATCGTAGTTGCCGGGTGTCAGACTGACACCCCGCAACAACGATCGCCGCGATGCACGCCCCCGGGGGCGTGCAGCGGCTCATAATCCTAATCACGTCATATGACGTCCGATCAGGATTATGAAACCACTTTGCCACCGTCAATTGCCTATAGGGCGGGCGGCAAGTGGTTAAATCTCTTCAAACCAGAGTCTAGCAGACATCCCGGGTATGATAAAGTTTATAATATAATAAAGAATAATAAAAATTATTCAATAATGTAATCAAATCCTAAAACACTGAAAAAGGGACACATTTTGGTTGCTATGGACAATCTCCAAATTCCAGGCAGAAAAAAACAGTATTTATAATATAAAAGTGCATGCAGGGCATTGCACAGACCACTAGGGACAAAGGGGGTGTGTATTTTTTTAATACAGCACTGTAATCTGTAAGATTACAGTGCTGTGTGTGTTTTGTGTCTTTTTACTTTTTTGAATTTGCCGCCGTTCTTTGCTCCCGTACGCCGTAACGCCGCAGGGAACGGAGCTCGGCGGCATTGGTCACTGTGAATCGAGCGGAGGACAGCTCGCTCAAACAGTGCGGCGGACATCGCTGGATCCAGGGGACAAGGTAATTAAGTCTCCCTGTGTCCTCCCCTGCATCCAGCGAAGCGATCCCAAGTCTGGCTCGGGGTTACCGCTTCTATCAGTAAATTCCTAACCCGAGCCAGACTCGGGATTACCGCTAGGGTGGTTAATTCTAGGTGATGTGCTTATGGCAACCATATGAACTGTGCAGGGTAAAATAAAGTATTTTTCAGTAACAACCCATGCAATCCATAAATACAAAGAAACCAAAACAAATCGGTTCAGAAATGAAGTCCTATGTAATAAAATGGAAGGACATGGGGCAAAAAGTATTAAATCCGCTAACTGAAATGTGTTTAATACTTGGTACAAAATCCTTTGTTGGTAATGAAAGCTTCAAGACACAGGCTCCTGTGTGGAGAAATTAGTCGCATGTGTTGCTCAGATCTTCAAATCTTGTCTTCAAACCTTGAAGGTTCTGTGGACCTCTTTTATGAACTCAGATCTTTAGTTCTTTCCATACATTTTCTATTGTATTCAAGTCAGGCGATTGGCTGGGCCATTCTCACAGCTTTATTTTCTTTCTTTGAAACCAATCGAGTGTTTCCTTGGCTTTGTGTTTGGGATCATTATCTTGCTGAAATGTCCACCCTTGTTTTATCTTCATCATCCTGGTAGATAGCAGCAGATTTTTATCAAGAATGTCTTTGTACATTTTTTCCATTTATCCTTCCTTCAATGATAAGAAGTTTGCCAGTACCTTATGCTGAAAAAAAGCCCCGCCAACGCCATGATGTTCCCACCCCCAAACCTCACTATTGGTATGGGGGTGTTTTTAGGGTGAAGTGACCCCCAAACATGATGTGTATTATGGCATCCAAAGAGTTCCATTTTGGTCTCCTCTGACCAGACTATATTCTCCCCATAGACAAATACTAAAGAAGTATAGCTATGGCGCTCACCTGCTGTTAATTATACCTAGTATCTGCAGGGAACTCTCCTGCTAATAATTGTTGTTAAATTACTTGTTGATAATTCTACACATGAATGAAATTAAAATATAAAAATGAAAAATAAAAATAAAAATTCCATGTGTGCAATATACAAATAACAGTATGATTCGTGCATAAAGGTGTTACAGAAATACTGTTTTAAATTATCACTAAGTTACTATATTTTAGTGAAAAAAATTCAATATACTTTCTATAGAAAAAAGTGCATATGTGCATTTATACAAATCACATGATAAAAAGTGCTAAGTGCTTATGAAAGTGCCACAGTTTCAATATATACTGAAATAAAATGTGTTACGTGCTTCTATAAGTGCCGCAATATGTAAATACGGTACGGATGGTAACCGGAGCAGCTCTATATAGCGACACAGGGGCTTACACTGTGGAGGCGCATTAACCCCTTAAGGGGCAGGGGAGCTGGTGAGTGTGGAATATTGTCTTTATGCACGGAAATCGCACCGGTTGCAATCCAGGAAGCCACTAAGCACTGAAGCACATTGTCACTTTTGTTCCAGAAAGGACTTTCTGATATTAATTTTCTGCTGCTGGACTTGTGTATTAACTTACATTTGCATTCTTCTATTTAGCGACTTTTATTTAGCGACTTTACAAAATGTAAAGTACCGTATTTACATATTGCGGCACTTATGGAAGCACGTAACACATTTTATTTCAGTATATATTGAAACTGTGGCACTTTCATAAGCACTTACGGTAACGCTTTTTATCATGTGATTTGTATAAATGCACATATGCACTTTTTTCTATAGAAAGTATATTGAATTTTTTTCACTAAAATATAGTAACTTAGTGATAATTTAAAACAGTATTTCTGTAACACCTTTATGCACGAATCATACTGTTCTTTGTATATTGCACATATGGAATTTTTATTTTTATTTTTCATTTTTATATTTTAATTTCATTCATGTGTAGAATTATCAACAAGTAATTTAACAACAATTATTAGCAGGAGAGTTCCCTGCAGATACTAGGTATAATTAACAGCAGGTGAGCGCCATACCTCTTTATTATTTGTCTACGTTTTTTTAACCTTTTTGGGTTGAATATTTAAGGTAGTGGCAGCCCCTCCTCTCATCATCAATCGTCCTTTGTTTATAAGTTTTCACATTTTGGTTTCACTTTTTGTATGGTTTTTTTGATCTCCAAAAATTTTTTTTGCGTCCATAGCGCACCTTAACCCCCCTTTTTCTATATTCTTCCCGTATTTCACAGGCTTGTCTAAATGTTCTGGAGCAAATGTTAACCGAGCTTCAACATGTTTTTTCTTTAGCAATGGAGAGTGCATACAGGCCATGGCGAGGAGTGCATTACTTATTGTTTTCTTCAAAACAATTGTACCTGCTAATTCCAGGTCTTTCTGAAGCTCTCCACAAGTGGACCTTGGCTCTTGGACAAATCTTCTGATAATTCTTTTTACTCGTCTGTCAAAAATCTTGCGAGGAGCACATGGTCATGACCTGTTTATGGTGAAATGATGTTCTTTCCACTTCCGGATTATGGCCCCAACAGTGGTCACTGGAACATACAGAAGTTTAGAAATCCTTCTGTAACCAATGCCATCGGTTTGTTTTGCAACAATAAAGTTGCGAAGGTCCTGAGAGAGCTCTTTGCTTTTACCCATCATGAGATGTTTCTTGTGTGACACCTTGGTAATGGGACACCTTTTTATAGGCCATCAGTTTCAACTGAACCAGCTGATATTAATTTGTACTGACAAGGGGCAGGATTGCTTTCCAATTACTGATAGATTTCAGCTGGGGTCTTGGCTTTCCATGCCTTTTTGACCCTCCCTTTCTTCGTGTGTTTAATATTTTTTCAATATTTCTGTTTTGGCACTTTAATGGTAATTAAAATATTTAATTTGTTTTAACAAAAAATTGTTTGTATCTTCATTTTATTTATTTCCATTAAAAGGCCCCCCGAAATTCTCAGCCCCAGGCCCATGATGCTCTTAATCTGGCCCTGAGCAGCATCCCTGCTCATCTCACAGGTTTACTAGTCTCACAGAAGTTCGCTGCTTTTAAAATTCAACATCTAACCAGTCAGACGGAGTTCTAAGTACTCTATTTCACTATATAAACACACTGTTATACATACGTGTAAAATGCAAAACAGCGGTGGGTGTAACAACAGGTCCCCTTTCCCCCTTCTTAGTGTATCCTTACTGTGGACGAGTGTGGGGTGTAGCAAGATGGCGGCAACGGAACGTCACTTCCGTAGCAAACTGCGATGGGTCACCGAATATATAGTTTCTCCCGAGTTCCTGGTCTTTCCTTCCTGTCGAATGCCTCCATAACAAGTAGCTTGCAATGGAGGCACTCAAGCAGACTTGTTCCTGAGCTGCTGCTCTGCATGTCCATTCATACACAGAGCTGCAGCTCATTACTGTCCCTTCTCTCTTATTGGCTCCCTGGCTGTGATTGACAGCAACGTGGGACAATGGCTCTGCTACTGTCTCAGCCAATGAGGAGGGAGAGTCCCCAGAGAGATGAGACTCTCTTGCTCTCGTGCGTCATACTTCGCTGGATGGCGATAGGCCTCAGGTAAGTATTGGGGGGGCTGGAGGGTTGCTGCACAGAGAAGGTTTTTTACCTTCATGCATAGAATTTATGAAGGTAAAGGCCAGGTTTACATTAATGCAGATCTGCGAGCCACGTTTTGCACAGGCACGGCATCCCATTAATTTGAATGGGCTGCTCTGCCTTTTGAAATTCAGGGAAAAGGTCCCTGCACCATTTCTGGAATTGCAGCCCGAATGGGAACCACAACTGCAGTTTGGTTCCCAGTGCATGAGTGATTTCCAGTGTGAGTGGAGTTTCATTAGGATTAATGGCACCCACACACATCTCCTGCGTTTTTCTGTGCATTAGGTTGCGGGGTGCAGGAACAGGTGCAGACCTGCAGCGGGGTACCACCTGCATAGATGTGAACCTAGCCTAAAGGCCTGTTTTACAATTGTCAGGTTATTGTTTTATAATTACTCATCTACCATGTACAACAATATACTGGAGAACATATATAAAAATTGGAGCAGTCAGAATCAGGATCAGGTTTTCATAGCAACCAATCAGCTTCTATCTTCAGCTTGTTTGGTTAAGCTTTGAAAATGAAAAATAGAAGCTGATTGGTTACCATGAACAATTGCTCTATAGTCTGTCTTCTCCAGTTTTGATAAATTCTCCCCACTGTATTCTCACTGAATATTGCATAACCTTCCAGATCTTTAGATCATGGATCTCAGGGTGTGTGCTCCAATGTGGAAAGCAATGCTACTATGGTAGGAAATCACCTTCTAACTGCAACAGGATGTGATCTCACAAAACAGGTCAAAGTATACACTCGCGGGCACAGGAGATGGGGTTGATAATCTGTGATTTGGGAAGGAGGGAACTTCAATTTTGAACACACATGCAGATACCAAATGACAAAGGCAGTGGATGCTAGGCAATGCTTGTAATAAGCTCAGTATGTCCCAGATTTTTTTTTGTATTTGGCCTCACCATCCATAACAGCTTTGTTTTTTGACATTCATTCAAGCCTCCTGCAGAAATATACCTCGCTGGAGCCATTTGCAGGAATCAGGACAAACCTGGCATTGTCTTCACCAGGGGACAACGACAGTGAGATTTAATATCTTTATGGCCACACAAGATAATGAATATGCAGAGCTTTTTTTCTCAGAGAATAGGTGAAGGTACCCCCCTTCTGAGTCACTCCTTGTCTCCGCCCCCTACTCACCTCTGAGCTCCGTACTACTCACTTCCCAGTATCACTCCCTTAGAGAATACATAACTAAGTATTATTTTATGGTGCTAAGTACTTTGTATGGATGTTGTTAATATTAACAAGAAAAGCAGTAAAACAGATACTATGCAGCCAGCAAAAATAGACCCTCCCCCAACAACAATAAACTCCCTGCAACAAAATATTCCCCCGCCCCCCAGCAACAATAGATTGACCCCAGCAACAACAGACCCCTGGCAGCCACAATAAATATCCCAGCAGCCAGCATCAAAATACCCTCAAGCAGTCAGCTGTAGATCCCTCCCAGCAACAACTGCCCCCCCACAACAAGAAATCCCCAAAAGCAACAATAGCCCCCCCCCCCCCATAGCATTAGCTCTCCTCTAGCGACAATAGATTCCCCAGCAGCCAGCATCAATAGACCCTCCAGCACACCCCGGCACTCCTTGCCATTACATAGATTCAGTGCTTGAGGTGGCAGAACTGAGCTCCCCTGCATTTCTACTGAAAGAAATTCCTGGGAATATGTAAAAGGGTACTATGATGTTTTTGGCTGATATAAATATATGCTATCATATGTATTATATATTTTATGATGGTCAGAACCTGTGTTTTACTGTAACAGTGTTTCTGTAACACATAACACTTATATAAATCATAAATTATACAATAACACATTTTTCCCCGCAAAATCCATAGAACTCAGAAAGGGTGTATAATGATGAATATAATGTATGTATTGTTAACCCAAATAAATGTAACTGTAATATTGTTGTCTGATGTCTTTTTGGAAAGAGGGTGTGTTTTCCTCTGGTTTTTAAGAACAGAGTCAAATAAAATTAGATATATTTGTGTACAGAAAAGATGACTTCTTTTCTTTTTTTCTTTTGGTCATGAGAGTTGCATGAGTTGAACACAAAGGCTGAGTATTTGTCGTATTACTTTTAGGGATGTCTATTAGATTTAAGTACAATGATTTTTAAAATTTGGCTCCCGTTGACTTCAGTGGGGCACCTGAACTTCTGTAATGTTTGCCAAAACTGCCTACCTAACCAAATTCAGGTATGTTTGTCTCATCCCTATTTATCATCATGTGCCATAACCCTTTCGTGTTTAATGAGCTAATTAAACATTTTGAAACATGGTTAGTAGCCTATTGCTTCTTTAACACGCAAAAAGTCAAGGATTTCACACTTAGAAATTAAATGCTGGTCCACTGAGTTATCTGTGGGGTCCTCCTCATTCATTCAGGGGTGGGGGGGGCGTGCTACAGACAAAATGCCAGTGTACTTAGAACCAGTATGGAAAATGGCCACAATGTTCTGCTAGCAGTTTGAGTTGAAGTTTGCAGGCCTAGAGTTGGCAAACTATAAGCACATTGTATTTTAAGAATAAAAATACACAAACTGCACAGGAACAGCAGGAGTGATGACCTGAGTGTATAGCAATGACTGGCATGATGGCTGTCTGGAACCTTTTAGGTTCACATAATTATGTGCTACTGACAATCAGCCACAAGCAGTGGCGTAACTAGAACCTTCAGGGCCCCGATGCAAAAAACCATGAAGGGCCCCCCTGAACCCCAGCCAGGGCCCTTCCCTCCGAGTCCGGCGGTGGAACTCCAGGGCATGGTCACAGGTATGACCTTTGTGAGCCCTGTAGTTCCACCACTGGCATCAGTAGTTTTTTTTATTATTATTTTTTTATTTTTAGGTGCCCCATTGGGGGACTGTCCCTAGGCAGGATGGGGTCCCCGTCCCCAGAAGAGATGAGGTCCCTTTCTCCAAGGCAGATTAAGTTACTGCCCCCAGGTGAGAAGGGGTCCCTATCCCCAGGGGAGATGGGGGTCCCTATCCCCACATGAGAAGGGGCCCCTGTCCCCAGGGGGAGATGGAGGGGGTAAGTAATGGTGTGTGGGGGATGGGGTCCTTTCACTCACCATGACCAAGCTGCATGCCATGCACTCATCCATGTTGGCCTGGGCTCCATCCAGTGTAATGGACGGGTGATCAGCATATCTCCCAGAAAGACCTTTCATCATCTGTGTATGACGGGGGAGGAGGGGGCTGGCAGACAAGCCTGCAGTGTCCTCCGGGGAGCCGGCTCTCATAGGGCTGCACTGTGTGCTTAAAGTTTGTTTACCCTGGAGAAGTATGCAGTGCAGTGTGGGCCGGACTCGGGGGGGGGGGGGGCGGTATACTCTGGCTGGGGAGAACAGACATCGGACTGAGCGGCAATGCATAGAACAGGAGAGGGGTACTCTGAGGAGCCAGCCGAGGACACAGGTCATGCGGGGAAAGCACAACTAAAGAGCAGCTAGTCGAGCATGGAGCTCTGCTAGTCACTCTCCACCTCCAGCCACCCGTGTGCATGGTGTACTGGTACCCCTAGCTGCCTATGCTGCTGCCGGCCATATGTAGAGGGGGCTGCATGGGCCCCCTGCAGCACAGGACCCAGTTGCGGTCGCGACTGCTGCACCCCCTATAGTTACGCCCCTGGCCACAAGTGTATAAGTGGCTGTGTGCCGCTTATAGTAGCCCTGACTTTCTAGTTCACATCTTATGTTGGCTATGCAGAAATCTGATTCTGGGCAACAAATACTGAATGGCTCACATCCAACATCCAGGCATGCAGAATAGATGTTCAGACTTTTTCATAAGGTCCGCTCACAGTCTCACGCTAGCACTTTTAACCAGTCCCAGGAGCAGTTCAGCTTCTTGGACCAGTTTGTTTGTGTAGTGTGAGTGCTCCAAACTGTGACTTGTGACCCGGTACGTTTTGCTGTAGTGTGAGTGCAGACCATGCTAGAGCACAGTTCTCTCCATAGAGAATTGTGTAGTAAAACAGGGACTGACGATCTCTTTAGCATTAGCAGTGGAGTGTGCAAAGGACCATTTGTATGTGTTCCCAGGGACATATCCTTACAAACCAGTGTGAATAAAAACCAAGTGGGGAGTGTGGAAGGGAGTGAAACGAACTAGGACACTTAAAATGGTGTCCTATCATATACTGTCCCCCATCGGATAGTGTCCGCTGTGTACTGCGCATGTGCAGTACACAGCACACACAGATTCCGAAAATAGCCAAGGATGAATGGCGCCTGCGCCGTGAGTCCAGGTTCTATGCCCACCATCCAAGTGGACATAGAGTTGGAATATAAAAGAGCCGAGCGCAGCGAGGCGGAGCCTGAAGTGTGGCGAGCGAAGCGAGCCCGCGAGGGGCCCTCTAATTTTCCCAACCCTATGTCCGCTTGCATGGTGGGGCTACCACCTCCACTCACGGCGCTATGTTTCGTCTGCTACGTACTGCGCATGCACAGTACGGGGCGGACACTATATGATGGCAGGACACTATCTGCCAGAACACCGGCCCTAATGTGAGTACACCCAGTGACTGCATGCTTGTTCCATTTCAGTGGGTGAATTCAAGGTCAGGAGGATGGCTTGAAGGCCTTCTTCTTTAATGGAGAAGTTAGTGATGGCAGCTCACACAGCTTAGGCATTGCATCACTGTGGACTTGGATTTGAAGGGGTTTTGCTTGAGCTTTGGGTTTCGTGGTACAATTTAAACACATACTTGCAGGTTTTGTGAACTGTTGCAAATCCAGATTTAGTCTCTGTATGGCTGTAGTAGGGACATAGGATTTTATACTCCTTGATATGTAAGGATTAATGTAAATATTTCCTTGTGCTCTATAAAGTGCTGTGGAATATGTCAGTGAAAATAAAAGTAAAGTAAAATAGGATATGAAAAAAATAATACCTTATGCCGCGTACACACGACCGGACTTTTGGACAGCAGAGGTCCGACGGAACGAGTCCGTTGGACAATTCGATCGTGTGTGGGCTCCATCGGACCTTTGCTTGCCAAAAATCCGTCGGACTTTAGAAATAGAACATGTTTTACATTTTTCCACCGGAACTCCGCCGGACCGAGAAATCCGTTCGTGTGTATGCTAGTCTGACGGACAAAAACCGACGCTAGGCAGCTATTGACTACTGGCTATGAACTTCCTTATTCTAGTCCAGTTGTACGTCATCACGTTCGAATCCTTCTGACATGAAACTCAAGACTCTGTAGCAAATAACAGCGTATATTGTCTCTTGAGCGTTGATAAGACAAATTGTAACAATGCAGAGTTTGACAGTGCAAGATGTGACTACGGAAACAGTACACCAATATAGGGAAGCCCGAAAACGCAGGCTGGACGGAGGTGCAGGGCTGGCATGACAGATGCTAGGTAGCCCCTATAGGGTTAAGCCTAGTGAGAAGAAAGAGGGAGGGGTGGAGCGGCAGGAGGGAAAGAGGAGAGGGCGGAGCGACATATAAGGAAGGGGAGGAGCTACGGCAGGAAGCGTGGGGTCACAATCAGGAAGTTGGCCAGCAGTGAGGACGCACAGGACGAGCTCCGGCGGCACGGCGGTATCGCGGGCGGGACGGGTGGGTTTTTGGCACACGGGGGGCTTCTGCTGGACATTAACAACCATGGTGGACGTAGCGGAGCTTTTGGAGCGGCTCCGGGCGGCGGCGGGAACACGCGGGACGGACTGGTTGCAAGAGCAGGTGGCAGCAATTACACGTGCGGCGGCGGGGGGGCCTGTAGAAGGGGGGGATGGCACGCCACGCGCTCGGCGGTCCAGGCCACCGGAGCGCTTCTCGCCTGGCCCCTCCACCAGAGTCCAGCGCCCTACCAGGAGCCCGATAGCGGACCCGCCGCCCCCCCCCCGCAAAACAGTCTTCAGCGGGGGCTCGGGGGGGGTCCGGGCGGAATCCTATTCGTGGGCGGGGCTCGGGGAGTGGGGGATTGGAGCCAGAGGTCACCCCCTCCCCACCGGCGCAGTCAGGGGACGGACGGAGCACGGTTCCCCTTGCGGCCGCGGTGCTGCCGCCGCAGGGGGAGACACGGCGGAGGAGATCCAGCGACACACCTGCGCGTCCGCTACCAGACGCGGCGGGCAGGTCGGAGCGGAGCGGAAGTGGAGCCCGGAGGGTGGACGGGGACAGGCCTACGGGGCCCGCACGTGGACGCAGTGCAGGCGCCTTGCTCGGCAGGAGGGTCGGTCGGGCCTGTTGCGACGACAGAGCATCTACCAGCACAGCTGACGCACCCCCGGGCTGCTCCACGGCCGGAGGGTCTGCTACGCCTAGGCCATCCGCGGCAGATGCGCGTTCCGAGGGGGAGCTGTCGGGTTCCGAAGAGGAGGTCCTTGGTCGAGTGGAGGCGGCTGGAGTTTCCGGAGGGACGGCTGACGGGAGGGGACCCACGCAGCCAGGTAAGGGGCTTCACTTTCCTTCTCATGTTTTGCCTGATGCTTTGGGGTGTCTGACGGGGGGAGTGGTTGGGGGCGCGGCGTGGGGCCGCGCGGGGGAGGTGCCGCGGGAGGCGGGCGGTCTGCCTGCCTCCGGCGGGACCCAGGGATCGTTGCAGGCGTTGTTGGGGGGTTTGCAGGATCTGCTACAGAGGTTTGCTGACGGGGCTTCCGCGGGCCCCCCGCAGGTTGCGCCTTGGGTAGGTAGTCTGGGGGCTGGGTCGGGCTCGAGTTCCCTTCTGGGGGACAGGGCGTCCCGTGGGGGTGGGGCCTTACAGGGGCCAGGGGCTGGGGCATTCGCGTCGCTGGAGGCGGGCTCCCCCTCGGGGTTGCAGGCGCCGGTGTCCGGGAGTGTGGAGGTAAGTTCGCGGCAGGAGGCGCCGGTGGCTGGAGCATCCTCGGTAAGTACGGGGGACGACCTGGCGGCAAAAGAGGCCGCGGCTCGGGTGGACTTGGTTCGGCTGGCTGACGCGGCTAGGTGTGAGGTTTATGTCTGTTACGAAGGGCCATTGGGGGCGCATCTCAAGCAGGAGGTACGGGACAAGATCAAGAAGGGTGAGTATGTGGAGATCTTTTCGTTGCTTCCCTTGGAGAAGTTCAATTTGGATAGGGTCAAGCCTGATAGCTCTAAGAAAGATGATGAGGAGAAGAGGCGGTATCGGCTGATACCGCGGACTTTCCCCAATTGGCTGCAGGCGTTTGCCATTCTGGCCAGCGTGATTGGCGAAACGGCGCCGGAGCATTGCTCGGCCCTGTTTTGTTACATGGACGCTATCGGGGAAGCGCATAGGGTGTATGGGGGTACGGCTGCGTTACGACGAGCAGTTTAGGCAACGGCGGGCGGTGCGACCTGATATTCGGTGGGATCACAAGGATATCAGCCTTTGGATGCGGTTGATGGCGTCGGCGCGGACGCCTTCGCAGTTTTTTCAGGGGGGGGCCGGGGGAACCCCCGCCTCTGGACTTCCGGCTGGAAAAAAAATGGGCGTTTGCTGGCAGTTTAACGAAGGGGCCTGCAAGTTCGGGGGGTCCTGTCGATTTAAACATGAGTGTTCCGGTTGCGGTGGCTCTCACTCCCTCTCCCGTTGTTTTTAAAAGGGCAAGCGTGCCGGGGAACCTGCGTTCAAGGGGAGCAACCCCGGTGAGGGTGGAAAGGATGCGTCCTTTTCTAAATAGGTACCCGGACAAGGGGGCTGCGCGGGTGCTGGGGGAGGGGCTTGCGGTGGGTTTTCGGATTCCGTGTTCGTTGGAAGTAGTTCCTCCGTTGGCTAGGAACTTGAGGTCCGCCTTGCGGCATCCGGGGGTGGTCAGCGACAAATTGGCTAAGGAGGTTTCCTTGGGGAGGATGAGTGGCCCGTTCGTGGAACAGCCGTTGCCGGTTTTGGTGGTGTCGCCGTTAGGGGTGGTGCCTAAAAAGGAGCCTAACAAGTTCCGGCTTATCCATCATCTGTCCTTCCCGAAAGGGGGTTCAGTGAACGACGCTATCGATCCCGAGGCCTGCACGGTGTCTTACACGTCGTTTGACGCGGCGGTGGGCTGGGTGCGGCGTTACGGTAAGGGGGCCCTTATGGCGAAGTCTGACATTGAGGCGGCGTTTCGGCTGTTGCCGGTGCACCCGGAGAGCTTTTGGCTCTTGGGGTGTTATTGGCAGGATCGGTTTTACGTGGACCAGTGCTTGCCCATGGGCTGTTCCGTGTCCTGTGCCTTGTTTGAACTGTTTAGTTCATTCTTGGAATGGGTGGTGCGCGATGTGTCGGGCTGGGCGTCGGTGATTCATTACCTGGACGACTTTCTCGTCGTGGGCCCCCCATCCTCCAATGTGTGTGCGATCCTTTTGGCCACGTTGCAGCACATTGCGGATCGCTTTGGGGTGCCGTTGGCGGCCGACAAAACGGAGGGGCCGGCCACGGTCTTGAGTTTTTTGGGCATTGAAATAGACACGGAGGTGATGGAGTGCCGCTTGCCGGAGGACAAAGTCGAGGGACTGAAGCAGGAGCTGTGGGAGTTGGTCGGCGTGCGGAAAGTGCAGCTGCGGAAGTTGCAGTCGGTCCTGGGTAAGTTAAATTTTGCTTGCCGGATCATTCCGATGGGGCGGATATTTTGCCGCCGGCTGTCGGGGGCTACGGCGGGTGTTCTGGTTCCGACCCACTTCATTCGGTTGACGAGGGAACTTAGGGAGGACTTGCGGATTTGGCAGACTTTTTTGGAAGGCTTCAATGGACGGTCGGTGTGGATGAAGGGGCCGGTGAGTAATTTTGACGTGGAGTTGGTGACGGATGCGGCGGGGTCAGCGGGCTATGGGGCCT
This sequence comes from Lithobates pipiens, assembly GCF_037356315.1. Taxonomy (NCBI): domain Eukaryota; kingdom Metazoa; phylum Chordata; class Amphibia; order Anura; family Ranidae; genus Lithobates; species Lithobates pipiens. Next base: position 236,435,050 of record NW_027507718.1, read on the forward strand.
TTTTTCAGGGGCAATGGAGCGCGGAGGCATGGCCCCGGTCGTGGGTGGAGGCGGGGTATGCGAAGAACCTGGTGCTGCTGGAATTGTTTCCGGTGGTGCTGGCAATGGAGCTGTGGGGGGAGTCGTGCCGGGATCTGAAGATCAGGTTGCACTGTGACAACATGGGCGTGGTGCAGGTGATCAATCGGATGTCGGCGTCTTCGCAGCCGGTGATCCGGCTGCTGCGCCACCTGGTGCTGAGGTGTTTGCAAGCGAACGTATTTTTGTATGCCGTTCATGTACCGGGGGTGGACAATAACGTGGCTGATGCCTTATCTCGATTCCAGTGGGAGAGGTTTCGGGCGTTGGCTCCGGAGGCGGCGAGAGAGGGGATCCCCTGCCCGGGGTGGCTCTGGGAGGTTGCGTTGGAATCGCCACGGAATGGATCAGGAGGTCGGTGAGCGGTGCGACCTGGGCGGCATACAGTAAGGTGTGGAAGGAATGGATGGATTTTACACGGCTAGCGGACGCTGAGCTGGGTGGGGGTGGCGATCAGGGGCTGTTGGTGTTGTGCTTTGTAGCTAAGGTCATGGAACACTTGGGGTCGGTGTCCTTGCTTGAGCGTAAGCTTGCGGCGCTGGCCTTTTGGTTTAAGTTGCGGGGGGAGGTTGATCACACAAAAGGTTTTTGGGTCAAGCAGGCGGTTAAGGGGTACAAGAAGGGCAATCCACGGAGGGATATGAGGAGGCCGGTGACCTTCCAGGTCTTGCAGGTTATCTGCGAGCGATTGGGGGAACTGTGCACTTCTGGTTATGAGGTGCGGTTGTTCCGAGCGGCTTTTTCGTTGGCGTTCTTTGGGGCTTTTCGGGTGGGGGAGTTGGTCAGTCCGGCAAAGACTGTTGGGGGGGGGTCTGTTGGGTGAAGATGTGACCTTGGGGGCTGATAGGGTGCGTTTGCGGCTGCGTAGGTCCAAGACGGATCAGACTGGGACTGGGGTGGACGTATGGTTGTTTGCGCTGCCGGGGTCGGGGTTATGCCCGGTGAGGGTGGTTTCGGAGTTCCTGGGGGTTCGGCCGCAGGGGGTGGGCCCGTTGCTGGTGCATCAAGACGGCACCTTTTTATCCCGTTTTCAATTTGTGGCTGTGTTTCGGAGGTGTCTGCGGGCCGGGGGTTTGGATTGCTCTCAGTTTGCCTCCCACTCCTTCCGCATTGGGGCAGCCACTGAGGCGGCCAGGTGCGGGTTGGACGAGGCTGTGGTCAAGAGGATTGGGCGCTGGGAATCACAGAGGTTTCGGTCGTACGTGCGGCCACACTTGATGTAGGCGGAGTTCGGGGTTTGGTTCATGTTTTACAGGTGGCGGGGGGGGGGGGGGGTGGATGTTTTAGGGGGTCGTGGTCGGGTTTTGCATAGTTGCTTTAGTATTTTGTTTTTTCCTTTCAGATGGAGGTCGCGAACGCCTCGTCTGGATATTGGGGCACTCCTATGTTTTTTGGGGTGCCAGGAGAGCAGATGTCAGGCCGGAAGGAAGGCAGCTGGGGATTTCCCGGGGGGAGGCGAGCATACGGTGGTTGGGGATCCCCGGGCTTAAATGGGACAGGGTGGTGCCGGAGTTTCATAGGTACGCCAGACTGGATAGGCCCCCGGATGTGTTGGTGTTGCATGTGGGGGGGAACGACTTAGGGGTCCGGTCCACCAGGGACATCGTTTCGGACGTAAAACTGGATTTTCTCATGCTTCGGAGGGATTTCCCGAGTATGGTGGTGATCTGGTCGGACAATGTTGCGCGGACCGCGTGGCGTATGGCTCGCTCTGTGGTTCGACTCAACAAAGCTAGAATTAAGGTTAATAAGGCCCTGGGGAGGTTTGTGTCCCGGAATGGGGGATTGGTGATACGGCACACGGAGTTGGAGGTGAATGTGGGCATGTACCTTAGGGGGGATGGCGTACATCTCACGGCGGTGGGAACTGACCTTTGGACCCTCGGGGTGCAGGAGGGGATTGAGCGGGCTCTGCGGGTGTGGAGGAGCCCTTAAGGCTAAGGTGGTCATCTTTGCGGGCGGTGGCGGTGTCTTTGGTCTTTGACGGGGTAAAGGAAATTAGGTGATGGAACGGTGTGGGGGGCTCATAGGTGGTATGTCCCCCTTTTGGTGTATCCCAGTGGAAGGGTAGGCTGGGATACGGGTTTGGTGACACTGCGGGAAGGTGGGGTTGTCTCCGGGCTGTTAAACGGCCGGAGGCCTTGTATGGTACAAATTTGGTCCCGCAGTGGGTTTGGAAAAAGGGTAACGTTAAATGGAACCGAGGTACCGTCAAAGACCAAACGACTGGGAGTTGTAATTGCTGCTGCAATATATATATAAGTATGTTTCTATTATAACATTAAAGTTATTTATTTTATTTTGGTTAAAGTTTTGGTTAAATAAAAGGCTGCTATGGCCAATTTATACTCCAAACTCCGGTGTGGTCTATTTATTGGGAATGGGGAAGGTAAAATGGAATGGTACAGGTATGGGTAGTAAAAGGGAATACTTACGGAAGGGGTAATTACCGAATGCATAGGTCAAGGGAAGCCCGAAAACGCAGGCTGGACGGAGGTGCAGGGCTGGCATGACAGATGCTAGGTAGCCCCTATAGGGTTAAGCCTAGTGAAAAGAAAGAGGGAGGGGTGGAGCGGCAGGAGGGAAAGAGGAGAGGGCGGAGCGACATATAAGGAAGGGGAGGAGCTACGGCAGGAAGCGTGGGGTCACAATCAGGAAGTTGCCCGCCCACCCGCCCCTTTAGGTTAAGATGCTGTGTTGTTTGTTTTTCAGGTTGTTGTCGGTTTTCTCATTTTTCTTGCAGGTTCGGTTGAGGAGGTCGTCATAGCAGTGGAAGGCGGTGTCTTTGGTCTTTGACGGGGTAAAGGAAATTAGGTGATGGAATGGTGTGGGGGGCTCATAGGTGGTATGTCCCCCTTTTGGTGTATCCCAGTGGAAGGGTAGGCTGGGATACGGGTTTGGTGACACTGCGGGAAGGTGGGGTTGTCTCCGGGCTGTTAAACGGCCGGAGGCCTTGTATGGTACAAATTTGGTCCCGCAGTGGGTTTGGAAAAAGGGTAACGTTAAATGGAACCGAGGTACCGTCAAAGACAAAACGACTGGGAGTTGTAATTGCTGCTGCAATATATATATATATAAGTATGTTTCTATTATAACATTAAAGTTATTTATTTTATTTTGGTTAAAGTTTTGGTTAAATAAAAGGCTGCTATGGCCAATTTATACTCCAAACTCCGGTGTGGTCTATTTATTGGGAATGGGGAAGGTAAAATGGAATGGTACAGGTATGGGTAGTAAAAGGGAATACTTACGGAAGGGGTAATTACCGAATGCATAGGTCAAGGGAAGCCCGAAAACGCAGGCTGGACGGAGGTGCAGGGCTGGCATGACAGATGCTAGGTAGCCCCTATAGGGTTAAGCCTAGTGAAAAGAAAGAGGGAGGGGTGGAGCTTCAGGAGGGAAAGAGGAGAGGGCGGAGCGACATATAAGGAAGGGGAGGAGCTACGGCAGGAAGCGTGGGGTCACAATCAGGAAGTTGCCCGCCCACCCGCCCCTTTAGGTTAAGATGCTGTGTTGTTTGTTTTTCAGGTTGTTGTCGGTTTTCTCATTTTTCTTGCAGGTTCGGTTGAGGAGGTCGTCATAGCAGTGGAAGGCGGTGTCTTTGGTCTTTGACGGGGTAAAGGAAATTAGGTGATGGAATGGTGTGGGGGGCTCATAGGTGGTATGTCCCCCTTTTGGTGTATCCCAGTGGAAGGGTAGGCTGGGATACGGGTTTGGTGACACTGCGGGAAGGTGGGGTTGTCTCCGGGCTGTTAAACGGCCGGAGGCCTTGTATGGTACAAATTTGGTCCCGCAGTGGGTTTGGAAAAAGGGTAACGTTAAATGGAACCGAGGTACCGTCAAAGACCAAACGACTGGGAGTTGTAATTGCTGCTGCAATATATATATAAGTATGTTTCTATTATAACATTAAAGTTATTTATTTTATTTTGGTTAAAGTTTTGGTTAAATAAAAGTCTGCTATGGCCAATTTATACTCCAAACTCCGGTGTGGTCTATTTATTGGGAATGGGGAAGGTAAAATGGAATGGTACAGGTATGGGTAGTAAAAGGGAATACTTACGGAAGGGGTAATTACCGAATGCATAGGTCATGTGCATGGACATTTTAACACAACCAGCATAAACTGTAGCTTTCCCACCCTATGTGCTGTCACAGGCTACCAAAGAATGGTAGAAATAGACTTAAAGACTATGTCAGGAAAGATGTCTGCATTGTACAGCTGCCGTACCCAGACATACACATGTGCGCAGACACCAACAAGGAACGAGCAGAACAGTCAAAGGCACATATGCGAATGAGCATGTCACCAGGACTGGCGCCAAATGATCTGTTTAAACTGAGCTTCAGCGCTATCTAATAGCTGCTTGGTCTACAGCGTTTATGTATATCCTGATTCCTGTGTTTGACTTCTGATACTGATCTGGCTCGCTCCTGACTAGCCTTGTCTGCTTCCTGCTTCGACCTCTGGCTTAACTACGGACTCTGTCTCTACCTGCTGCTCCTGTTTACCCAGCATCTGTTGCCAACCCTGCCTGGGAATCTGCTCGCCTGACCTTGCTTCCAGCCTGCTACAGCTCCTTTAGTCCAGCTCAGCACCTCCGGGTTCCTTCTTCCTGTTGTGCATCCACAGTCTGTCACCAGCAAAATCTGTCAGCCTGTCTGCTGTTCATCTGCCTGCTACCAGCCAAGTCCAGCTTCTTGCCTGTGAGTCCCTGGCTACTATCTGCATGGACTTCTGGACTGATCCTAGGCACACTTACCCCGCCGCGCTCCAGTGGCTGCTGTCTAACTATCAGTAATGTTCTTTTAAAAATGCTATAAGCACACCAAAATCTCTGTTGATCCAGCCATAAACCCAGAGGGCATATTACTTCAGTTGCCTCTGCTGCACTGAATTTCAAAGCATTGTTGTCAGCTCTGCTGGACTACAGAACACCGCCCCTGGTGTTCTGGAGATGAGGAGAGGGGGATGCTCTGTAATCCAGCAGTGGAGAATTGTGCAAGGCTGTCAATACTGCTTGGGATTTTAGTGCAACAGAGGCAGGATTGTCAGCTCAGTATGGTAAGATTGATGCTCACTGTGGTATCTGGCAAATCAACAGGTATCTTTCTTTACTTGTAGCAGTTCTTAAAGAACAAGGAAAACAATTTAAAGCAAGAAGAATGGAAGTAAGAACGTCATTGGAATTCTCATTCTTTGCTCTCCCTTTCTTAAAACGTATTTAGTGGAGGTAACTTTACCATAGGCTGCATTGTACCAGTGTATATTGTGGTTATCTATTGTGTTAACTATTAAACTGTCACATTTATTTTCAAGTTCATTAATATATTTATTTGCAAGTATATTTTATTTCCATAGCAAGTTCTTTATTTTAAATGATATCTGAATCCTTTTGAAAAAGTGAGTATGAAAAATTTTAAAGGGTATGAGGTTTATTTGTGTAGAAAGGTTTTGGTTTGGCCCCGCACCAAGTCACATTAGGAAAATTGTTTAGCTCTCAGCAGGAAGCAATTTGTACTGAACTATTTCCTCTGCTGCTGAAAGCAGAAATGAGTTTTGGGGCCTATACAGCCATGAAACAGTAGAGGCAGCAAGCAATCAGATGGATAATGGCTTCTGTACTTGTACAAAGACTGGTATACAGAACCTTAAGTTGTCTGCTATCCCTCTTCTTGGCAGAACATGTGATTTTTTTTTTCTTGGTCAGCACTTATTGGATTTTTTCCATTTATTCAACTGTGTTATATAACATTTAAACAAAATTAGATTACCTTTATCCACCAATGAGCATGTGATAGCCCAAAATGAATATATTAGATCAGCAAGATAACAAACAAATAAGCTATAATGCTGAAAATGGGTGTGGACTGGTAAAGTGTAGATTGTTCTAAAAAATCCGAATGGTGTGGGTAGCTAAGGGGAGGGACTTAAGAATAAATGTAGGCACATACTTCTATTTAACTAGTTGTGTATTCATAAAAAACTAACAAAAAAAACCCTTGAATGCATTTAAAAATAGTGTAATGCAACGGTGCCACATGTGGCGTACTTTAACTCTTTTCATGCTAGTTTATGTGATTCCTGGGCATACCACGTTCCCTTGGCATTGGGCCCACCCATTTTCCTTTGGAAACCTTCAGTCATTGCCCCTCTGGGACACCCTGTGAACAACCCTGTGGTCTAACCTGAGCCCAGGCCCTCCAATCCAACCTACAGTTACTTCCTGCAAGACTTGGTCCCCCTCATTCTCCTGGGCACAAGCTTATGTTCAAGAGTACCCCAATGGTACAAAATAAATCCACACCAGACTGTGGTCAGAGGTTAAATTATTCTGTAGCTATACGGCCAGGCTAACTTATTCTGTATCTTTAGGGCTCCTCTTTTACAGAATGTGACCCGTTGTTCCTAACCTTCTTGCAGAACCCTATATATGGGGTGGGTGGAGTCTAGGAGCAGGGAGAGAACTATCCACCTGACTGAAAAGAGATGTAGCAGAGAGTGCTCATGTGGAACCCTGTTTGTTTCCCCCAGATGGGCTTCCCTACCTATGGGAATTAAGATATTAGATCCCCAGCACTCACTAAAAGGGAATACGGACTTAACACTGTCCCAAAAGATATTAGTTTGCTAGATTTAAATCAGAATTGCCTTTATTGCCTTGTCAGCATTTGGAAGTTTTTATTCTTTTATCATCAAGTACAAGAAGATGGAGTTTGCTTCTTCCTGCAGTGGTATTATTCAGAGAATATGCCTGAATACCTGAGTAGAAATGTTTAGGGTGGACAAATACATAGTCTGGCCCCAAATGGCTGGACAGATACGACTCCTAACATGCTTCATGGGTGTTGATGGACAGGATCCTGAATGTAAGGTACACAGTGTAAACCTGGTTGGGTCAGGAGTGGTGTAGGTTAGGGGAAGAGGTTGAAGGGCAGACACCTCTATGGAACACGTGCCAGGTGACCAGGTTTTTGGCTGGGTTGTCAGAGCCCTAACCTGGAACTACAGGAGAAATGCAAGTTTTTGTCATGTGAGATCTCCCAACCACTTGTGGGCCAGTGCTGCTGTGGGCTAGGAGGATAGTGTAGTAGGGGGTTTCTAGCCCACCATCTTTACATATTATTAGACATCTTAATTCTGTATGGGCTATGTGAAGGTTATAGACTGAAGCAAAATGCTCCTGTACAGACCTGTTTTCTGTAAGCCCCTAGTGGAGTGATGACTATGTGCGATAGCTAAGGCTACTAAATATAGCGTATTCAGCAGGATTGACCTCCCAATGGAAAATGGCACTAGTGGGAGATGGGGAAGATCCTGGCAGAGGCAAGAAAGTGCAATTTGTGGCGTGGAATGACTTTGCCCTGTGCAGCCAGGGAGTGATGGATGCTCTTTTGCTGCTATGCCCAGTTTTGACTGTGTAATTCCAGGTATATTCTCATGGGTGAGGTGTGGCCCATGTCATGCTTTTATACTTACTCTGCTTATGGAAAAATCTGAGCCTCCGGACCTCCAGATCTCTCTGGAGCACAAAACAGCATGGGGGGAGATTCCTTCAGAGGCATCCACTAAGCCAGCCATTCCAAAGCCAGTGGGGTCCCTGAGTCTGGAGGTGACAAGGCCAGATTGGGGTTGAGTCCAGGAATGATAAAAGAAGTAGAGGCTGTGGCCAGCAGGGCTTCCATTAGGACTTCCTCTGTAAATGGTTTAGAGGGACTAATTGGATCGGCTGCAACCAGAAATATCTGTGGTGCTTCTGGCAGAGCCATGCATGTTTCTGCCAGAAGACTCTCCGGGGCTGTTTGTGCACCAGAATCCAGAGTCTATTTCTTCCCCTACAGCAGCTCCCTCTCCTGTAGGATTGCATTTGTAGAGCTGGGAACGATGGCTTGGGTGCTGTAGCCAGTGATCTAATGGTTTGCCCTGTAGCTCAGCCAACCAATCTACCTGCTGGCTGGTGAGGGTTCTGGCAGATTTCTCACCTGTCTCTTGTGGCTACAAAGGTACTTGAACAAATATGTCTGTAATAATTATGGATAGCACATACCGGTTTCCTTACATGTCTGAGGGACTGCTTCAAGTGACTGATTTGGAAAGACAGGACATTTATAGCTGATGTGTTTGGGAGCATTTATGGTTAAAGGAGGATATGTAACCTACCAAGACTGACAAAGAGTTAACGCTTTGAAAATAGTTTTTTGTGAGCTTAGCTGGGGGTACCTCATGTTAATGGACACAATCATTCTAGTGTGGCCTGGAGAGGGTTATTTACTTTTGCATGTCAGATGCCGGCATCCCTGTACTGGAAGGTGGGTTGCTGCTCCTGACCCAAGGTACTGCATTTGTGGGAGTAATGGTATGGATATTTCATTGTTGCTGCTGGTATGACCTGTGGTTTACTGTTTTTATTTGCTGTAGCACAAAGTGTTTTTGGTTGTTGCAATGATTTTTTTTTTGTCATTGCTTTGTTTCTCTATGTAATGTATGGCATTTCCAGGTTAGTGCTATTGTAATACATGGTCCTTGAATGTGCCACTATTAAAGTAAGAGGTGTGTGGGAATGGGACTTAAAGAGGGATTCCACCAAAAAAAAAAATATTAAAAGCCAGCAGCTATAAATACTACAGCTGCTGACTTTTAATAAATGGACACTCACCTGTCCCGGGTTCCAGCGATGCCGAGGCCAATCGATCGCTCGGCTCTCGGCTGCTGTAGTCACCATTCTAGGTGAGGGAATCAGGAAGTGAAGCGAATCGGCTTCACTTCCCGGTTCCCTACTGCGCATGCGCGAGCCGCGCCGCGCAATAGGAAATCTCCGCGCTGTCACTGGGACCCGTGTGTGTCCCAGCAGACAGCGCGGCAGGGCAGGAAATGGCGTAGACTCCCACGGGAGTCTATGCCCGGAAGTGGGTGAAAATACCTGTCTTTGACAGGTATCTCCACCCCCCCTCCCCCCTGAAAGGTGTCAATTGTGACACCGGAGGGGGGGAGGGATCCGATCAGCGGAGGTTCCACTTTAGGGTGGAATCCCGCTTTAAACCCTAGATCCCTTTCACACCGAAGGCGTTTTTGAAGGTGCTATAGCTTTAGAAATATCGCCTGCAATCCGCCCTTAGACGGTTTTCACACCAAGCCGCGATAAAACGCCAATATTTTTAGCGGCGGATTACCGTTAGATTTGCAGAGCATTTCGGCCGCTAGCGGGGGCGCTTTTGCCCCCGGCTAGCAGCCAAGAAAGGGTTAAAACCGCCCGCAATACGCCGTTTTGCCAGTGGTATTGCAGCGCTGCCCCATTGATTTCAATGGGGAGCAGTGGTGGAGGAGCGGTAAACACACCGCTCCTTCACCGATCCAAAGAAGCTGCTGGCAGGACTTTTCCTGACGTCATCTTTATCTGGGTAAATATATATATTGTAGATATTGATAGAGATAGCTCCAGATGATGTTTCAGCAAAGTCCAGTTGCAGGGGCCCCTAAGGATGATGCAGCTTCTGTCTTTGTGTTGGAGACCTGAAAACATGATAAGCATAAACATGGGGATCCTACTACTGTCCAACCAGCCTAAAATTGAGCGTCCCACCAGTAGTGACTATGGAGTGGCACTGAAATGGTGGCACTGGAACTCAGAGTCAGCCTATCTACTCTGTGCTTTAGTCCTTCCTTAATAGTTTCTAATCTGACATGTGACTGGACCTATAAGCCTATTATCCTTGGACCTAGCCTATGCTGGTTATTGAACGCTAAGCTAAAACTAGATATAAGATACCAGACCAGAATGACAGGGTTAACTAGAAAAAAGGAGCTGCATTTAAACTATATTGCAGTAAACAGATTCACCTACCAATATACTGGAAGGTGATTACAACACATACAATAGCACGGACCCAGCTAATTGGCAGTATGCATATGAGATAACAATAGGGCATAAATACTTCTGTCACAAGGATTCAGAAATACACAAAAAAATCTATAGGCAGCTGCAAATAAACTTTTAGATCATAGGAATACTTGCATAATGGTCTTTGGTTCTGATATGGGTGAAACAGCAGCAGTATCAGCCCCTGTGTGTAAAAAATCATGTGGCTCAGTTCTGTCTCTTTTTCTCTTCCTCCTCCTGGGGTTTTAAAGCCAACAAAACAGGAGTAGGAAGTTCACACATAATATATTTACAGGTTCTGACAGTAGAGGGCAGCATATTTCTACACTGGCAACAATGATGCACACTTAGACACAGGTTACAACAAGCACTGCACCGCTGTACTGCTGTGAGCTGCATGCAGCGTAAGCTGTCTGTGAGAGAGACCCTGTACTGTATTCTTCAAGGAAAGTAGAGAACTTTGAAAAAACAGCCTAGGACTTGAAAAAACAGCCTGGGACTTGCACCGAGAACTCTACTGAGGGAGATGACACAGGCTGAGAGAAGAATGGAGGTGTGGCATGACCTCTCATTTGGCCCTTAGGAAAGATGCCTGGACTGCTGGCAGGAGGACATCTGCTTAGAACAGGAGTAGTGAGAGACCTCTGGCCATCTCTGTGTGCAAGGAACTTGTTTGATGTTTCTGAACTTTGTTGCTACTTTTAGAATCTGCCTGGGACACCTTTGAATCATTCCCTCCTTAATTTACAGATTAGAATACTCTCATCTGAGAGCGAGTGTTCCAATGAGAGTTTCACGGGGCCCATTAGTGACATACTTTTAATTCATTCCTCCACTGGCCAATGGTTAATAGATAGAGATAAAGTACAAGTAGATAGGTTGCACTGTTGATTACATCTCCTGTTGTCCTGTTTTTGGACATTCATTACTGTGTTTTATTACTTTGTTGTCAGGTGGGTTGTTCTGCTCTTAGCCACCACATGCATTTGGCAAGGTTTTTCACAAACAATAAGAAGCAATGGACATCATAGACCATGAATTGGTGATTATTTGTTCCTGTTTTAAATTTTGGAGTAACCCTGGTATTGCTGTGACTGGTTAAACCAAAGTTTCCTTTGCAGGGCTTGCCCTGGTCCTAATCAAACACGGGGAAGAGCAAAGTAAGGCAGGCTAAACAGGATTCAAATCTTAGCCAGTTCCTGCTGAACTGGCCAGGATTCAAACCATGTATGGGCAGGTTGAATTTACCGACCAATCAACTAGGGTACCCCCATGCCAGGCTTTACCTGCGATTATCACTAGCAGCTGCTATAACCGCTGGTAATTCTTATGCCGCGTACACACGACCGGACTTTTCGAGGGACTAGGTCCGACGGTCTTTCCGACGGACTTTCAGCGGAGTTCCGATGGACTTTCCGAATGAATGGACTTGGCCACACACAATCACACCAAAGTCCGACGGATTCGAACGTGATGACGTATGACCAGACTAGAATAAGGAAGTTCATAGCCAGTAGCCAATAGCTGCCCTAGCATCGGTTTTTGTCTGTCGGACTAGCGTACACTCGATTGGATTTCTCGGGCCGGTGGAGTTCCGGTGGGAAAATGTAAAACATGTTCTATTTCTAAAGTCCCCTGGATTTTTGGCAAGCAAAGGTCTGATGGAGCCCACACACAATCGAATTGTCCGACGGACTTGTTCCCTCAGACCTTTGCTGTCAAAAAGTCCAGTCGTGTGTACGTGGCATAACTGTCTTATCCCGGTAGGGACAGATAACCCCCTGAATCCCTCACTGGGAGCCGACAATGGTTGACAAGTGCTTGGCAGGAGGGATTCCTGCATCAACACTATCTGCGTTTATGGTGTAATTTTGTGAATTTCTCTGTGGTTGCAGGAAAGAGATTTGCTCTGTTTATGACTGGCCTTACCCAACATCTCAGCAGCTCCTTCTGGAGTCAGTGCTACTCTTGTCTTTAATGGTAATCTCTTTTTAAGGGAACAACAGGCTAGGCCACTCTGGTGCAAACTTCAAAGAAATAAAATGACAGTTTTTAACCAGTTTTTTGGCAATCCTCAATACCAATGCAAAGTTACATATTTTTTTCCCAGAACATCAATACAAAGTTTTTTTTTCCCTAGAACACCAATGCAAAGTTAGGGATTTGCAATGAACATCAGTGCAGAGTGAGTTTTGCTTAAAGCACCAATGCAAAGTTATTGTTTTTTGCAATTCTGTAATTCAGTAATTTTTTTGTAACTTGATATTTAGAAAATTATTTCAGGATTTCCTCAAAATATTAAATTTTTTTCAAGGGTTATTCAAGGGTAAAAATGTTGAGGAAGGCTGTTCCAGACTATGGCTCAGCAGACTACAGCCTGGGCAACAGGAGTAGGCTTCTTCTGTGCAACAAATGCAATGTGCAAAGTGCAAAAGTGATTTCTCCTCTTCTGTGCAACACACTTCAGTGAAGATGGCCTCTTACCTTACAGTTATGAGGCAACCGCATGTATATATAGTAGTGGAGATCAATGGTGTTCAGAGTGCTGGCTTCTTGATAACATACTCTCAATGCAATGATGCAGAACTGTTCCCTTTAAAGCAGGTATTGCCAGTAATATTTCTCTCCCAATGGATGTATATATAGTATGGAGGAAGAAGAAAGGGGGATTACGGATAGTGTAGCATTTTTAAAACCAATGTTTTTATTTGTTAAAACGGTTAGAAGTACTCACATTTCTTTACAGGTTAAAATCAAAACACCACGAGCGGCGAGCTTGTATGCTGACGTCACTTCCGATGCATGTCTGTCCCAATGGGTATTGTTGAGTCCATGTGACTTCATCGGGGGATGAAGACGGGCACTGGAAATGTCTTTAAATAGTCTAAAGCATTGGATCAAATGCATTTTCTTGTAGCTCAATGATAGAGAAGTAATGTAGCGGCCATATTTGGATGGATTTTCTGCACAACAAATGTCATGGCCATTTTCTAGTGGTCCGCTGCTGAGAAAGAAGTTATACTGTAATATTTTGCTAGAGATATTAAATAAAATTCTTAAAAAGGTTAAAAAACAATAAAACCGACTATAAGAGATTTAGAGAGACTAGCGATCCACATCGGAAGCCATTCCAGAAGCTTATATAAAATTAAAAAATAAAGTTTATATTAGTATCACAAAATAACGGCACTATAGGCTTTAAGTTTGGATATCAGGGTGAGGGGGACACCAGAACTGACGTCAACAAATACTGCAGATATGGTTGACACAAAATTCATTATATTATGGAGATAATGTCTTGATGTAACTGGAAATATACAATATCTGTATGTATTGATATATAGGATCTGTTTCTCAAGGTGCATTTTCCACTTTTTTTTTTTTTTTTTTGGGAAAACCAACTTTATTAAAAACATGCGGTCACAAACATATTCAGCATTCAGTAAAACAATCTCATGGAACAGGGTGGTAGCATAGCAGTACAGGCCTATCAGATGGTACAGATTCCTCAGGGTACACAACTAACACAGCATACCGTGTTTCACCCGTATACAATACATTTGTCGTACCATACCCCCCACCCCCCCCCTCCCCCTGCACAAAGTTAGTTTCCTCAGCTCCCCCATATTTATTACTCTGTGTCTCACTACCGATTCAGTCTGCCGTTGCTATAGTGAGTCCCTACATTCATCCTAGAGTACACACTAGTTCACATGCAGGTTTCCCCATCGCCCAGCCATCTGTCCCATATTTTGGAAAACTTTTGCAAACATCCCCTGTGTTGATATAGCAATTTTTTAAACGGCAGCATGGAATTGACATCCCTTTTCCAGTCGCCAATAGTGGGAGGGGAACTCCTCATCCACATACGGGCCACCGCCTTTCTCGCTACAAACAGGGTTTCATGTATAAATGTTGCCTGGTACTTGTCGATATCTACGTCTGGCAGTAGCCCCAAGATACATAGTCTTGGGTCCAGTGCCACCGGAGAGCCCATGACATCGTGTAAAAATTGAACAACCTGTAGCCAGTACGATTGCAGACGATCACACTCCCAGATTTGATGATAGAACGTACCGGGACTGTGACCACAGGCCGGACAACTGGGAGAGTGGTCCGGTCTGAATTTAGCAAGTCTTTGTGGCGTAAGGTATGATCTGTGAATAATGTACAGTTGCGTCAGTCTATCTGAAAGCTTGTGGGCCATCTTCGGGACACTCTCCAGGATTTCATCCCAATCAGTGTCGGCAATGACCCCCATGTCTGGTTCCCAGTTTGTTTTGGCTTTTTGGATTACCGCTACTGTCTTGGGGAGGTGAAGTGTGGAGTAGAGATTGGAAATCAATTTTTTGGAGTCAGTATCTAAGAGTATGCTGAGGAGCGGGGGGCGAGGAAGGGACAGCTCCGTATCACGGAACTGTGCCTTCAACGCATGTCGCAACTGGAGGTAACCGAATTGTAGGCGCCGTGGTAGTGCAAATTCCTCCTGAAGAGATCGAAATGACTTTGGTCCCGACTCCGTCATCACCTGATATAAATGTACCACCCCGTACGATGCCCAGATTCCTGCATCAGGGAGCTTTTGCAGCTCCACCAAATGGATGTTAGCCCAGAGTGGTGTATGTGAATGGATGTGCCCTATATTCAGTTTCCGTAAGGCCGCTTCCCATGTTTTTCGATGATGGTCCAGCATGCCATCATTATATCTACATGGCCGCCTTTGTCCCTGTCCGCCTCTGAATATGACCTGCAATGGGGTCAGCGTAGGATCACCCGGGTCGCCTCCCACCAGGGCTCGATATCTAGAGGCCTCCGCCGTGTTAAAATAGTGCAGATGGGACAACTGTGCAGCAAGGTAATATTCTTGTAAGTCCGGAAGCGAGGCTCCCCCCATGTCCACGGGATTTTTAAGCGTTTGCCAGGCCAACTTATGCCTGCTATGACCCCATACAAAAGTATTGAGAATGCTCTCCAGTTTTTTAAACAATCTAATGGGGAGATGCAGCAGGGCGTGCCAGACCATGTATAGAATTTTGGGCAATAGTATCATTTTCACTAGGTTAATCCTGCCCATGACCCCTAAAGGTAATTTGGCCCAGGCCTGTGTCTTGAGTTTGAGCAGCAAAAATAGGGGTTCTATGTTAAGTGTGTAGTAATCCCCCAGGTCTCTTGTGACCTGCACCCCCAAGTATCTAATCTCCCTCACCCTTTGCAGGGGGAGTTCTGGGATGGTCTGTGGTGGTGGAAACTGGTCAATAGGGAGAACCTGAGACTTATCCCAATTTATGCGTAGCCCCGAGCAATTACCCAAACGCTCTATGATGTTCAGTGCTGCCCGAAGAGATGGACCCTGATCAGCCAAGTACAAGAGCGTGTCATCCGCATATAGACCTATTTTGTCCAGCATATTGCCAACCCGTAGGCCCTCTACATCCGGAGATGCCCTAACAGCCAAGGCCAGAGGTTCCGCCGCCAGGGCATACAGGAGAGGGGACAGGGGACATCCCTGCCTAGTTCCCCTCTCCAATGGGAACTGTTCCGACATCCACCCGTTGACAAAAATCCTAGCCTTAGGTGACTGGTATAGGATACGTATCCATTTCTGGAAGTTGGGTCCGAATCCAAAGCTACTAAGGCATTCCCATAGGTATGGCCATTCTGCATTTTCCACTTTTAAACGTCGCTCGATACCCCCTCTTTATTGCTACCATACATTTTAGCACTATATATACTTCCATCTATATGCCTAATATTGTCTATTCCCAGTTACATCAAGATGTTATCTCCATTATATAATGCATTTTGTGTCAACTATCTCTTCAGTATTAAAAATATCTATATATCTGCAGGTTTTAAAAATACTACACTATCCAGAATCTCCCCTTTCTTCTTCCTCCACACTATATATACATCCACTGGGAGAGAAATATTTCTGAAATACCAGCTTTAACCGCTTTCCGACGAGCAGGCATCATTTTATTGTGGCAGGTCGGCGTGTTCCCGCAAACCGTCGTAGCTATATGTCGGCTCGTAACAGGCACACGCGCACACGCCCACTGTGCAGCGGCGGTGCCGATGCTCATGGCTGACGTAAACACACAAATCCCTGTTCTGTTCTGAGAGGAGTGACAGATCATGTGTTCCTATTAACTAGGAACCACAATCCATCACTTCCTCTAGTCAGTCCCCTCCCCTTCAGTTAGAATCACCTCCCAGGGAACACAGTTAACCCCTTCACTGCCAGTGACATTTTTACAGTAATCACTGCATTTTTATAGCACTGATCGCTGTATAAGTGCCAATGGTCCCAAAAAATCTGTCAAAATTGTCCGATGTGTGCGCCATAATGTCACAGTCATAATAAAAATCGCAGATCGCCACCATTACTAGTAAAAAAAATAAAAAATAATAAAAATGCTACAAATCTATCCCCTATTTTGTAGACACTATAACTTTTATGCAAACCAATCAATATATGTTTATTGCAATTTTTTTAACCAAAAATATGTAGAAGAATACACATCGGCCTGAACTGAGAAAAAAAATAGCTTTTTTTAAATAAAAAATGGGGATAATTATTATAGCAAAAAGTACAAAATATTGTGTGTTTTTTTTTAAATTGTCGCTCTTTTTTTGTTTATAGTGCAAAAAATAAAAACCACAGAGGAGATCAAATGCCACCAAAAGAAAGCTCTATTTGTGGGATAGAAAGGACGTCAGTCTTGTTTTGGTGCAGCGTCGCATGACCACGCAATTGTCAGTTAAAGCAACCCAGTGCCAAATTGCAAAACAAGGTCCGGTCATTCAGCAGCCAAACCTTCCGGGGCTGAAGTGGTTGAAGGGAACAGATCTGCGCCATTACACTGAGAGTATGTTATCAAGAAGCCAGCACTGTGCGGTTGCCTCAGAACCATAAGATAAGAGGCCATCTTCACTGAAGTGTGTTGCACAGAAGAGAAGAAATCACTTTTGCACTTTGCACATTGCATTTATTTGCATAATTTTTCTGCACTTTCAAAAAGGACTAGTCACTTTATACATTATATTTGCACTCAGCTGGAGAGTGAACACAGAATTTTATTACGTTTTCATCTATAAGACCTTTACCTTTAGCACTTTATTGTATGCTTCACTGTTTGGATATTCTTTAACATATATTGTTCAGGTAGTATTAGTTTCATTTCAGTTTTATTCTTAATTCTTAACAGCGCAGCACCATCTATTTTATATATCTCATATGTGCGGGTATGGATTGACCCTTTTTGGTGCTTGCGGCAGTTAAACTACTATTTCATAGTAGCGCGGGAATATATATTTAATCTAGGAGTGGGCTGAATGAATGAACCAGTGGTAGCAGAACAGAATAAACTAGTCAATATCACTGTCGCTATCTTGTCAATGATTCATTTTATCAGACATCAGCCAGCATTTCAATGGAGTGGGCAGTCCTCCTGTGAGTAGTCCAATGTAAGGGTTCTCCTGGTGTCAAGGTAATCTGTGGGGCAGACAGACACACACAATTAGGACCATGCAGATCCTTTCACTGTTAATTTTATATTTGTGACAACCAAGGACCCTTCAGCCAATATTTGTGACATTATCATAGCAAATTGCCCACGAAAGTGAATGGACAGTACAATTATCCTCTACAAATAGGGGCATTGTTATTAGGTTATTTCCTGTGCTGGCTGAATGTTTTTCATTGTTTTTAAAATAGAAAATACTGTATTTGGCCACTAGATGACATTAAATATCATAGTAAAGTATACTTAGCGTCATCTAGTGGTCAAATGCTGTATTTTGTGTTTTAAATCAATGGAAAACATTTGATTCTTAGTGATCTCACCGCCAGTTTGCGCGATTCTCAGGCCTGGAAGCCAGGCACTATAGCATTATGTATAAGTCCTGGGGGCAACCGAGTACCGGTAGGCCTGCTTGCCTTATGAGAAAGGGGGCTGCTATAAGTGAAAAACACAGAAGTTAGTTATAGTGTCTGACCATCTGTGTTAGGGGTAAACGTCACGAAGAGAGGAAGATATATTTGAAGTCCAACCTTCCATAGATACAGTGGAGGAATGAGCATAGCCACCCAGGGGCAGGAAGATTTTTATTCCCAGGATTCCCTGGAGAAAAGAAAGGAAAACTAGCCTGCAAAAATAAAACTAATACAGCCACATCATGTAAGGACTAGTACAGTGTTATACAGTATCTTAATTTTTTGTATTTAGGTTAAGATTAGCTTTAATAGAGACCTCCCTGAAACTTTTAGATTTTATCTTGATTGCAAAATTTAGATATTATTATGATAATGCAAAACCATGTTAGAACTTACTTGGTATCATGTCAAAGAAAATAAAAATTGACTCTAAGTGCAGGATATTCAACCAACATTGGGCTTACAATTACTTTTTCATGTAATTCAAGGATAGAGCTATTAATCTTATTCGGCAGAAGTCGGTGGCTGTGTTCAAGGAATACAATTTTCGTTAACACCATGAAGACAAATACAAATGTTTGGCAGGACAATTAAGGTCACATAAAATTAAAAAAATTAAGAACAGATTTACAACCTAGCAAATTCTTTTGTAAAACAGAAGCAATTTAATATTTCATTCATTTGAGCCAGTTTTTTTTTTTTTTTTGCAGCCAAGCTAATAGAGAGGTAGGCCATTCCAAAAGGATAACATTTATGAAAGAATGCCTCCTTGCTGTTGATGAAGAGATGTGCCCAGAGAAGAATTGAAGAAAGAGGGGCCAATTCACATCTGCATTTTCATGATAAATACAAAAATGTGCTTTTTTTCATTGGCACTTGATGAAAGAAGTGATGTTCCTAACACAGCACAAGTTCTGATTTAACCCAGTTGTTCAGGGAACAAATAATCACTTAAATCACAAAGGAGCTTCCTGTACTACAAAGCCACAAGGGAACAATGAGTGAGGATACCTATGAAAATCTTGCCAGATGGTGGATGATGTGGGACTTGACTAAGCTGAGTATTACATTTTTATGATTTGTTTGTGGAGATTATTGCATTTCTGCTTTGCAAATGCAAAAAATACCAGTGCTTAAAGATGCAGAATGGTAATGGCGCTTTGCTTTTCTAACAGATGTAACAAAGCTACTCAACAGACTCGATGTCCTCCTGGAATTGGAAAGAGGAAGCGATATGCATTTACATGAAGTTTTGAAGTGAAAATGGGTCTTTTAATTAAACAAGTGAAGTAGAAAAACATCTACCATCTTCCTACTGCTCAAAACCTATTGGCTGAGAAACCAGCAGCTGCATTCCAAGCAAAAAGTGTATGAGGCCATTGGAAGTATTGGAGAGTTTAAGACTTTCAATGGCTTTGCAATGTCCACGCAAAAGAAATTAGACTTTTCGGAACCTTTTTCGATCACTTAATCGATCACTCCAATTTATCAGATGGAACTTGCAAAACTAACAAATTGCAACTTTCTGAAAGACACCATCAAATCAAGCAGCCTGATTTCCATTCAACCCTCCCTTCTGATACTTATTTTAATCTCAAGAGCATGCATCCAAATTGGTAGCCATGTTTGACAGCATCAATATTTAAGAGCAGCCTTTTTCTGAATAAAACATCTCAAATCTCCAACCAGGTCCAAACACAGTGATGCAAACTTGCATCACTTGCATCACCTGCTTCAACTGGCATTTTACAAACATGGAACCTGACATTGACCAAGTTGTCAACCAAAAGCAGACCCACACTACCCACTGAAATGTTGCTATGTAGATCAGAGTTATGTAGGTCAGAGTTAATGTTTGTTAAAGTTTTTAAAGGAGACATAGGGCCAAAGCTCTTTTCATCCTACTTCTCATGTGGCCTGTGCTGTGCAAATCTTTCTTCAAAATTTGATACATTAATCTGTTATTGTACTGTATATATCATTTTTTTTAAATATTTTTCTATTTATTATATACCTTGGTTTATCATTTTGGAAATAGGATAGCCACTTAATCCATGGAATATTCAAGCAACACATTACAGGACCTGTATAACTTGAATAAGCTTTAGTATTTTTTGTGCAATGACTTCTGTATATCCCTCTAGTTGTAGTTAGGTGAAGTTTACGATCATAGATTCCCGAACTCTTGTACAATGAAACATACAGTAGCAGGGGATTTAGGGATAGTGTGGGACCTTAGCTTAGCTACATCATATTTTATCTTTAGATGTAATCAGCCCATTTTTATGTAACGACTATTTTTGCCCAGTGCATTGTCTTATTTTAAACGTTTTATTTGGCAATATATACATACAGAGTATTTATGCATGTTACATAAGTTATACTTTGGCAGTAAAAACATGAAAACAGCAGACATGGATAGACTAATTGGCTAACTCTGATTCTGAAGTAGATATCTGAGTGTGGCCTTCCTATCAGGCTGTACATCCTGGGGTTGTCAAGTGATACTTATGCTGTACTTCCAGGTGCCCTTAGATCTGTTAAATTTAGGTGGTAGAATTATTGAGCCACTGGTCCCATATTTTATTGTATTTAGTAGGACATACTCTATTAATATAGAGACATTTTCTGTAGGGGAGACTTCCATTGACCTAATCTTTCCAATATTTAGCAATATCCCAAACCTGTCTGTAGTGGTATTAGGTAGTGTGTCTCCCTAGTGCATTGTCTTATTAAGTTGAAATACAATGGTCCATATTTGTACGGTTAAAAGTAATCAGCAACAATCTACTTTTGACTGCAATCTTTGAATGACTGTGATCGTGTACAAACTGCAGTAACCTATAGCAATCAGAATGCAAACTGTAGACTGCCCACTGGGAAAATTCTGGATTCCGGTGGCTTCTTTACTTTTCACATTTATCTTGAACCAATTATTTATTTATTTTTTTGAAAGCATTGGAAAGCAAACATTTTAATTGATAAGGTTAGAAATCAAGTTATTCACCATTGAACTGTAGTTGGATAGTAGCATGTGTATCAAATCTCAGAAAAATTTCCTATGCTGTAGAAAATATAATCATCCTGGTTTATTGTAAGCTGTCCAAAGTGAATTAATAAGTTCTAAGCTACTGAAAATGATCTGCTGTCTGTAATAGTTTGGCAAAAATGAAATGCCATGTAAGCTTATATTTCTGTGGCTGGAAAAGCCTAAAAAGGATGTGATTTATTTCTGAAATATAACTTTTTTACTGATCTGCCAGCACGCCACTCATATTAGGGACAGCCAGATGAAACTCATAAGAGACAATTTACAGCAAGGGCTGCAATATCTATTTTTCTCAGTGGAGCAACCTAGGTAACAATGAGATACAAATGATTTATAAATAGCAGCTATGGCAAATGGTTAGAACACAGTGTCCTAAAAACAAGGAAAATAATATATGTGTGTAGGAAAGCAGGGCAACCAGTTGGAAAGGATAAGTTAACAGATTGTTTGACAGACAACAAATTGATGCATTGATGCATTGTAGTTAGTTATTTGTTTTGCTTTGCATCTTTTGGGTTGATTTGCTGTAAAGCAATGTAGTAATCTGATGTTTAGGCAGGGTTGCTATTAAATATATTTGCCAAAGAGATAGTTGCCTTGGCCAATTGTTATGATGCCAATTGATTTCACCCTAATTCTGGAATTGCTGCACTTCTCTCTTAGGCCACTATATAACCGGGTATCTGGTGACATTAGATAAGAAGAGGGAATTGCAAGGACAGAAAAGGAATGAATGGGGTATCTCAGCTAATAGGCAGGGATTTTCTTGGGTCGCTTGGCCTACTGGGAGTACCTATTTATTTGGGAGCCTATCCAGAATTAGTGCAGGGTTGGGACTGCGGTCTTGTAGTCCAACCAGAAGTAACGGTTCTGCCAGTCGCGGTTGGAGGTAGAAGGGAAGCTGTTGCCACAAAGGGACCATCCTCCTTGCTACCGGAGGCCACTGTGAGTAAGCTGAGGCCAGTACCAGAGCAGACTTCTTGCCAACAGGTGAAGAAGTAGGAAAGCATCAGCAAGTGCCAAGTCAGGAACGCAATGGGACAGCAGAGGTGATGCTTATGGAGTGCCAAGCCAGGAACCTAACGTGTCAGCAAGGGTGTAGCTTGAGGCGTTTCTGTGAGTGCCAAGCCAAGGACCCAGCAGTGAATCGGGGGTGATGATTGAGGAAGATACCGAGTGCTACAGTGAAAGAGCCCAGGGGATCCAGTGGCTAGTGGATCTGAAGTCTAGTGAGAGAGACTGGGAGATTGTTGAGTGAAGACCCACAGTGAGTGAATGTGGGGTAAAGAGAACTGTTTGTGTTGCAGATAGTTGAAAACTTTTACCGTTAGTAACAGATACAATATTGTTGCCATGGGAGACAGCGGCCCCACCTATACAGAAGTGGTGTCCAGCTGGAGGCCTTCACCTGTATAGCTGTCTACCTATAGAAGTCTCAGAGTCTGCCAATTAACATTGCATTTACTTAAGAGTGTCCCGGCCCTAATCCTCTATCCCACAGTTCTGTTTAAGAGACAATAAATCTCTTTGTGTTCAAAAAGTGTCTGGCGCCTACATGTTCATCTTGTATTACAACTTCCATGTCTTGTAGCCCACTCTACACCAAAGGATGTCAGCTGTCCTTAACTCTGGAGGTCACCATTGGGCTTCAGGGGCCCAGGGACTTTGCTACAGCAAGAAAGCAGAAACCCCATGTAGTATTTTTAGATGCTTTTACTAAGCAAGAATGCTGTACATGAAAACCACTTACAATTGTAGGAAAACCATACATGACACACAAAGTATTACAAATACACATGCAACACACATGCGCAGATCATGTAACCTTCATAGCACATGAGCATTGACAATAGTCAGTAAGCTAAAAGTAATATACTTAAAAGTCACTTAGCTTGTCTTATAGCGACTTCACAATCTCTGTAGGAAACCAGGACACCAGGCTATTCAAGCCATTGCAGAAATCTGCTCTTTCTTAGTGTAGATTTAACATAATCCCCAGATGATGTTCCCACTTAGGTCTAGTGAAGTCTTCTCTGGCACATGCCTTCCTTCCTTCTACCCAGGTCTTCTTCTTGTTATTGAGTCTCTTCCTTCTACCTTGGTCCTCTTCGAGACCCCACTTGTGTTCAGCTCATGGCTGCATTATCCCATTTTTTGCCTCCTTCCATTTCCTGCCAACACAACTTCCTGTTTAACTAGCCTTTATGAACCTGTTAAATGAGTTAGTTAGCATTTGAATAGAAGAGGTCCAGTATCTGAATTCTTGATAATAGCAAAATGTATTATTTTATCATATATTTATGCTATAAAAAAATCACTAAACAGCCATTTCAAAATATTATTTAAATATTCTCTCACTTTCATTTTTATAGAATGTCATTTTTATAGAATGTCAATCGGCATTGAGTGTGTGGGTAGGTTTCCTACAGAGATTGTGAAGTCGCTATAAGACAAGCTAAGTGACTTTTAAGTATATTACTTTTAGCTTACTGACTATTGTCAATGCTCATGTGCTATGAAGGTTACATGATCTGCGCATGTGTGTTGCATGTGTATTTGTAATACTTTGTGTGTCATGTATGGTTTTCCTACAATTGTAAGTGGTTTTCATGTACAGCATTCTTGCTTAGTAAAAGCATCTAAAAATACTACATGGGGTTTCTGCTTTCTTGCTGTAGCAAAGTCCCTGGGCCCCTGAAGCCCAATGGTGACCTCCAGAGTTAAGGACAGCTGACATCCTTTGGTGTAGAGTGGGCTACAAGACATGGAAGTTGTAATACAAGATGAACATGTAGGCGCCAGACACTTTTTGAACACAAAGAGATTTATTGTCTCTTAAACAGAACTGTGGGATAGAGGATTAGGGCCGGGACACTCTTAAGTAGATGCAATGTTAATTGGCAGACTCTGAGACTTCTATAGGTAGACAGCTATACAGGTGAAGGCCTCCAGCTGGACACCACTTCTGTATAGGGGGGGCCGCTGTCTCCCATGGCAACAATATTGTATCTGTTACTAACGGTAAAAGTTTTCAACTATCTGCAACACAAACAGTTCTCTTTACCCCACATTCACTCACTGTGGGTCTTCACTCAACAATCTCCCAGTCTCTCTCACTAGACTTCAGATCCACTAGCCACTGGATCCCCTGGGCTCTTTCACTGTAGCACTCGGTATCTTCCTCAATCATCACCCCCGATTCACTGCTGGGTCCTTGGCTTGGCACTCACAGAAACGCCTCAAGCTACACCCTTGCTGACACGTTAGGTTCCTGGCTTGGCACTCCATAAGCATCACCTCTGCTGTCCCATTGCGTTCCTGACTTGGCACTTGCTGATGCTTTCCCACTTCTTCACCTGTTGGCAAGAAGTCTGCTCTGGTACTGGCCTCAGCTTACTCACAGTGGCCTCCGGTAGCAAGGAGGATGGTCCCTTTGTGGCAACAGCTTCCCTTCTACCTCCAACCGCGACTGGCAGAACCGTTACTTCTGGTTGGACTACAAGACCGCAGTCCCAACCCTGCACTAATTCTGGATAGGCTCTCAGATAGCCCAGCAGCCAGATGTCCCTGGGATAGGCCTTAGGTCACAAGGATGCTGGAGTGTCTAGGTGGTGTATACATGAGAAATTGATATAGTGAAAAACTAGCACTACAGAATGAATGTTACAAAAGATGAACAAGAGATCCATGGGAAGAAGAGCGGGGAACATTATCACTAGTGCCTTTTGACCTAATTATGTTTATGTGGTCATTAACACCCAGTGAGTGGGCACACCAAAGAGGCGCGGGGGGCTTATCGGAATACGGGAGCCCCATTTAATAAGGGGGCCCCCAGATACCGGCCCCCCACCCTTTATATTGGTGGAACTGCACTTGATCATATCCATTTCTGATCACAAGAGAAGCACATTTAAGGGCATCCAAATGGATTCTTTGATTATGGACTTCACATTACAAATTGTATAGGGATTGCAAAGCCATTGACTTATCATTTTTTGGTTATATACATAAGCATAGGTGGGAACCTTTTGAAATTTACCCACCAATGTGGATTTTGACCTGGAATTGCTTAATTGTCCAATGTAATCGAATTGTGTATTCCCACGCTTAGGAGTGTAATAATGTAGATAGTCTACATCTCTACCAGTGTACAAAAACGATAATAATCAGCTGCAGTTCTATTAAGATACTGTACCTTATACATCTGAATAGTAGCATAGATGGGTTCAGGGCGTAGCATTATGGAGGACACGGGACTATCCAGTAAATTAAGTCCATTACACCCAATATAGACCATGGGAGGAAGTGGAATTACATCACATAAAATAGGGAATGTGGGAGGAAGCGGAACTACGTAATTTAGAATAGGAAGTACTCCGTAGGAAGCCAATTGGGTGTAGAAGGAGGAGCTTTACAGTGTTTAAATAGTCACACATCACCATGCAGCCTAGCCTGTGATAACACCACGGGGGAGGAGAAAAACGTGTGAGATGACCGCTAGTGGTGATGTAATTTTACGATCGGTGAGACGCACATTGATGCAGACTTTCGGTTCAGTATTTTGCTTGCTTTTTCTTATTTATCAGTGAGCGTAATTGTTTTTAACCTTACAAAAAGTGAAGGACCCTAGTTGGATCTCTTTTGCTATGTTCTCTATGTACACTTATGAGAAAAAATATAATGGCATGGCATGCTATTGTGGGATGTAATCACAGAGGAGGACCATAAGTTCCAGCATAACCAGGACCTTCAATAAGCGCTTATGACTCTTATAATATAGGAGTCCATACCAGTCGGTGAATGAGTAGGCACACCGAGGGGAGCACAATTTGCACTTTATTTCTTTCAATTTTGATTTTATTGAGAATTTTTAAGAAATTTACATAAAAAGAAATTAAAAAACAAACAAACATTATCCACATCCTATAAATAATAATAAAGAACAAACCACATTATTGTAAAATATAAAACATAAAACATATAAATATATACCAACAGTATAGTCCCTAGAAAGAAGAGAAAAAAAAAACACAAGATGATACTCCAAACCAGTAATGGCGAACCCCGGCCCCACACCCCCAATGACACCCCCACACTCTGCAGTGTAGTTGGGCATCAAGGGAAGTGCGGCCAAAACACCAGAACATCTGGAGGGCCATGGTCCGCCACCACTGCCCCAGATCACCCACATCCTTAAACCCTAATAGGAATATCCCTGCCTTATCTTCTTTCATCCAATTAGACAAGACAAAATATATAAATTCCTACTGCCTATCTTCAGCTCCCACAGAAGTGTTAGCTATATCACACAAAACACACACACACATACAACACAAAACATTAATAGATAAAGAAAAGGGAAAAAAAAAACTAAAATTAATAAATAGATAAATAGAACTACCAGAAATAGCTACTCAAACCAAAACCGCCTCACTCAACCCGACTCTGCACCAGTTTCACATCCTACCTCCAACCTCTAAACAGATTCCCTAGTTTTCATGGGATTCCCTTAGCACCTTCCAAGGCAGCCACATTTGGCAACATTGTTCATAAGTGTCCATCTCCTGTAACAGAAGAGCCTCCATCCTTTCAATATAGTCCATCTCTGAAACCCATTCAATAAACGATGGGGCATACGCTGACCACCAGTGGCATGGTATAACCGCTCTTGCAGCTGTTAACCAGTGTTTTAAAAGGCCTTTTTTAACGCCTTTATGCAAGCTGGGTAGGATAGATAGAAAAGTAATTTGTGGCGTGCTGGGAATAATTACTCCAGTTACACGAGTATGAAGCTGGAGTATCATATCCCAA
The DNA here is from genome assembly GCF_037356315.1 of Lithobates pipiens. NCBI lineage: Eukaryota > Metazoa > Chordata > Amphibia > Anura > Ranidae > Lithobates > Lithobates pipiens. The sequence goes on from NW_027507718.1 coordinate 236,461,802, forward strand.
ACATTATGTACAGAAGGACATTGCCACCAAATATGCAATAACGAACCTTCGGCGGCAACATTGATACGTCGCTGGCCCCATCACCTGGTATGGACTTAAATCCCTGAGGCCCCCCCCACCCCAAAGCACCTTGTCCCCATGTTGATGAGGACAAGGGCCTCTTCCCGACAACCCTGGCCGTTGGTTGTCGGGGTCTGCGGGCGGGGGGCTTATCGGAATCCGGGAGCCCAATTTAATAAGGGGGCCCCCAGATACTGGCCCCCAACTCTATGTGAATGAGTATGGGTTACAATGTACCCCTACCAATTCACCTGGTGAAAAAATTTAAATAAAACACAACACAAGGTTTCAAAATCATTTATTGCACAGCTCCGGGGGTCTTCTTCCGTCTTGGGGGGTCTTCTCGCCGGACTCCTCCGCTTTCTTCTGCTCTTTTGCTAGCTCTTTTACTAGCGGAGGAGCCCGGCTTTCTTCTTTGTCTCCGCCCGGGGGTCTTCTTCCGACTTTGGGGGTCTTGTCCCCCTCTTCGGGGGTCTTGTCCTCCTCTTCGGTTCTTCTTGCAGGGCCTCCGCTTTCTTCATTTAGCTCTTTTACTAGCGGTGGCCCGGTCTTCTGTCGCCGCCGCCTCTTCTTCTGACTTCGGGGGTCTTGTCCCCCTCTTCGGTTCTTCTTGCCGGGCCTCCACTCCGTTTTCCAGCTCTTTTACTAGCGGTGGCCTGGTCTTCTGTCATCGTCGTCATCGCCATCGCCGTCACTGCCGCCTTTTCTTTTCTTCTTCTCTTCTTCTTCTTCTTTCTCTTCTTCCTTGAGATGTTGACTCAATGCTGTCTCTGGCCGCAATGACAGGGACGTGTTGCGCGCGACTTATATAGGGACAATGGGCGGAGTCACCGGGTGATGTCTACGCCCATTATGATGTCACCATCCCCTTTAAGTCCATACCAGGTGATGGGGCCAGCGACGTTTGAAGGCGGCGACATTGACTTTCTTCGCTAGTCCCGGCTACCTGGAGCCGCGTTCAAAATGAACAGACTTTTCTCCGTGTGTGGGAAAGTCTGTTCATTTCAAAAGTCCGGCGGACTAGCACACAGACGGCTGGATTGTCCGCCGGACTCGCACACCGGCGGACAATTTTTGAGTCAAAACGACTTTCTAAGTCTGCTGGACTTTTTGGACCAAGTCCGCCGGATAGTCTGATCGCGTTTACGCGGCATAGGAATAATAACCCTATACACTGCAGACAAAATATGTTCTGGTACATTAGAAACTATTTGGTCGAAGCAACCCAGTGACACCTTAGCGAGATAGGCACCTCATCCCCTAATATATATGAGATTACATAACAGGAGAGGGAAGGAAGGGGAAAAAAGGGACAAGGGGGATTTTTCAGCGGTGCAAAATATGACAATACTATGAACAGGATATGTTAAAAATTCATATTAATTTATTAATAAACATTAAAAAGACATTAAAGTATCATACAAAAATATACAAACAGCAGTATGCACATAGATATTGGACTAGAGGGATCCCAGCAGTAAAAGTTGACAGGCTAATCGCACTTGTTCCCAACATGTTTTGCAATAAGCTTCTTCAGGGGAAATGTGCAACTGACAATAAATTTAACAAAAAAATTAGTATACAAGGAACAAAATTACTATGAAATACATATCATAATACAGTATAGTTTAAAAAACTATATAAATACAGATAATCCCAATATGTATGATCTGACAAAGCGGCGCTTACCCCAGTCGCCAAGCACACCGCGAACCTGGAATCGACAAACAGTTGGAACAATTTGCACCCAACAGGCCAAATAAGAGGCCCCCAAGCCTAACGGAGAACACAGATGGGGGTAAGTCAGCGCTAAAAGATGAATAGATAAAACAGAGAATAAGTAAAGAAATATTAGAGAAATGCATACAGTAAACTAGCAATAACCTCACTCATATGAGGAAAGGGGGCAGAAGCCTCAATAAGATTAGAATGTATAGTGCCAGCAAACATTGCTTAATGATATACTCATATGCAGGCAAAATAAAATTGTTAAATATGAATGAAAATTAGACAGTGCCAAAGACACATAGCAGCGAATAGTTGAAACTGAAAGATAGAAGGATGAATGAATGCTTATACCTTTAATGATGGATGACAGGTGAAACGTAATGAAGGGTGTCAATATGGAACAGACTGTTCATGTAGTAAGGGCAATTTAGCCAGGTGAGTGTGCAGCCTGACAAACTAGTGAATACACAGCTGCACTGCCCCAAAATGGGTTCTTTACCTAGGGACAGACAAAATATTAAGGCTAAATAGAGAAAGAGTCTAAGAAATAATAATGAAAAATATGTGCCAGACCGATAAATAAATGTATCAATTACCGGAGAATAACGAACCAACGTTGTGGCAACCAAGAGTATGATAATGCATGCAGACAGAGCTATGGACAGCGCTGCTTATAAATCCCCCATCCATCGAGTCGGCGTCTGACGTCCCCGGCTCGATGCGGACACTATGGGGAAGGCACTGCACATGTGCGGAGCTAGCCGCGCCGATGCCTGAACTACATTTCCCATAATCCCGCTGTGCTGGCGAGTGTAATAACCAGCAAATTAGTGGATATTATTTGATCTTTGTGAAAAAGTTATAAAGTCTACAAGCTATGGTGCAAATCATGAAAAATGTATCACATCTGATGTACTGGTGGCCTATCTCATTTCTTGCAACCCGAACAAGCCAGGAAAGTACAAATACCCCCAAAATGACCCCTTTTTTGAAAGTAGACATTCCAAAGTATTTAGTAAGATGCATGGTGAGGTTTTTGATGTTGTCATTTTTCCCCACAATTCTTTGCAAAATTAAGATTTTTTTTCCCACAAAATTGTCACTGTAATAGGTTATTTCTCTCACATTGCTTGTGTATACCACAAATGGCACCCCAAAATACATTCTGCTACTCCTCCTCCTGAGTATTATGATACCACATGCGTGAGACTTTTTCACAGCTTAGCCACTAAGACCTCTTTCACACTGGGGCATTTTTCAGGCACTTTAGTCTCATCTGCAATCCCAATGTGAAAGCCTGAGTGCTTTCACACTGAGACCCCTTCACACTATGGCATTTTTCAGGCACTTTAGAGTTAAAATAAGCGCCTGTAAAGCACCTGAAAGAAGCCTCAACTGCAATCCCAATGTAAAAGCCCAAGGGCTTTCACACTGAGGCGTTGCGCTGGCAGGGTGTCAAAAAAATTGCAACACAGAATTTCCGCCGATGCACGCAGAGGGGAAATAAACAAGAGGATGTCCAGGGATGCCCTCCCGGGAATTGGAGTCTGCGCTGTAGCCATCTTTCGGCTATAGTGTGGATGCCTAGTGGTTAAGGGAAACCCCATGTCAAAAAAAAAAGGCTTGGGGTCGCCCCAAAATCCATACCAGACCCTTATCCGAGAATGCAGTTCCCGCAGGTGAGGAAAGCGGGGGAAGAGCATGCCCCCCCCCCAACCATACCAGGCAACATGCCCTTAACATGGAGGGGGTGCTTTTGGGTGCCTCCCTACTCCCAAAGCACCTTGTAGCACTTTAATTTAAGGGACACTGCAGAGTAATGTGTGCCTTTTATCCATTGCCTAGTTATTTTTAACAGTTCAGCAGCATAGGATAAGATTGATGGCTAAGTTCAACTTTTCAGGCAGAATTTTTGCCTTTTCTAATGCCTTTTCTGCCAAAGTTATCCCAATGTGCTTATCTCTCACTCAACTAGTCCATGGCAGCTTTCAATCCACACCCCTTATTTCAAAATTTTAAAAATGCATCTTAGCCCATCACTTTCTGTAACATCATTTGACCATCCAGGCAACGTCATATCCCATCATGCACTGCCCTACTGCATCATAGAATAGGGTGTGTTTTACCTCTCTCAACAACACCCCCCTCATTTCCGCCTACTTTCCTACTTCCTCATTTATGCAAGCTTGTGGAGGGAGTTTGCGGAGACACCTAGGTGTCATTGTTCTTGCAATCCAGCTCAGGGAGAGCAAAGGGAGGAGGAGGGTAGATTGCTGGTATAATAGTGTCTTGCAGTATTTTGTTATTATTATTATACACAATTTATATAGCCCCAACAGTTTATGCAGCGCTTTACAATGTAGAGGGGGACAGCACGATTACAGTACAGTTCAATACAGAAGGGACAGTTGGACCCTGCTCATGAAGCTTACATTCTAAAGGGAGGGGGTGGTGGTACAAAAGGTAATAGATTTATTTTAACAACTCGTGTATGCATTCATGTAAATATAGAATTAAATACATTTTAGAAAAGAACATGCGTAGTTACTAGGAATGCACCGATACCGATATCGGTACTGATACTTGCCATTTTCGGGGTTATCGGTACTCGTAAAAATGCACCGATACCAGAAACCGATACTGGAAGTGATTTCAGCTTGGGCGGCGCTCGGGAACCGGATAAGGTTGCAGCCTCTCCACATGGCAGTGAATGCTGTTTCCCTCATGAGATGTGTTTTGCTACTGCACCTTATAACATGTCCCCTCATGGCGGCCGGTGAGTACTCTTCTCTATTTCTAACTGTTGCTTGCGTTCTTCTTATGTGTGCAGGTGATTGCTGTACAGTACTACTAGGCTAGCTTATATCACTTGCCTAACATGGCGGCTGGCCTGTGTTATACTTAGTTTAGTTTGTCCCACATTGTCTCTCTCACTTGCCTAACATGGCGGCTGGCCTGTGTTATACTTAACCTCTCTGGCACTATGATTCAGTCTGGATTTAGGTGCTGAAAGCGGTACAATTATTTTGCATGGAAATTTGGCATTTTATATTGTAGTGCTGTAATTCTTGGGAATAACTCTCTTAAATCTGTTCAAACCAGAGTCTAGCAGACATCCCAGGTATGATAAAGTTTATAATATAATAAAGAATAATAAAAATTATTCAATAATGTAATCAAATCCTAAAACAGTGAAAAAGGGACACTTTTTGGTTGCTATGGAAAATCTCCAAATTTCAGGCAGAAAAAACTGTATTTATAATATAAAAGTGCATGCAGGGCATTGCACAGACCACTAGGGACAAAGGGTGTGTGTATTTTTTAATACAGTACTGTAATCTGTAAGATTACAGTACTGTGTGTGTTTTGTGTGTTTTTACTTTTTTGAATTTGCCGCCGTTCTCTGCTCCCGTGCGCCGTAACGTCGCAGGGAACGGAGCTCGGCGGCATTCGGCACTGTGAATCGAGCGGAGGACAGCTCGCTCACACAGCGCGGAGGACATCGCTGGATCCAGGGGACAAGGTAAGTAAGTCTCCCTGTGTCCTTCCCTGCATCCAGCGATGCGATCCCGAGTCTGGATCGGCGTTACCGCTCCTGTCAGTAATATCCCAACCCGGGCCAGACTCGGGATTACCGCTAGGGGGGTTAAGTTAGATTTCTCCCACATTGTCTCTCTCTTGCCTAACATGGCGGCCGGCCTGTGTTATACTTAAGTTAGTTAAAGTTTTGTCCCACATACAATGCAGCTAAAAGCATCTGCTCCTCAAAAAGTTTGAGCTTTTTTCCTGCCTGTTAATGCCTCATCTCCATGTCAGCCCATTGCACACTAGTTTCAGGAGTTTAGTGGCAGGGAAGTTTACAGGCAGAAAAATAATCCAAAGATTTCCATTTCCAATTTTTTTGGATTTCTTTTTTCTGCCTGTAAGCTGCCCTGCCACTAAACTTCTGAAACCGCATAGTGTTCCTTGGCCAAGGGCCATGAATGAACACATAGGCTAACATGGAGGGGAAAGAGGTAACAGGTAGAGAAAAAAAAGCTCAAAGAGCTAAACACCTGGAGAAGGAGCTGCTTTGAGCTGTGCATGAGGCCTTACTGCAGCCTACATGCCAACCCAACATACATCTTTCCTTGCCATCCTGGAATGTTCTGCCTGTGAGATGTGTTTCTCTTACACATGTGTAAGAAGTTGAACTAGAAACAAACACAATGTGTCTTTTTTTTTTTTTTTTTTGGTTTTTGAAATGCTATAATGTCTTGTATTGTGTGTTGACTGAGGTACTGTACTGTTCTTGCTTCTCTTCATGCCTAAATTGTGAACATGCAATGCACATGTCATTCATGACATTGACATTATTTTTTATATAACATGTTTTGTGCAATTTGCGCTTTAACAGCTTTGTGACCAGCAAATAAACAAACATAAGGCCAAATGCACAAGTCTTGGTAATTCCCCTATTTCACTATACATGTTACAATCTATGTACAATCAACTATCTATGAGAGCCCACTTAATCTCATCAATCAATTTCAATATTTTTTGTCATAAGAAATGCTCTCCTTGTATTCTAATCAGTATAACTAAGGCCCCTTTCACACATGCAGACTATTAATGGATGAAAAATGGATGAAAATGGACATCAATGCATCTCTATGGAAAAACAGATCCTTTTTCATCCACTTCCGTGAATATCTGTTTAGATAAAGCTCAATTATTGTTCTGTTAAAAAAATGGAATGGAGGATAAATGGATGCAAATGGTCAAGCGGTCCATTGTTGCATCCATTTTTGCATTGGTTGTTGGGGTCGCTAATTATAGATAATAGTGTCGCACAGTATATATAGAGATTAAGAAAAAGAGAGAGAGAAAGCAAGAAAAAGTGAACAGGAGGGTTAGGTATTCAGACTATAGATAAAGAGTAGTGAGAAAAAAGTGTATAGATGGCTATAGACTTGCTTACTTAGTATCAAAAAGTCACCTTTTAACATGTATGCTCCAAAATGAGCATCATGTGCTATATATATATATAGTATATTAGCAATCGTGAAATAGTATCTGGATAATAATATATATATGCGCATAATCTAATAGCAGCAATTATAAATGTGCAAAAATGCAATACAAAGTGCCGAGTGAATGTGAAAAATATGAAACCACACTAAATATATCAAAAAAGAAAAAAATAATAGCAGCAAAATAAAACATAGGCTAATATTTTATATAGTGCATTCCATTGTGCAAATACTGCTAGCAGCAAATAAACATGAGTTAATATTCTATCCAGTGCATTCTTTTGTGCAAACACTGCAAGAAGCAAACAAATGAAATAAAGTGCTGGTGCTATAAAATATTCAGTCCATAAAATTAGAATAGACGTGCAAATTCTGCCAATATAAGCTTCAGCTATGTTTCAAACTGAGGTGTTGGTGCTGTCATAAATCATGCAAACACAAGAGTGCAGTGATTATTTCTTCCCTCCGTCCAGTAAGTGGGTGGATGTGCCCTTACCTCACGGCTGTGAGGTTACAGCCTTTATTAGATTGTAGGTATATATCTCCTAGCTTCCCCAGCTCTAGTATCTTAGGGTGGGTATACCTCATAAAACATAGGAATGGTAATCCATAGTGTAGTAGTTTAATGTAAATGAGTTTATTGAATACTAACAGCAGGGTACTCACATTATAGAGCACTCATATACAGCGGTGTACACATAAAACGAACGGTGCGCTCCAGCGTCACTTCCGGTGTCTCATTAACTCATGTTTATTTGCTGCTAGCAGTATTTGCACAATGGAATGCACTATATAAAATATTAGCCTATGTTTTATTTTGCTGCTATTATTTTTTCTTTTTTGATATATTTAGTGTGGTTTCATATTTTGCACATTCACTCGGCACTTTGTATTGCGTTTTTGCACATTTATAATTGCTGCTATTAGATTATGCGCATATATATATATTATTATCCAGATACTATTTCACGATTGCTAATATACTATATATATAGCACGTTATGCTCATTGTGGAGCATACATGTTAAAAGGTGACTTTTTGATACTAAGTAAGCAAGTCTATATCCATCTATACACTTTTTTCTCACTACTCTTTATCTATAGTCTGAATACCTAACCCTCCTGTTCACTTTTTCTTGCTTTCTCTCTCTCTCTTTTTCTTAATCTCTATATATACTGCGCGACACTATTATCTATAATTAGCAAGCTTTTTTGGGGTTGGAAAACCCTCTTTCAATGTACGCAGCAGTTTTTCTATTTCTTTGTTTGGTTGGTTGGCGCAGAGGTATCTTATATACCAATTGGTTGTTAGGGGTCGTCACCCGCCGGTGTCCTAACAACCAGCAACTCATCTGTGCTGTCAGCAGGGATTCCCGCTGACCGCAGAAAATAAACAAAAGAAAATAAATCGGATGGGTGGGGGGCTGTGTGTACTGCAGACAAGTGGGGGAGGGGGGGTTGGGTTTTAGGGCGGAGAACGGCAAGAGAGTAAAAGAGCAGTATATACAGTGATATTTCAGCGTTGACTGTCATTGCTGGCTTTAAATATAATTGCTGGTTCTTTTTTTCTTTACTTTATAGCGCAGAGATGGAGTTGGCTACTAAAGTAAAAAAGAGTCAGAGTCACTCAGTGACCCCGTCCCTTTGTTTACACCCTGCGCTTGACTGCATCAGTGTGAACCAAGCCTTAGGATCTGTACACACCATGACGTTGTGACTGCACTAACCTGTAAGCTCAAAGTGCCCCAAAACGGCAAGGAAAATAGTTTCTTTTATCACAGAGCTCTTCACAATGGGGGTTATTTACGAAAGGCAAACCCCCTTTGCAATAAAAGCGCACTGCAAGTGCACTTGGAAGTGCAGTCGCTGTAAATCTGAGGGGTAGATCTGAAATGAGTGGAAGCTCTGCTGATTTTATCATCCAATCACATGCAAGCTAAAATGCTGTTTTTTTATTGTCCTTGCATGTCCCCCTTGGATTTTCAGCGACTGCACTTCCAAGTTCACTTGCAGTGCACATGTATTGCACTGCAAAGTGGATTTGCCTTTCGTAAATAACCCCCAATGTGTTGTGTTACAGCAAAGTGTGGTATATTTTTGAAAAATCATTCTCCATCTTTCGTGTGGTTCTTTAAAAACATCCATTACATTATAGTCAATGGCAACTAAGTAAAGATGCACTGAAAAAGCAATACTTTTTTCATTTAGTTCACTTTCAGTCATAAGTCCATTATTTCACAGGGAGGAAAGGAAGTAAAGTGCACAAAGTGCCTAATGTTGCATTACGTTTTAATCACAAGCACTTGATTTTTTTTTTTACTGAATGCATATGTGTCTTTTTTACATGATTTTGTGAACCTCATAACATATATTAACCACTATAATAGTAAACAAAAATCTGCACCACAAATTATATTAATGCTAAATAATAAAGTGCAAAGCTGCTGTAGCCAACTTAGTGCAGTTTTGTGTCAACACATTTTTCCTTAACCACTTTCAGACCGGACCATTTTGCTGGTCAATGACCAGAGGTCTTTTTACAATTTGGCACTGCGCTGCTTTAACTGGTAATTGCGCGGTCATGCAATGTTGTACCCAAACAAAATTTGCGTCCTTTTTTTTCCCCACAAATAGAGCTTTCTTTTAAAGGTATTTGACTGACTCTGCGATTTTTATTTTTTGCGATATAAACGTAAAAATACCGTACATTTTGAAAAAAAATGATATTTTCTACCTTTTGTTATTAGAAAAATCCAATAAACTCAATTTTAGTCATACATTTAGGCCAAAATGTATTCAGCCACATGTCTTTGGTAAAAAAAAAGTCAATAACTGTATATTTATTGGTTTGCGCAAAAGTTGTCACATCTACAAACTAAGGTACATTTTCTGGAATTTACGCAGCTTTTAGTTTATGACTGCCTATCTCATTTCTTGAGGTGCTAAAATAGCAGGGCAGTACAAAACCCCCCCAAATGACCCCATTTTGGAAAGTAGAGACCCTAAGGAAATTGATAAGAGGCATGTTGAGTCCATTGAACATTTTATTTTTTTGCCTCAAGCGATTGAATAATGACAAAAAAAATTTTTTTTTTTTTTTTACACAAAGTTGTCACTAAATGATATATTGCTCACACATGCCATGGTTATATGTGGAATTGTACCCCAAAATACATTCTGCTGCTTCTCCTGAGTACGGGGATACCACATGTGGTCGACTTTTTGGAAGCCTAGCCGCGTACAGGGCCCCGAAAGCCAAGCACCGCCTTCAGGATTTCTAAGGGCATACATTTGTAATTTCACTCCTCACTACCTATCACAGTTTTGAAGGCCATAAAATGCCAAGATGGCACAAAACCCCCACAAATGACCCCATTTTAGAAAGTAGACCCCCCAAGCTATTTGCTGAGAGGCATGTTGAGTCCATGGAATATTTTATATTTTGCCACAAGTTGCGGGAATATTACAAACTTTTATTTATTTATTTTTCACAAAGTTGTCACTAAATGATATATTGCTCACACATGCCATGGGCATATGTGAAATGACACCCCAAAAGAAAATCTGCTGCTTCTCCTGAGTACGGGGATACCACATGTGTGGGACTTTTTGGGAGCCTAGCCGCTAACGGGGCCCCGAAAACCAAGCACCGCCTTCAGGATTTCTAAGGGTGTAAATTTTTGATTTCACTCCTCACTACCTATCGCAGTTTTGAAGGCCATAAAATGCCAAGATGGCACAACCCCCCCCCCCCCCCAAATGACCCCAACCTAAACCTAAACCTGAACCTAAATACCTACCTGCCTAACTAGCGTCACCTGTGACACTAATACAGCGATCAGAAAAACGATCGCTTATTAGTGACACTGGCGACGGGGGGTGATCACGGGGTTAAACCTTTATTGGGGGGGGTTAGGGGGGTACCCTAGAGCTAAAGGGGGCTAACCCTAACTGCCCTAACAGTTATTGCAGTCACAAATGACACCAATGCAATAATAATAAAAAAAAAAATGCAATTGGTGTCACTGTGACTGGGGGTGCAGGGGTGATTGGGGGGGTGATCGGGGGGTGAAGGGGGGGTGAAAGTGTGCCTGGCGTGTTCTACTGTTAGTGTAGTGTGTTGGTGCAACTCACAGATCCTCTCTCCTCGGTTCCGGAACGAAAAAGACCGACACGAGGAGAGATTACATCACTTCCTCTGCCTGTGTTTACATTACAGGAGAGGAAGTGATGTAATGCTGCCATTTCATTCATCAGGAGCGATCGCAAGGGGGTGGCCATGAATGAATGGCCGCCCCCTCATCCCGGATCGCTCCTGCACGGAATCCGACTACCGCTGGCACCGGGGGGGGGGGCCCGATTGGGCCCCCCACCCGCGGGAAGGCAGGGACGTACATGTACGCCCATATGCCTGCCCGTGCCATTCTGTCGACGTACATCATCGTGCGGCGGTCGGCAAGTGGTCAATGACACCGCCAGGCATAAATAAATGTGAAAATCATAAATTCCAATCACAATAAACATAATATGTAAATATAGTAAAGTGCCTTAAATAGTGCAAAAAATTACATAAAGTGCATCAACAATTCCAGATAAAGTGTCCTGTGCTTATAAAAAAAAAATGTAATGTTAAAAAACATCAAATGGCAATAAAATACTATATAAACAATAAAAAGCACTGCCTGCCCTTGTGAGAGGCTTCTTGTCTATTGGCTGCCAGGAGAAAGTCATTTAGAAGAGTTGCAGTGTGCATGAGCCCTTTAGTTTGAATATAGATCTATGTTGGTCCCAAGCATGTTCAAAATCACTTACTGTTGACTGACTCACTGCCTCTGCTGGAAGTCTATTCCAAGCATTAAATACTCTTTTGGTATAAATAATACTTTAAAAGTTATGTAGCGCCCCCTCCTTTTAGGAAGGTGCTTAGTGATGTTTTTTGAGAGAGTACGATGTAGGAGAAGGTAAATTTGGCCAGGGTCCTATTATTTCCTGGGCCTGGTTGTTATTTGGGGATGGGAGTGTCAGTGTAGATGGGGGTGTGGCCACCTACACTTTGGCTCAGGGATACCTTCTCTGCTTAGGAGTGGACTCTGCTTGCAAGAGAGGATGGACTGTGGCCTGAGTGGCAAGAAACCCATGTGAGAGAATTGGCCAATGGTTAAAGTGGATATAAACCCCAAATTTTATTTTTTTTGTCTGGCACAATATAGAGCATGGAATTTCAGATCAGCTGTGCCCAGTCTTGCCACAAAAAGTTAATCCAGCTCTGAGTAATCCTCATATCTTTTTTCAGTGAAATAAAATGAACAAACTGTGAAAACTTTGTCCGTACTTCCCCTTGCTGTGATTGACAGGTGATTTACATATCTCGCGCACTAGCCTAAGACTATGTGAGTTTATATTTATGGGTGCTCATGGTATACTGTGACTGCCATTGTTTGGTACATTTGGAAAGTTGTACTTTTGAAAAGTTCAATAAAACTGTGGCCTTGCCCTATTTCCAACTTATTGAGCTTCTGTGTCTTTTTGGGGGGCAAGGTATTGGTTTATTAGTTGGTCATAAATGAGCCTATGCTTCCCATGAAGGCCACTTGAACCGCCTTTAGGGAAAGGAAGCCTTGACTGCTGGAAGCATGGCATCCCTATGGGTGTGAACCTAAAAGGGAAGTTAAGTAGCTTCATTAGGACTGGCTACAAGACCTGAGGTGACTGCGTGGAGCCAGAACTATAGGAAAAGACTATGCTGAGGCACATCCAACTGCTCTGAGGAGATTCAGCTGTCACAAGAGTTGACCACCCTCCCACCCATTGTGATGTTTTGTCACAGCTTTATTGGCGGTTTTGACCTTGCCAGCAATTAATGCTGCTTTATGGGCTATGCCGTCAAGTTAAATTTCGGGGTCAATCTAATGCCTGTCTGGCACTGATGGTAAGGACAGGCCTCTTAGACTATGTGAGTTTATATTTATGGGTGCTCATGGTATACTGTGACCACTTGACCAATAAACATTATAGGTAAGGGCTCTAACAGCATAATGTTACACAACAAATAGTTGAGGAAACCACGGGACAGCCATTGGGAAGTCCCGTGTGTCAGAGGGGGCGGGGCCACATGGGAACATCACCGTGTGTCCCCGCCCTCAGTTATATAGGAACTGTCACCTGAGACAGAGGGTGCCTCCCATGGACAAGGATAGGTGGCGTTTTTCTTTTCAGTCCATCGGCGGAGCCATAGAAGAAGATGAATGGACTTCGTGGGACATTTTTATTTTTTTATTTTTTAATAAAGGACTTGTCTTGTTTTTTTTTACATTTTGACACTTTTTTTGTGAAATGGTACGGGTACAATGTACCAGTTACCATTTCAAACAGGAGGGGGGGCCAAGATCTGGGGGTCCCCTTGTTAAAGGGGGCTTCCAGATTCCAATAAGTCCCCCTGCCTGCAGACCCCCACAACCATCAGGCAAAGGTTGTGGGGATGAGGCCCTTGATACCCTAAAGCACCCTCCCCATGTTGAGGGCATGTGCCCTGGTACGGTTCACGAGGGGGGGTGCTCTCTCATCCCCCCCTCTTTTCCTGCGGCCTACCAGGTTGCATGCTTGGATAAGGGTCTGGTATGGATTTTTGGAGGGAGCCCTACGCCATTTAAAAAAAAAATGTTGCCGTGGGATTCTCCTTAAAATCCATACCAGACCTGAAGGGTCTGGTATGGATTTTGAGGGGGAGCCCTACGCCATTAAAAAAAGAAAATTGGCGCAGGGTTCCCCTTAATATCCATACCAGACCTGAAGGGCCTGGTATGGAATTTGGGGGGACCCCCACGCAATTTTTTTTTACATTTTAGTTCGAGGTTCCCCTTAATATTCATACCAGACCCAAAGGGCCTGGTAATGGACTGGGGGGATCTCATGCCATTTTTTTCAATGACCTTTATCTGTATTGCTGGGACCCGACAATTCATTATAGTCGCTAGTAGTTTTAAATTACTTTTTTTTTCCAGAAATGTCATTTTGTGCAGAGAGTTCTAAACACGTGAAAAATGCACCACTACAGGCATACTGTAGACACCCCACCAGGTCCGAAATTTAAAGGAATATTTCACTTTTATTGTTTCACTTTAAACACTATTAAAATCACTGCTCCCGAAAAAAACTTTGCACTGATACGTGTCCCCTGGGGCACTTTTTATTACAATACCATGCATATAAGCCTTTAAAATTAGCACTTTTGATTTCTCCCATGGACAATTCATTATAGCCGCGAGTAGTTTTAAATTACTTTTTTTTCCTTTAGAAATTCGATTTTGTGCAGGGACTGTTCTAAACATGGCAAAAATGTGCCACTTTACAGGAATACTATAGACACCCCCCAGGTACAAAATTTAAAGGAATATTTCACTTTTATTATTTCACTTTAGGCATTATTAAAATCACTGCTCCCGAAAAAAAACTGACGTTTTTACAACTTTTTTTTCCAATGATATAATTCCCCTTGGGCCGGACTTGGGTCCCCAAACATTTTCTATGACAATAACTTGCATATAAGCCTTTAAAACGAACACTTGATTTTTCATGTTAATGTCCCATAGACTTTAACGGTGTTCTGGCGGCTTTCAAATTTGTCCCGAACATGGTATATTGTTTGGTGTTCGCAGAACATCCAAACATCCAAAGTTCGGCCCGAACTTATGCATGGGCCAAACCGTTCGCCTATTCCTATCTGTGAATATATGCATTGCTCCCAGTGACTGAACAGAGCAGTGATGGAGTGAAGTGAAGGTAAATATTTCCATTTTGGGAGAGAGACTTTTTTTTCTTCCAATTTTTTATTAAGACAATTTCCAAGTAGACATACAACTATAAACAGAAAATTAAACTACAGTACATGAAAGGATTAGCAGTAACATTTTACCAATACAATGTACTAGTATCTGGAGAGACTAGGCAGAGACCAGTGCAATCCATCAAACAGTAAAAGCACATCAGAGATCGACAGAAGTGTTGCCCTGTCCTAGAAAAAAGGGTTACAGGGGGCGATCCCCATAGACAATGACCTTGTCTGTCATGTAGGTACCCCGAATAGCAATCCCAGAATATTTGGGAGATTTACCTGACCTCTTTCCAGGAACTCCCCAGTTTACAGCAGGATCAGAAGATATGCAGTAGCGTCCCACACTCCTTATGGCATCGCCAGCATCAGAGGGGGTGTGGCCAGCCAAGGGGTGATCCTGCCTGTCACTGGGGGACAGGGGGCGGAGCGGCCGGCCTCAGGGATCGCAGGTCCTTCTGGGCAGAGCAATAGGGAGGTTAAAAAAAAAAGGGGCTCTAAAAATACTGTTTTGTTTTTTATGCAGCCACTGGACTGTGAGAAATTGGGTTGAAAACTGCTTTGCCCAATATCTCACAGTCAGGACAGTGCTACAGTAAAAAACAGATCTGCTTTGCCCAATATCTCACAGTCAGGACAGTGCTACAGTAAAAAACAGATATCATCTTGATCTTTGTCAACTTTATTATTTCTATCTTAAGACCCCTTTCACACTGCGCCACCCATAGTGTCGGCGGTTAAACGCCGCTACTTTTAGCAGCGTTTTACCGTCGGATTTGTGGCGCATTTCGGGCGCTAGCGGGCTCTTTTAACCCCTGCTAGTGGCCGAGAAAGGGTTAAAACCTCCAGCAATGTGCCTCAATAGCGGCGTTTTGCCGGTGGTATAGCCACACTGCCCCAATGATTTCAATGGGGAGCAGCAGTGGAGGAGAGGTAAACACACCGCTCCTTCACTGCTCCAAAGAAGCTGCTGGCAGGACTTTTCCTGACATCCTGCCAGCGTACCCATTTCTCAAAAAAAAAAGCTATGATCACTGTTTATGGCAGTTTAATGAGGGGGCAACAAACATCAAAGTGAGGTATAGACAGGGCCGGTACTAGACTGTTTTGCACCCTTTCTATAACACATAGAGGTATAGAAATGTAGTGGTACAGTTTTTTTTGGGGGGGGGGGGCGCAAGTAGCTGGTCTCGTCTAAAGCGCAAAATAGTCTAGCACCGGCCCTGCCTCCCGGAGACCTGGGGAACAAAGGGGACTCCTCAGAAGACAGTTTATCATTGGAGAACAGCCGATAACATAAGCGTGTCGTAGGCCCAACAAAAGGATGTTTTTTGAGAGAAGGAGGAAGATTGAGAAGGGAGAAATTTATGTGAACCTTTTGTTTTGTACAAACTGAGCAAAGCACAGTTTCACTTTCAAGAAAGCTTGTGCTAAGACAGATGCGTAATTTGCTTTTGATGACCTCCTTATGTTAGTGTTGGACAGCTAGCTACCTTTAGCTTCTGGGTTGCTGCATGCTTGCAGAAACTGACGTTCGAGTGAATTCTGTGCTCCTGATCTGCATACCTACTTTGGGTTTGTGATTAAGAGGGTAATAAAGTTACTTGAGCAGCATAACAACCAGGCAGAGAGTAGTGACGGCCCTTTTTTGTGGAAAGTGGTCCCTCTAGTGCTCAACTGTTGAACAATAATTAAAGAAAGTATTAAGTAATAAGGTCTGAAAAAAGCAAAACCAGTCAGTAGTCCAATACAATCATATACATTTTCAATTAATTTAGATTGTTGACAGAGCCCTGAGTGGCTTTTTTTTTACATTATACTATGTCATGTTAGTTGGTAGGGCATTCATTATTTGTACACATTTCCTAGGTCACCCTGCTTGCACTTGTCACTTCATTGAAGTCACTTTTGTCATATGTCCCAAATTTGGAACTTGAGCAAGAGGGACACTGTTGGACAGAGAAGAAATGCAGTGTGTATAACATACCGCTGTGAAAATAGAAGCCCCGTTAAAGTGGAAGTAAACACCCTTGTACGATTGTTACCTATAAGTAAGCCTATAATAAGGCTTACTTATAAGTACAGTATATACAGTGCCTTTAAAAAGTATTCACACCCCTTAAAATTTTCCACATTTTGCCGTGTTACAACCAAAAACATAAATGTATTTTATTGGGGCTTTATGTGATAGACCAACACAAAGTGGCACATAATTGTGAAGTGGAAGTAAAATTATAAATGGTTTTCAAACTTTTTTACAAATAAATATCGGAAAAGTGTGGCGTGCATTTGTATTCAGCCCCTTTTACTCTGATACCCACTTTTTTTTTAAAAGATATTTTTATTGCAGTTTTACGACATACAGACATAAAAAAAGTCACAAACAAAAACTACAACACCAATAAGGCCCCTTTCACACAGCACCTGTGTAGCGCCTGAAAAAAACTGCCCCTTTCACTCCAGTGTGAAAGCCATAGGGCTTTCACACTGGAGCGGTGCGCTAGCAGGAAGGTGAAAAAAGTCCTGCTAGCCACATCTTTGGAGTTGTGAAGGAGCTGTGTATTTACCGCTCCTAAATCGCACCTACCCATTGAAATCAACAGGGCAGCGCAGCTATACCGCCGGCAAAACACATTTTTCTTTGTTTCTGTGATAAAATTTTGCAAATTTTTTTTGTTCGTGAATTTAGGCCACAATTTATACTGCTACATATCTTTGGAAAAATAACCCAAATTAGTGGATATTATTTGGTCTTTGTGAAAGTTAGAGAGTCTACAAGCTGCGGTGCAAATCATACAAAATTGATCTAATTTCTTGCGACCCGAACAAGCCAGCAAAGTAAAAATACCCCCCAAATGACCCCTTTTTTGAAAGTAGACATTCCAAGGTATTTAGTAAGAGGCATGGTGAGCTTTTTGGTGTTGTAATATTTTCCCACAATTCTTTGCAAAATGAAGATTTTATTTTAATTTTTTTCACAAAATTGTCATTGTAATAGGTTATTTCTCTCACATGGCATGTGTATACCACAGATAACGCCCCAAAATAAATTCTGCTACTCCTCCTGAGTATTACGATACCACATGTGTGGGACTTTTCCACAGCGTGGCCACTTAGAGAGGCCCAACATGTAGGGAACGCCATCACGTGTTCTAGGAGCATAAATTACACATCTAAATTGTTGACTACCTATTACACTTTTGAAGGCTCTGGAGCACCAGGACAGTGACACTGACATGGCACTGATGACAGATAGCACTGATACGTGGCACTGATGACACGTGACACTGATGTGGCAATGATGACAGATGCCAATAATACGTGGCACTGATGACACGTGACTAAGGATGAGCCGAACACCCCCCTGTTCAGTTCGCACCAGAACCTGCAAACAGACCTAAACTTCGTGTGAACTTTAGAACCCTATTAAAGTCTATGGGACTCGAACGTTCACAATCTAAAGTGCTAATTTTAAAGGCTAATATGCAAGTTACTGTCCTAAAACGTGTTTGGGGACCTGGGTCCTGCCCTAGGGGATATGGATCAATGCAAAAAAAGTTTTAAAAACTGACGTTTTTTTCAGGAGCAGTGATTTCAATAATGATTAAAGTGAAACGATAAAAGTGTAATATTCCTTTAAATTTCGTACCTGGGGGGTGTCTATAGTATGCCTGTGAAGAGGCGCATGTTTCACGTGCTTAGAACTGTCCCTGCACAAAGTGGCATTTCGCAAGGAAAAAAAGTCTTTTAAAATCACGTTCCGTTGTCGGCTCCCATAATACAGAGAACACTCAATGAGTGTTCTCTGTATTAGCCGAAAATTCATTCATTGATAAAAAAAAAAAAGTGAGGGGGTTCACCTTAATATCCATACCAGACCTGAAGGGCCTGGTAATTGAATTTAGGGGAACCCCCACGCTTTTTTTTTTGTCAAATTTAAAAAAAAATTTACGTGGGGGTCTCCCTAAATATCCATACCAGACCCTTTATCCGAGCACGCAACCTGGCAGGCCGCAGGAAAAGTGGTGGGGAAGAGAGAGCACCCCCCCTCCTGAACCGTACCGGCCACATGCCCTCAACATTGGGAGGATGCTTTGGGGGTCTGTGACCCCTCCCCCTCCCCCTGTCCACCAGATCCGTGATGTCACAAACCCAAATGCCCAGTAGACAACAAACTGTTCAACGCTTCAGGTCTTTGTTACAGATTGGCCTCTCTGTCCTTCTAAGAATTGAGTCCCCTACCACCAGAATCTGTCTTTCCTTTCCCTTCGCTTCCTCCCCATTCTCACTGGAGTTCTTCCCCCAGCAGCTAGGAGAGTCCTTCAACTTCAGCATGCTGTTCCCTGACTGTTTCACCAATGTCACTCAGTGGAGAGTACTTATTGGGATGCTTCAGGCCTGGATCGGCCTCCCTGGCACTTCCCCCTCTACCCTTCCTGTCACCCATCTACTCTTTGCTAGTGCCTGCACCTCTTTGTCTCCACCAGCCGCTGTGCTGTCCCCGGCCAGCACCTGCCGTGTACGTTGCTGGCTCTCCTTTAGTATGGAGGGACTTCTCAGTGCTGACAATAGCATCCCCAGATTCAGAACCTGGGCTTTCAGAGAAACAATGCGCTTACATTTTGCACAGCAGTATTCACCCTCGATCGGATGATCAAGGAACAGATACATGCCGCAAGATTTACGAGTCGTCTCTCCACACCCGCCGGGCATCGTACCTATTACATTTAATGAGGATTGGGGATTATACTCTATCCAAATTACCTAACAACTAGCTTCCTGACACTAATACTCAACAAGACAATACACAGGTACTGTTGAGGACCCAACAGTGCCCTGATTTGCAAGCCAATAATTTGCAATGTTCTTCCTTCAGTCATTCTGTACTATGTCATCCTCCAACCAATGGTACAAAAGTGCTCAAGTTTGGCAGCAGAAGGAGATCCACAGAAAGGGGGGCATTAACAAACACCCCTCAGGAAAGGTAGGAAGCCACCTGCACAATATTAAGTACTTCAACAGTAGAGAATGCCATATCCTTACATGACATAGTGAGGGGTAGGGTCTACCTCCACCCCCCAAGCAGTCCATGGTAGGACCAAGAACAGCATTAAAGTCCCCAATATAAAGCAGGGGGCCAGTGATTCTAGACAGCAGCATCATGAATAAATGAGAAAGTAGGTCTGAGGAAAATGGGAAAGAAACATATATGTTCGCTAGTATAAATACCAAGGAGATAATTCGGATAGTAAGTATAATGAATCTCCCCTCTGTGTCTGTCTTAATCCACAGGATTTCAGCAGGGAGGGATTTTGCTAGCAGGATAGAAACCCCATAGAAACCCCACAGGAGTAGTTGGTATGTGTAGAGCGGTACTGTGTAGCCAGCCAAGGGTGTTTAAGGGACCACAGTTTAGCATTGGTGAGGTGAGTCTCTTGAAGGTAGACAATATGTGGCTTATGTTTTTTAAGGAAGGAGAATACCAAGGACTGCTTAAGAGGTGAGTTTAAACCCCTGACATTCCAAGAGATCAGGTTTAGCACATTCGCCACATTTAGTCATATACAGCATAACAACATAGGGAGGATCATGGGGAGATGCAATACAACATATTAAACATTGCACGAAAGAGAAACCGGAATAAATGCACTGTAGCAACAGAAATGAATCTGCAATAGGAGCATAAAAAACAGCAGCAGAAAAAAAACCTAGAAGTGCAGCCAGTCCCAACAACTAAAACGTGAGAGGGGTCAAAAAAGAAGAAGAAAAAAAACTGGAATCCCTTTCCCCCCCTACTCTGCTCAGCCATCCCAGACATAGTGAGCTTTGGTTCCCTAAACAAAAAAACAAAAACCTGTGGCCTCGCCACCTACTGGAATGGGGGAGGTTGTGGGTCCAGAGGGTACACACACACACTGACAGGTCACACTATTATAGAATGTGCAGTCCCCAGACTCTGTGTGCTCATGGTTATTATCATTATGATGATCAGGGCACAGCAGGTGCTGTATGGCTCTGTCAGTGTAACATGGCTATTGGGTGCTGACTTTCCTGATATATGGCTGTACTGTGTGTTACAGACTATAACTCAGCACAGCCATAACATAGTCAGCACCACACAGTCATGTTACACTGACAGAGTCATACAGCACCTGCTGTGCTCTGATCATCATAATGATAATGGCCATGAGCACATAGTGAGATGCTACTTTTGCACATGTGATGGGGGGAAGGGACAGTAAAAACACACAGCCAAGCTGCATTTTTACCACACCAAACCACTCCCCTTTGATAACCTTTCACCCAAGCTTTGCAATTAGGTGCTTTTTCATGCAGACCTGATTGAAAGCTCCATGTAGGTTTACAGGTATGAACTGACTTGTGTGCATTTAGATCCACCTTCCTCCGTGTCCATTCAGGGGAAAAAAAGAAAAAAAATTGGAAAAGAATATCCTTTTCTATTTTTCCAGACCTAAATGTGACAGATCAGAGGTAGCCTGATGTAAATGGACACAAGTCGGTGGTGTATGAAGACACAAACTGAATGGGCACAGATGTCAAAACACTGACATCTCTCCCATTCAGATGCAGTTATGATTGGTGGGGCGCTGTAAATGATATATGTTCCAGCTCCTGCCTCCAGACACCCCCCCGACAGCGTGGAGGAAGGGGCAGAATGAGGGGCAGGGTTGTGGGCGGATCCAGGGTGGGTTGTGGGCGGGGTCAAGGGGGCCCCATCAGGTAGGCTGTATGGGGCCCCATGATTTCTAACAGCGGCCCTGGGTGGGTGCAGTCCTCAGGTCATCTGTAGCAATGGAGTCCAGGAGGCAAAAAGAAGATCCGTTGATCCTTTGGACAAGTGCAGAAGTGAGCTTTACCCTCATGGATGATCCCCAGCTTAGCAAGGAAAAGTATCGCATATGACAGGCCCTCAGCATGGAGGCGGTCTTTCACCGCAGCAAAGGATATGCGCTGGTGTTGAACTTCACCCAAGAAATCTGGACATATTATTACCATTAAACTTCAGTGGGCCCTTTTCTCTAGAAAGGCGCAGGATGGTGACTTTGTCTTGAAAATTGAGGATTTTTGCAATCAGGGACCTCCCTAGGGGGGCCCCCGAGGGAGGAGGACGTGGGGGGGGGGGTGTGATGTACACGCTCAATCACAAAGGCATGGGACAACACCTCCATCCCAAAAACATTGCACGATCCCTAATCAAATCACCTGTTAGCAGTAAAACAACCAAGCTGAGTCACCATCGATTTATCTAGGTTCAACTGTACCCCCTGGAGTGTTAAGAGCGTGGGACTCCAGGCACCCAATATGTGGAGAGCATCCACACTATCTTTTCCAGCAGCTGCAAGTTTACTTATGATCAATACCATTCAGAATTCCAAGGGTAGTTCCCATTCCCCCAAAAGTGTGTCATACCAGGCTCTTTTCTTTCTCTTATGTGAACTAGGATTACAGATAAATACATTGGGTGTAGTAATGTTAAAACACACATGACACATGAGTCATTAGGCAAACAAGTAAAATCTCCCTGTGTGAGGGTTAAACCACTTTTCATCCACTCCACAAAACTCTCCTTTGTTACCCTGGAGCCTGTACTCCGTACTCCTAAAGTGTCATGTATTGAAAATGATTTTACATTTCTTTTCTGTATTCGTGTGACTTGTTCATAGTGTCATGAGCAACAGTGTATGTCATGTACAATTTTGACTTGTTTGCACCGTAATTGTCCTCAACACACGCAGGCCTAAATGGGCCTAAGTCCTCCGGATGATGCACACAGTTTGTTATGATCCATATTGGAGAAAATACCACCAGGATCATGACTCCACAAAGTGTTTTCCCAGAAGTTTGGGGAGACAGTAGCCAGGACATCTTCTGCATCTTCTTTCGGCTTGTCTGTTGTCTCACTTTCAGGGACTGTATCACCTGCCTCGCCCCTCTTTGTTACTTTCTTTATTCTGGTTGCATGGACCCACTGGGGACATTGTTCCATCAGGTCTGCTGTTCTGGTCACTACGATCACCGTTATCCGTGGTCCAAAGGGGAATCCAGATGCCTTGACTTTATTCAGTTGCTTTATCATGACCACATCTCCTGGTTGGAGAGGGTGTGTCTAAAGTCTAAATCAATTTCCTACAATACTCTTCTTGAATCATTTTCAAATCATGGAAACAAGTGGGCCTTTTGCTCATGGTGTTGGAAATGATCTCGCCATAATCACTTCAAATGGTGATAATTTAGTTGTCTCAGTAGGTGCCATCCTTAATCCTGCTAGCATTGTTTGCAGCACAATTTCCCTCTTGGCAAATATGCCTCCAGTAACTTTTCTGATCTTGTCCTTAGAAATGAAACCTGGCCCATTGTCTGACTTTATCTGCAATGGACAGCCCCATCTCTGAATAATTTCTCTTAAAACCTTCACTGCTTCCCCATATCCTCTGTGTCCCACTTCATAATGCTCAGAGGTGTACCTACCCGCCCCCCCCCCCCCCCCTTGGCAATGATCCCTTCTGGAGTAACTTCCAAACCTTGTAAAGATCAATACAGAAGATCTTCCCTGTGCCCTTGTGTGTCCTGCAGTGAATAATTGCCAGCTGTGAGGTGAACTGTATGACTTTTAAGAGATCATTTATAAATCTTTATAGCTGGCTTGGGCACCACCATCTTTCTTTTCTTTCTCGTCCTGGACCTGGTCCGGTGGTGGTAGGACCACCACAGGTCCCAGTAGCAGGACATCCTGTCGTTCTTGAGGGGCCGGGGCAGTAGGGAATGGATGTTCTGTAACTAAAACATCCAAGTCAGCTCCACCCACACTAGGACAAATCTGACTATATCCAGAAGGATATACCTGTGCCAGAGTACAGAAGTTTTTATGAGAAAAGGGCAATACCGTTGTCTCAAGCTCTGGGCTGGTCAGCGGTGGACTGGGCTGTGTACTCTTTTTACCTTTCTTTTTATCTTTCTTTCTCTTTTCCTTGGTATTATCCTCTGGTAGAGGCATTGCATTCCACCAAGGAGCAACATTCAACCAATTTAAACCTCCTTCTCTCATATATGTCATATCCCACCCAGGATTGGGTCCAAAGAATGGAAAAGCAGCCCTGTCACCAAAACACAGACCTTCACTATATTCATGTGGACTTCATTATTTGACCCTTCTGGGGGAATGGATCACGACCATAACCTGCGTCCAGCTCGGCAATTTTGAAACCCACGGGTCCACAAAATAATAACCTGTTGATGACACTCTGCACACACATTCCTTACAATTTTCTCCATAAACTGGAGGAGCATCTTTACCATTTTGGGAGCCCATTTCCAATCAGACCTTAAACGCTATAAGGATGCAGAGGAGCCACCATACCAAATGACTTATTTTCTCACTATCCCTATGTGCGCGCATGTTCTTTGAGACCTGCTACTCCCTGGGATCGGCTGTCAAGCCTCCTGTTACAGAGACGTCCGACAATCCGGTCAACCACAAGAGTGCAGTGTCAGAGCACACATTTACATATAAACAACATACATATATACAAATCTTAAAACGGCTTTAAGCATGCAGCATATAACACAAGCAATATGTACAGTTACAGTGGAAAACTATCCATCCATCAACTGCGTACCAAACACAGCACCTGGTGCAGCTCCTGCAGGCAAAAACCGACTTGACCCGTTAACAATTCTTCATGCAGAGTGCAACCAAATTTGTTTACCAAAACAAATATCTGATCTGTGCTAATACAGCTAAACAGACCCTGATCCATACCCAACGAATACCGCCCCTCAAGCAAACCAATTTCTTCCCATTAATTGAAAAACTGACCAGAGCTGAGGTGATAGAATGAGCCAAAAATTAGGTACAATTCACTCACCTTAGATAATCTTGCAGCCCTTAACATCATTAACCCTTCAAACACTGCTGCAATACAAATACTTAAAACCTTGCAGTAAAATGGTCCACTCATTAGGTCTAGGCCCTCTCTCTGAACAGTATGTTCAGTTACTGGCATTTTCTACACTTGATCAATGCCAGTTACCAAAATGGCACATATAAAACAATTGTTTTCTACACTGGATCAATGCCAGTCATCAAAAGGGCATATATACAAAACAATTATGCTCTATGTGCCCGGTTCACACCACAGCAGAGTTCACCCAATGTCAGCATCTGTCACTGCAATGTCAGTCACTGAAAGGACACATAGTGGTAGACAGACTGAAATGGCACATTTCAATAGATTTTGAAAGTCACCACCACCACAGAATGGTCACTAGTCTGCATTCTAAGAGCCCATTCACACACCTATGTGCCTATGGATTGAGTGGTGCCTTGCATTGTAACAATGCAAGGGGCACTGTTTTCTGTTTTTTCTTTCAAACCTTATGGAAATGTGAAAGGGACATTTCATTCACACCTATCAACTGCAGCAAAGTGACTGGGGCTGAGCGTTGGTGCTTTATGGAAAATGTCACATTTCTGCATTTTGTCTGACTTGCCCCAATCCAAACATCATACCAACACTACAGTGTGAATGAAGCACAGAAAAAAGTGTTTTCTATGTTCTCTTGCAGTGACTGGTATTGATCCACTGTGGAAAAACACCAGTCATGGCACACAATGTGAATGGGCCCTAAAATAGTTCACTTTAGCAAGGAAGAATTTGTAAATGGGTCCTAATATTACCTGTAAAGAAATATGTGAGATTATATACTTGTCTATTATCTTAGCCTTGTTTTCTGCATTAGGGCATGACATAACTACCCTTCCAGCAAGGTTTCTGGGGAATGGTGGGACCCTATATGTTGCAGCAAGACACTTCACCCCAGTGGAAGAGCATCTTCTTGTGGGATTTGCACTAGTATGCATTTATCAGGATCTTACCAGGAGAAATGTGACTTCACACTCTCCTAGGTACCATGGGTGTAAGACAGGGGTAAGGTAAATATATAATCTTTTTTTCTTTCCAGCTCCATTTTTTTGGAAGCATTTTGTATAGGGGTAGAGGCCTTGGACTAATAAGCTGACCTTGAATGTTATTGCATGGTTCAGTTTAAAATGAATAATCTATCTAATTCCCTCAGTTGGAAGTATGAGGAAGCAGACAAAAGAGAAAATCTAAAAGCATTAAATACATATATGCCTTATATAAGAAAAATTACAGTGGTAACCTCCTCCTCTGAATTTTGTTGACAGCTTCAAACCGGCGTTTAAAAACATCAGTTTTGTGGCATTTGCAAGCTGCGTTTTGCCATGTTTGCATTTTATCTTATTTAAGATAACATCATAGGACCCTCCCAAAGCCCAAAAAACAGTATTATTTAATTATTTCAGCCATTCTGTGAGACCAGGGTGAGTAGCAGCAGCGGAGAGAACAACAATGTACTTGTATCTACCTCAATATCGGTGCTTTTACTATGGATCCCATAATGAGCATATGTGAGGAAAAAAATGCAAATATTTTAATATATTTAATTTTTAACCACTTTCAGACCGGACCATTTTGCTGGCTTAAGACCAGACCACTTTTTGTGATTTGGTACTGCGTCGTTTTAACTGACAATTGCGCGGCTGTGCGACGTGGCTCCCAAACAAAATTTACATCCTTTTTTTCCCACAAATAGAGCTTTCTTTTGGTGGTATTTGATCACCCCTGCGTTTTTTATTTTTTGCGCTATAAACAAAAATAGAGCGACAATTTTGAAAAAACACATTATCTTTTGACTTTTTGCTATAATATGTATGCCCCAAAAATATATAAAAAATATTTTTTTCCTCAGTTTAGGCCGATACGTATTCTTCTACATATTTTTGGTAAAATAAAAATCACAATAAGCAATTATTGATTGGTTTGCGCAAAATGTATAGCGTTTACAAAATAGGGGATAGTTTTATGGTATTTTTATTAATATTTTATTTTTTACTAGTAATGATGCGGTGATCAGCAATTTTTATTGTGACTGCAACATTATGGCAGACACATCGGACATTTTTGGCGCATTTTTCCCTAACGGGAAACCCTAACTCTAACTCTAACTGTAAACTCTAACCGGAAACCCCATTCCTAACCATAACCCCCTAACCCTAACCCTAACAGGAACCCCTAACTAGAAACCCTAACTCTAACTTTAGGAAAACCCTGACCATAACCCCCTAACCCTAATGGGAAACCCTAACTCTAACTTGTTCTTCGAGGGGAAAACCCTAACCCTAACTATAACCCCCTAACCCTAATTGGGAAACCCTAACCCCTAACCCCAACCGGAAACCCTAATGGGAAACCATAACGCTTACCATAACTCTAAACTTGTTCTTCAAGGGGAAACCCCTAACCATAACCCCTAACCCTAATGGAAAACCCTAATCCTAACCAGAAACCCTAACCCATAACGGGAAACCATAACACTTACCATATTCCTAAACTTGTTCTTCAAGGGGATAACCCTAACCATAACCCCCTAACCCTAATGGGAAACCCTAACCGGAAATCCTAACTCTAACCAGAAACCCTAACCCTAACCACCTAAATCTAATGGCAAACCCTAACCACTAACCCTAACCGGAAACTATAACCCCTAACCATAACCAGAAACCCTAACCCTAACTTGTTCTTTAAGGGGAAACCCTAATGGGAAACCCTAACTCTAACCCTAACTAGAAACCCTAACCCTAACAGGAAACCATAACACTTACCATAACCCTGAACTTATTCTTCAAGAGGAAAACCTTAACCATAACCCCCTAACCCTAATGGGAAACCCTAACTGAAAACCCTAACTCTAACTTGTTCTTCAAGGGGAAAACCCTAACCCTAATGGAAGATTCTAACCCTAACCGAAAACGCTAATGGGAAACTATAACACTTACCATAACCCTGAACTTGTTCTTCAAGGGGAAAACCCTAACCCTAACCATAACTCTCTAACCCTAATGGGAGACCCTAACCCTAACGGGAAACCATAACACTTACCATAACCCTAAACAGGTTCTTCAAGGCAAAAACCCTAATGGGAAACCCTAACTCCTAACCGTAAACCCTAACGAGAAACCATAACACTTACCATAACCCTAAACTTGTTCTTCAAGGGGAAAACCCTAAGCCTTACCATAACCCCTAACCCTAACCCTATATCAATATAGCAAGCAGTTTTTTAAATATTAAAAAAAAGAAACTAAATCGTGGCAAAACCCCCTAACGCGTTTTGCTGCATTTAGCGGGGTTTTGCACCTGAAATGTTGGAAACTTTGGCATCTGAACTCATTTTTTTGCCTTCAAAGAAAAGCCTATAAATACAACTACCTAAAAATGACATTAAACGAACCTGTGTACATGTACACATAAGATAACATTGGATGAATTCAGGGGCAGCTGAAAAAAGCAGCCAACTGCCTCTGAACATCCGTTTAACAGCAGCAGTGTACATGAGGCCTATAAGATAAAGCACATATTGGTTTACTAATAGCCAAACTTAAACTTGGTTGACCACTAGATGGCACTAAAAACATACATACTTGTAGATACATAATTACCAAATGAATGCAAAACAAAATTGCTGCAGTGTCAATGGCTAGACAAAGGCAATTTTAAAAATCCAATATTTGATGTAAATCAGGAGTGCATACATCCTGTGTACTTAGAAAGATAAGCTCCAGAACTTACATAAGTAATATTCAAAAATGTATATAAATATATTTATCTATATATCCACTATATAGACACAATACAGTATATTGTTACGGTTTTAGGCTGAAAAAACAAAACAAAACATATAGTATGCCCAGTAAGTTCAGCAAATATGTTTCAGAGAAAGCTAAAGCAAAACTCCATGGGCCATTATGTCCAGACTTTTATGGAGTAAGTTTCTTGCTGACTCCAAAGTCATTTTGAATAGTACCATAAATAAAAGAAAAAATACTTTTTATTTAGTAATTCAATGTAATATTCTGTTTCTGATTTTGTCATTACTATACTCTGTGAGGCCTTCTTTAGCTTAAGTGGTCCATTGAGTAGAGTTGCCTATCTGCTGCTGCTGCTTACCAGTATTGCCAAGTTCCTCTGTAGTTCTGTTTTTTTTTTAAGCATACAGTATGTAAACCAAACCACTGCAATCTCATTCAATTGTCAACATGTTAATGCCTTTTAAAAGTAATTATTCAATCTTATCAAATCTTCAGTTTTTATTTAAAAAAAACACTTGGTGATCCTGCCATAAAGTTTTTTTTGTTTATGCATTTCATGTTAAGCAGTGACAACTCTCTGACTCTGTCTTCTAATTGCTCTCCTATGCTGTCACCCTATTACATGTGTTTCCAGTTTAGGATATGAGGTCTCACTTACATTCACTTGTACTGTTGTTCCCATTCAGAAGATCACTCTGGTCACGCTGCAGCATATGCCTGTAGGCAGGAAGTGGCTGCAACGAGGCTGGAGAAGATTAGCACTTGCGATGCAAAATGGTGGAAAAAACATGGGAATCAGAGCAGTGCAGGAACTTAACCATGTCACTGCCCCCCATTACTTTCCCACCTCCCCTACACTGTCAGTGGCTCTGCCTCTCTCACTTGCAGGGAGATCATCCAGTGGGGGCATCAACATCGGGGCACTAGGGAAGAAATGGAGATCACAGAGGGAGGCATGGCCTAACAAACGATCTGGATGGACGTGTAAGAGCTCCGGCAAACACAGGGACAAGAGCGGCACAAACCAACCATCCACCGCTAAAATCACCGGTTTCAACAGCGGGCACAGCGCGGGGACCCCACAATCATGTCTGTGAAGTGGAGAAAAGACAAAAAACTCCAATGTTTAATGGAATTTTATCCCCCAACGGCAAAGCAGATGGGCAAGATGGCGCCAAGGCCTACTCATCTCTGGCGGCCTCAACACAACAACGATCATCACAAAAAGGTAATTGTTCCCAAACTAGAGGCTCCTCAGAAGATAGGATGCAATATACAATTCTACCCCATCCACCTGCAGCCTGGCCAAATCGAAACCCAGGCTGGATGTCGACGGATTGCATAGAGCAGGGAGTCCGGCTTCAGATTCTGGGGGAGACACCAGAGAACTCCCAGAATCGATCAAATCCTTTCCCACACAGAATCTACCAGTCATAAACATAGTATTAAAATAGATGCTCCTTTCTCTGAGAAGTACATTACAATCTGATATGGCAGTATACATGCACTGCATGAACAGAGACATTCAGGATGTGGGAAATAGAGTGGATCATATTGAGACAAAAATGGTGGAATACGCTTCTACCATTAATGAATTGGTTGATGCTCATGATGAAGCTGAAGCCAAAAATGAATGGAGATCACAGATGGTGCAGCGTGCCACGCGCCCTCTCCCGCCCATGGCTGCACTGCTCCCGGTCAACAGTATTTATCTTGGCCCTGTCCTGCACTCAGTGGGATCTGTTTAGGAGATCCGTGGGAGCCAAAGTGAGAAAAGTTATCACTTGTAAACACAGAAGCCAAACTTCTGTGTTTGCAAGTGATAGTGATGAGCAGGAAGCAGAAGCCAGAGCCAAAGGTGACGGAACTGAGTTTCCACCAAGTTCCAGCTGAAAAAGAAGCCCTGATGGGAATTGTTTAAAATATACAGCACTTTAGCAAATTAAATCTTACATAGTTAGGCATTGCATCCACTTTAAGAGAAACCTGTACTGAAATGCAGAGACTGACATTGCTTGCTTTCATTTGAAAATGCTTGTTTACTGCTAGCTTCTGATGATACCTGTTCTTGGTCATTAATTATTGAATTCATTGAATAAACATTAGAGTCCCACAACTAGCACAATCACGGCAGCATACATATTATTCTTACACACTTTCAATTTAAAGTATAGAATATAGTGATTCTTTTAGCACAGCTTACATCCCCAAACTTACATTTATCAACATTACTTTCAATTTGTTTTTAAACCACCCATAATGCAGTTTTGTCAAAATCCTTCTTCAATATGTTACTGGCCTATTGATGTTTAATAAATCTACCTAATTGTATGTCTTTAGAAAAATGGCCACATTATTCTCTATTCCATCCTCCAGGTCATTAATTAAAATGAAGAAAAGGAACAGGCTCAATCATTATTCTTAATATATTTTGTATCATCCCTTAGAATACTCTCAAATAATTGATACGCAACTAAAGTTAAGCTTATTATTATTATTATTTTTTATAGTTTTCCAGATCTAGCCTTTAGGGATGAGGTTCAGGTTCAGCATTACCATGGGTTTAAGGTGAAATCTGCGTGTTAGAGGTTCCTGGTTTAAGCGAAATAATGCAAGAATATAGCAGATCAAATTCTTTATACCCATAATCACTGTATATGAAGAGGCAGGCTATCTGTGTGTGCCACCGATTGCAGAAGAGGAAAGTACTGCGGGAGCGGCAGAACAGCAGCGAGGGAAGATTTTGTCCAGGAACAGGGGTAGGTTACAGAGGATCTAAGGGAGAAGCCATCCTAATCCATCTAGTGGCACTGCGCCACAAGTACAGGCCACTGGTTCACAGAGCTCTGTGTTTTTTTTTTTAAACATATCTGCTGCCAACAGCACCGTTGCAGTCTGTAGCCACTGCAAGTCAGCAGCAAAATGCCCACAATCTTCCTTATTCAACGCTTTCTGTATTTCCCCTCCTCCCACAGAAATCTAGTACTGGGCCCCCCACAACATCTGCAGCCTCTAGCAAATCTTAGGGAGTCTCACACAGGGTTTTGGAGGCTTATAATATGCCACGGACATGTGGTACAGTAAGCATGGGCACAGCATATACTTCAAAGCACACAGTGCTAATCTTCTGGCAGCTGGGAAGGATGCAGGATGAGGCACACTGCTGGCGCACACCCAGTGGAGGCTCATCCATAGGGGCACCAGGGGCAGAGCCCCACCAGTTTTTGTTGCAGTAAAAAATAAATAGAGATAAACGATATAATGATTTTTTTCTGTTGAGTTTTTAACTTTGTGTAAACTTACACCTTAATATGTGTCTGAGTGATAAAATATGTTCTGTGCCTTTTAAATGCTAGTCCTGCACCTGCAGTACTCTTCCTTGATTGTTATATCTTTCTCTCTGCTATTGCTAGGTAGATTAGAAAAAAAAAGTCTAATTATGATGACAGTGAGGTTCCAGCTGAAAGTCACTGTTAAGCCCCGTACACATGATCAGAAATTCTGCCAGCAAAAGTCAGATGTGAGCGTTTGGTCAGAAATTCCGACTGTGTGTATGCTCCATCTGACTTTTGCCAGCAAAAGATTGAGAGCAGGTTCTCTATTTTTTTGGTCGGAAAAAGTTCCTATCCGAAAATGCGTTCGTCTTTATGCAATTCGAACGTGCAAAAAAATCATGCATGCTCGGAAACAATTTGACGCATGCTTGGAAGCATTGAACTTAATTTTCTCAGCTCATCGTAGTGTTGTACGTCACAGCATTCTTGACGGTCGAAAGT
The DNA here is from genome assembly GCF_037356315.1 of Lithobates pipiens. NCBI lineage: Eukaryota > Metazoa > Chordata > Amphibia > Anura > Ranidae > Lithobates > Lithobates pipiens. The sequence continues at coordinate 236,493,899 of NW_027507718.1, forward strand.
TCAGAGAACTTTTGTGTGACCGTGTGTATGGAATTTCGTCGGAAAAATCATCCAAGTTTTTTCTGACGGAAAATCCGCTTGCGTGTATGGGGCATTAGTCAACACAGCAGGGCCAGGCAGCAGACGTGGCAGCCAATCTGACCAGGAAGATACAGGCAAGCCATGCATCCTGTATCTCAATAGAGAAAGCATGGACACACAAACAATGCCAGTATGGATCTGCTTCCATGATCAGAATGAAAAAGAAGGGAAGCTGGCAGGATCACCAGGTATTTGGGATAAATTGACAATTTAAAAACACACAGGTAAGATTTAAATTTAAAGTGATATTAACCACTTAAGGACCAGGCCTCTTTTTCGGACTTGGTGTTTCCATGTTTAAAACATTTTTTTTTGCTAGAAAATTACTTAGAACCCCCAAACATTTTATATTGTTTTTTTTCTAACACCCTAGAGAATAAAATGGCGGTCATTGAAATACTTTTTTTCACACCGTATTTGCGCAGCGGTCTTAGAAGCGCACTTTTTTTGGAAAAAATTCACTTTTTTGAATAAAAAAATAAGACAACAGTAAAATTAGCCCAATTTTTTTTTATACTTTAAATCTCCATAAGCGACATTTAAAAAATTCTACAGGTTGCATTTTTTGCGTTACAGAGGAGGTCTAGGGCTAGAATTATTGCTCTCGCTCTACCGATCGCGGCGATACCTCACATATGTGGTTTGACCACCGTTTTCATATGCGGGCGCTACTCATGTATGCGCTCGCTTCTGTGCGCAAGCTCGTCGTAACGGGGTGTTTTTAAAAAATGTTTTTTTTTTTCTTATTTAGTTTAATTTATTTTATTTATTTTTACACTTTAAAAAAAAGAAAAAAAAAATGGATCACTTTTATTCCTATTACAAGGAATGTAAACATCCCTTGTAATAGAAAAAAGCATGACAGGTCCCCTTAAATATGAGATCTGGGGGCAAAAGGTCCTCAGATCTCATATTTGGGCTAAAATGCAACAAAAAAAAAAAAAAAAAAAAAAAGAAAATCTGACATTTAAAAAAAAAAATATACCTTTAAGAGGTATGGGCGGAAGTGACGTTTTGACGTCGCTTCCGCCCTCCTATGGTATAGAGACGAGTGGGGGCCATCTTAGCCTCACTTGTCTCTATGCCCAGCAGACTGAAGGACCCGATCGCCTCCGCCGCTACCGACGGCTCCGGTAAGCGGCGGAAGGTGCGGGAGGGCGGCAGGAGGGGGGGTGGCACCTCTCCCGCCGCCGATAGCGGTGATCTCGCGGCGAATCCGCCGCGGAGACCACCGTTATCGTACAGCCGACCGCCGCCTGAAGAGATGGATATCTCGGTTGTGGCAGCAGCTGCTGCCGTTACCGAGATATCCCTCTTCAAAAAATGGACGTACATCGTCGTGCGGCGGTCGGCAAGTGGTTAAAGGGGGAAGAGGGGGAGATGGAACTCTTATCACAATTTGGATTAGCGGCAAGGATGGGAAGTGTCATCATAATGGGAGATTTTAATTATCCAGACATAGACTGGAGGGAGGGAACAGCGCATTCGTCTAAGGCTTGTCAGTTACTAAATGTCTTGCATGACGATTTCATGGGTCAGATGGCAGACGCACCAACTAGAAACAAAGAGTTACTAGACATACTGATTACCAACAATACAGACCTGATCACGGATGTGTAAATAAGGGGCAATTTAGGAAACAAATTTAATTAAAATTAGAAGAAAAGAGGTTTAACCTTAAACTGCGTAGAGGGTTCTTTACTGTAAGTAAAGTGGCAAGGATGTGGAATTCCCTTCCACGGGTGGTGGTCTCAGCAGGGGGGGGCATCGATTGTTTCAAAAAACTTTTTAGATAAGCACCAGAATGACCGCAACATACAGGAATATACAATGTAATACTGACATAAAATCACACACATAGGTTGGACATGATGGACGTGTTTACCAAACATATCACACTTACCTGCTCTGTGAAGTGGTTTTACACAGAGCAGACCTGATCCTCCTTCAAGGGGGACACCCGAGCAGGCTCGCTCCCGAGTCGCTGCTCTGTGTGTCCATTCATGGAAAGCGACTCAGCCCCACTCCAGCTTTCTCATTGGCTCACTGGCTGTGATTTCTGCTGTCTCAGCCAATGGGAAGTAAGAGACCTGGGAGAGCTGCTGCTCTCGTGCACATCGATGGGTTGAGATGGGGCTCAGGCAAGTATTGGGGGGGAGGGGGCTGCTGCACACAGAACTTTTTTTTACCTTTATGCATAGACTACAGAATCTTAAGCCTTTACAACTACTTTAACAAAATGTAATCACAGACACATACCTGTATATGAGATTACATTTTTGGTGGTAACATACACATTAACCACTTGCCGACCATCTCACGCTGATATACGTCGGCAAAGTGGCACGGGTGTGCAAAACAATGTACCCATACGCTGCTGCATCATTGGCGGCTAGCGGCCACATGCGCGCGCTGCGGGAGCGTGCCCACGGGTGCCGCGGACTCGATGTCTGCTGGCGGCCCATGATTGTGACAGAACGGGTCGATGCCTATTGAAACAAGGCATTTCCCCTTTCTGCCTAGCAACATGACAGGGATCTACTGCTCTATGATCGGGAGCAGTGATCTCTGTCATGTTCTAGTGACTTCATCCCCCCTACAGTTAGAACATGCCCAGGGAACACACTTAACCCCTTAATTGCCCTCGAGTGTTTAACCCCTCCCCTGCCAGTGACATTTACACAGTAATCAGTGTATTTTTATAGCACTGGTCGCTGTATAAATGCCAATGGTCCCAAAATAATGTCAAAAGTGTCAGATCTGTCCAATGCAACATCGCAATGCCCACCATTACTAATAAAAAAAATGAATACTAAAAATGCCATAAATCTATCCCCTATTTTTTAAATACAATAATTTTTGCACAAACCAATCAATGTACGCTTATTGTGATTTTTTTTTCACCAAAAATATGTAGAAGAATACATATCGGCCTAAACTGAGGAAGAAATACTTTTTTTTATATTTTCTTTGGGATATTTATTATAGCAAAAAGTAAAAAATATAGTTTTTTTTTCCAAATGTTCATTCTTTTTTGTTTATAGCACAAAAAAACAAAACCGCAGAGGTGATTACATACCACCAAAAGAAAGCTCTATTTGTGGAAAAAAAAGACATCAATTTTGTTTGGGTACATCATAGCACAACCGCGCAATTGTCAGTTAAAGTGACGCAGTGCCATATTGCAAAAAAGGGCTTGATCAGGAAGGGGGTAAATCCTTCCGGGGCTGAAGTGGTTAAGGTCATGTGAGCGTTTTGTCACCTTTTGAATAAGCCACAAAAATGGGGAGCATTGGTAGTTAATGATATGTAGCAGGTACCTCTTCAAGACTGATTCAAGCTATGAGGAGAGAGCTGCCTGCTAGCAGCTGTATGGGCTTTTTCAACCCCCTTCCTCTTTCTCACACACACAGAACTGCTTGCTCTTTAGCTTCCCTAGAGAGAGGAGACTGACAGATAGGTTTGCCACCTGTCCGGGTTTTGAATCATGTGTCCGGATTTCAGTCCACCTGAAACCTGGACACATTGCTGCAGAGGTTGAAGGGGGGTAGGGTAGGGGTCACGTTTTGATCATGACAGGTGGACTGAAACCCGGACACATTATTCAGGCAGGAATGTGGCTTGGAACAGGGTCTGACAGGAGGGTGAGGGGACACTATATGTGCCGCATTACTATTCTCTTTGGAGTGCCCAAAGGTGTTCCAGGTCTGTTACAATTCTATAGTGTATACTAAGAAAAAAAAATTACTGTACGTCGCTTAAGTGTTTGGATTTTGGCTTGAAGAAAAAGTGGCAACCCTACTGACAGCCAATCACCAGGAAGCAGCAGCAGAGAAGTTATGAAGTCATAACACAGAGCAAGCTGATTGATTGTTTAAGACACTGGACCACAAATCCCAGGATACATTGCTTAGAGAGAGGAAGATTGTGGGAGAGACTACAAAAGACAGGGAGGGTCTAGGCCAAAGCCTCTTGTCTCCTGGATCCCATGAGAGGAGGAACCGCTCCATTGCTGTGAGTGAGAGGGGGATTGCAGCCTGCCCAGGGACACACCGTTTGCAGCCCAGCCCAGAGGAACAGTGCCTGCAGGCTCCAGCAAGATGCTCTGCAACCGCGGAGGACGTTTACAAGGGAGATCCTCTTTAACAGCCAAAAAGACAGGACGCCATTGTGACACCCCTGCAGCCAGGAGAGTTTATCAATCGATCGCTCTGTGTAGAACTGTATAAAGTATTGGTGAGAGGGCTTTGCCCAGCAACTTATTGCATTTCATAAGATACACCACTTTAATGCTGTGTACAGGCCCTGTTACCTGGAATACACAAAGGAACGCTACATCACAGCACCAGTTACTTACATTCTATTTCATCACTCTGCTATGTTGAGAGGCCTTTATCCACAGAGCTCCTACATGCCGGTGAAGAGACTAAATACAAAACTTTGCTGAGGGTACACTATTGAGGTAACTCTTAAAGGGGACACGCCACGATTGTTTAAAATCCCTTCCTTGCGTGTAATGGAAGAGTTATAGGCCGGCCTGTGGGGTTCCCTTTTAGCCACAACATTTGTCACACATCAACAGCGTGTCTATGGGAATTCACCTAACTTGTGTATTTTGTGATTTACCCATTTATCTGTTGCATAGTGTTACTGACTGTTTTCTTTTTCTCACTGTTTCAACCATGTCCTGTCTATTCACACAGGCCTTGGCTGACTAATGTTAATCTAAACTTTATTCTACTCTAAGTAAATTCAAAAATACGGCACTGTGTTGTGTATTATCAGGTTATTCTATTTACCACTGAGCTTGGTGTGCCAGAGGGGCTGAGATAGTTCGCTGGGATTGAGAGGCAGAACAATGCATTGCACCAATAATCAAAAGCAGCTCCTCCGAGGGTTTTCTACAGATACAATACCTCTTGTGTTCCTCTTGGAGCACACACTTCACACTCCATGGTCTGTTACACCAGGCACTGGAGGTACAGCAGAAGGAGCCAGCCAAGCACTGGCATTGTATGACCAGAGGAAATGGCCACAGACTTTTCTGGCCTGCCTTAGAAGTTCCTGTAAGCCTGGGTACCTGGTCAAGAAATGTTGCACTGCCAAATTAAGGATGTCCCAGGCATGTAACATGGGTCACGTGTCCCTGTCGGAGAGCAGAGAAAATAATTGGAGCCATTGTCATATACAACCATTCCTGGCTCAAGCTGCTGTGGTGTCAACCACCTCTGAGCCTTTCCCTGCAGAGCTGACAGAATCTCTGCCCCAGTGTGGCTCCTGTCCCCTAGGCAGACCAACTGAAGCAAAACATGGTCTTTTTTAGAAAATTCTGCAGAAGAAGCCATAGAGGAAGTGGAGGGGATGGAGCAGAGAGATGTGGCAGAATCACCACCAGCTTTTTGGAGGCATTGTGGTGGAACAAGCTCCAACACTGAACCCTGTCCTGCATCCTTCCCAACTGCCAGGGGAGTTACCCAGTGCGCCCTGAAGAAAAGGTAATGTCCCTGACCATGCTTGATGGACCATGAGTCAGTGGTAATATGAATCTTGCTGCTGACCACCCTGTCCAAGGAGGCCAAAACTTTGCCTTCCACATGATGATAGAGAGCTGGAATGGCCTTATGTGAAAAAAAAATAGTTTTAGAACCTGCCACTGCGGTACAGCCCATTCCACAAATTCACAAAAGGGGCCAGAGTCTACCAGCTGAAAAGGCAGCAGTTGCAGTGCTAGCAATTTGGCCAAGCTAGCATTTAGATGCTGAGCATGGGGATGGCAGGGGCAGTATTTTTTTACAGTTCAGCAACTGGTGTATAGCTAGCAGATTGGCTGCAAGTACTTGGGCACCTATTGCTATACCTTCATTCCTCTCAGTATCGGTTTTTGAGAGGACTGGTATAGCAGGGGTTGAGATCACAGATGAGGAGCAAGGAGAAGTCCGCCTTTTTTTTTATTATGTGGGTCTTTCAGATGCTGTTGCCAACTGATTGCATGGCAGGTCGTTATATGTGTTGTCAGGCATGTGGTACCCAAGCGGGTGCTGCTCTGGCCACGCTTCTGAAATAGATTACAAACAGCAACGGTGCGATCTACTGCACATGTGTTGAAAAAAGCCAACACCAATGAAATTTTGGAAGTCAGCGGGGAGGGAGCAGCTCTCTGCACCTGTGGAGTTCTGTGGTGTGATGCAATAGGCTGCCCTTAAGCCGGCCCCTGGAGGACATCCTGCCTCGTTGGAGTTGTGCCTCCTCCTCCTCACTTTCCTGCTCTCTTCTCTTAAGCACCCAAGTACAGTCAGTGACCTCCTCATCCCCTCCCTCCTTGTTAGTGGAGCAAATTTTTCTTTCACTCATGGTTAGTGTTTGGCTGAAGCTATTTATTATCAATCAATGTGCAGTTCATGTAAGACAGCCCAGGAATTTACAGGAACTGGAGGCTTTTTCATAAGAGGAATGGGCAGCTTTACCATCTGAGAAGATAAAGAGACTCATCCACAAATATCACAAAAGACTGCAAGCTATCATTGATGTTAAAGGGGGCAATACACTGTATTAAGACCTGGGGTATGTAAACTTTTTATCAGGGTAATTTGGGTAGTTTCTGTTGTGATTAAGATTAAAAAAAGAGTAAGCACAGTTGATTGATAATAAATAGCTTCAGCCAAACACTAACCATGAGTGAAAGAAAAGTTTGCTCCAGTGACAAGGAGGGAGGGGATGAAGAGGTCACTGACTGTACTTGGGTGCCTAAGAGAAGAGAGGAGGAAAGTGAGGAGGAGGAGGCACAACTCCAACGAGGCAGGATGTCCTCCAAGGGAGGATGACATTATCCTGGATGATGAGCAGGAGCCAGGCCACCACACCGCTTTCAGTTTAGTGCAAATGGGCGCCTTCATGCTCCAGTGTTTTAACAGGGACCCCCGTATAAAAAGCACAAGGGTCAAGGACCAGTACTGGGTGGCAACGTACTTAGACCCCCTGTTACAAACACAAAATGGAGGAAATGTTACCACCATCACAGAGGGCTGTCAGAATGGAGCACTTACAGACCTTGCTTCGAGAAATGCTGCATTCTGTTTTTGCGTACGCTGGCAGAGGAGGAATTCCCACTCCCAGAGAAAGAGTTGCAATCCAACAGCGCCTGCAAGAAGAGGGCGGTTTGAAGATGTGTTGATGACTTCTGATATGAGGTCATTCTTTCAGCCGACCCATCGACAGGTCTCATCCGGATCCAGCATCAGGGAACGCCTAGACCGACAGGTGTCCGACTACATCAGGTTAACGGCCGATGTGGACGCTCTGAGAAGTGATGAACACCTGGACTACTGGGTGGGCAGGCTTGACCTCTGGCCAGAGGTTGCCCAATTTGCAATGGAACTGTTGGCTTGCCCCTCGTCCAGTGTCCTGTCCGAAAGGATGTTCAGCGCAGCAGGGGGATCGTGACCGATAAGCACACTCGCCTAGCTCACGACAGTGTTGACTACCTCACATTTATAAAAATGAATGAGGCATGGATCTCGGAGGAATTAAACACATGTGACCAGTAGACCAAGTATATGCATAACTCTATAAACGATTTATTTAATAAAGCACACGGACCTTTTCTCTACCTTTGGCTCACTTCCTTGTACAAAAAAAGCACAACGTACTATATGCCCGTACCCTACTGTTTGAAGAGGTTGAGCGGTGTCATATTTTTGGGTCCCGCAGCGAGTTGCTGGTATCAGTGCTGGTGTCAGTGCTCTCTATCTCGGTGCTGGTGTGGTGTCAGTGCTCTCTCTATTACGGTGTTGGTGTGGTGTCAGCGCTCTCTATCACGGTGCTGGTGTCAGTGTTTTCTCTCTATCTCGGTGCTGGTGTCAGTGCTCTCTATCACGGTGCTGGTGTCAGTGCTCTCTATCTCGGCGCTGGTGTCAGTGCTCTCTATCTTGGTGCTGGTGTCAGTGCTCTCTATCTCGGTGCTGGTGTCAGTGCTCTCTATCTTGGTGCTGGTGTCAGTGCTCTCTATCACGGTGATGGTGTCAGCTGTTATGTGTACTGTTGGACCCGACAATTCATTATAGCCGCGAGTAGTTTTAAATTACTTTTTTTCCTTTAGAAATTTCATTTTGCTGTCAGACTGTTCTAAACACGGGAAACATGCGCCCCTTTACATGCATACTATAGACACCCCCCAGGTATGAAATTTAAAGGAATATTACACTTTTATTGTTTCACTTTAAGCATTATTAAAATAACTGCTCCCGGAAAAACTGACATTTTTAAAAAAAAATTTGCATTGACACATGTCCCTTGTATATTTGCTACAAAAATACTCTCAGTACTCCAAGTTACTACAGACATGTTCCTCAGCAGTCAGTCATTAAATAATTGTGTTTCGCTCCTCCCCTCACAGCGCGTCCGCTGCTCCTTCTGTCAGTGTATCCCTCATTCTCCTGTCAGATACCAGTTGCTCTTCTGTCCCTATCCCCATGCTCTCTTGTCAGTGTGTCCCGGCTCCTCTGCTGCTCCCACGCTGCTCCACCTGTTAGTGTCAGTGTCTCTGCCCCTGTCCCTGTCTCATTGATCCTTGGTCAATCGGTCCTCTCACTGTACCTTTTTGAAATAGGAGCGGTTTTCAATAGCAAACACAACTTCTCTTCGGGAGAGCCAACCAGCATCAACCTGGGTACCATCCTATTACCAATATTTTTCGGGAGAGTCAACAGCTAGGACTTAGTCCTGCACCTAGGCAGGGACAGTTCCAAGCACAATCGAATATAGGCCTCTTTAGGCAGGCAGGCCTGAACAAGCAGCTTGGGTGGAAAAAAAGAAAGAGGAAGAATGCGCTTGATCAACCGCCAGGATCAAGACAATAAAATTTATTCAAGTGCAAAGTAAGCAAATGCATATATATAAAACCATAACCTACGTTTTCATAAAAGCTGGGTTACAAAATATACACAGTAAAAGTTTAAAAATTAGACATGCCCATGCAAGGGCAAATACTCAAAGTGGGTGATGCATTTCGGGGGAATTTCCCTCTTCATCAGAGCCTTGCAAAAAAGGAGAACAATCTGTATAGTGCAGTAGACCAACATGAAAGGACCAGCTAGTTGGGAGGTATGTCACGTGGTGAGTGATCAGTTTTCCTACGCTCTAGACCTGTCCGCATTTCAATGCTCTGCCTGTATGGTGTACAGAGATGTGTATTTCTCTTTCTGTGTGGGCCTGTCAATAGAACCTGCATCCAAGAATTGTGAGGGTGCTGCAGCCTGCATGCATTAGCAAAAATACAGGAGGCAGATGCTTCTAAAAATGACTGAAATGCCTCTTGCCAGAGAGTGCCTTTAGCTTAGGGAAAGTTTTCAGAGTTTCCAAATGTCTTCACCCTGAGAGACATCAGCTGTAATAAACAAGCAGCTCACATTACATTCACTATCTCCAGGTTGCAGTTGGGGAAAAGAGAAAGATCACATGGTCCTCCCAAATATTTAGGCTCTCCCCCAGCATGCTCCAGTGGCAATAAACCTACAGGTTTGCTAGAGGAAGCATAAATATTAATAACTCAGGATAACTGCAGCATCTGATACTTGTGCCAGAGGTACCAGTGACACCTACTGGTAGTAGAGAGAAACCATGGCTCCAAAGAGTTTAGGGGAAAATCAAATGAACAAGTAAACTATAAACCAGTCTGGCACTACCACCCAGCAAAATTTAAATAGTAGCCTTTGCAAAGGAATTACAGAAAATAAATAGTGGCCCTTGTTTAGGACAGAATTATAAATTTATATCAGATAGGACTTTAGCCAAACTGCAGACACTTCTGGGAGGTGTGCACACTACAGGAAAGACTTTGCCATACTTTAAAACAACTAATAAAGTGTCTAAACTAGGGGTTGTGTCTGCTACAGAGGCCAATTAGTGTTGATCAAGTGAAGGTCAAGTGAATAAGTAATATTGCATAATAAACTATAGTATCTTATGATAATTGTTTTCCCCTCATTTTGCTTGCTGAAAAAACACAGTTTCGCTTAGCAAGATTAATGACATGCCTGCACATCTGCTAAAATGCAGAATGTTATTCCGAGGGTCGGGCAGATATGTGAGCCTACACTGACATATTCAAAAAAAGTAAAACATTTTATCTACAGTAATACTATTTTTTTTTTTAAGCAAGAGGTTTTTTTTTTTTTTTTGGTTACTTTTTTGTCCAAGTATTGCAAAAAAAACATATTTGCAAGACAATCTCACAAAATAAAAGCCTTGTTTGTCCTTTAAAACACAATATATGTTTTACCTTGTTACCTGAAAAAATAGGCCCATAGCATAAATATAAAAATCGCTATGGTCCATTTACAGGTGTGACAGCTGATGTAGTTACGGTCTGAGATAACCTAGGTATCCCATGATATGTTGAAGGGAGTATAGGTCATCTTGTCAGGCACACATTGGCTCTTTATTCTTTGCAAAAAAAAACTTCATTGCATTGGATAATGTGATTATTAACACTTCTCACATTTTAATTGATTGCTAAATTTAGTTTATATAGTCTGACGTGTTGTTTTGGTCACAGCTGTATTTATATATTAATGGCGTGTCTGGCTTTATTCTCTGCAGCACTTCTGTGAGCCAATTCCAGCTGAATCATTTTTATTTTAAATTGTCAATAAAAATTCTCATCAAATACATACACATGCATGTGATTCTAGGAAAGAAAGAACTGCAGGGTTATCCCCTTAGGCATAACAATATTGTAATAAATGCTCAGCGGACAAATAGCGCAATGGACAAGTTATGATTGCACTTCTGGATATATTGCTAGTAGTGATGAGCTAAACTGCCCTGGGTTTGGTTTGAACAGGGTTGGGTGAACTGCAAAGAAGTTTGGATGCCAAACCCAAACCCCATTGAAATCAATAAGAGCTTAATTTATCATAACCAGTTCCCACCCCTTCTGTAGAGGAATGACGGCTGGGCAGGAAATTCATCGCTCCAGGTGGACGTCCCGCCAGGCCACTCTGCAGCACAATCTGTCACCAGACACAGCCGATGACAGATCACTGTACCGGCCCACTGCCGGTACCAAGTGTTTGCTGTGATCACAGCAGGTCACATGAGGATTGTACACAATGGATGGCTTATATTCATGCTATTCATTGTGTACAATTGTGTTACGAGCTGTGATTGGTCACAGTGATCACATGGTACAGACAGGGCCAATCATAGCCCATCTGTACCATGTGATTAGTTGGGGCCAATCACAGCTAATCACAATACACACTGAATTAATTTCCTTCAGTAAATCTGGTTGCTCATAGAAGTGAAATTCACTGAGTCTTCTTAGAGGGGTTGTAAAGGCTCATGTTTTTTCACCTTAATGCAACCCATGCATTAGGGTGAAAAAACACCTTGCAGTCACCAGCCCCCCGTCTTACTTACCTGAGCCCTGAATTTCCATTGGCATGTCCCCGCCATCCCTCTCTCCATGGGTTCCCGGCTCTTGATTGGATAGATTGATATCAGCGCAGCCATTGGCTCCCGCTGCTGTCAATCAAATCCAATGACGCGGGCACCGGGGGCGGGCCCGAGTCCTGCATTTGGCCTCTATGGACATCGAGTGCTGGACTCGGGAGCGCGCCCACAAGGTGACCCCCTCGCTTCTCCAAGGGGGATATCTAATGCACGGAGGAGCCGCAAGAGCCACCAAGGGACCCCAGAAATTTATGTTTTGGGACCACTGTGCAAAACGAGCTGCACAGTGGAGGTAAGTATCACATATTTGTTATTTCAAAAAAATAAAAAACGATCCTTTAGTATCACTTTAATTGCATTGGTTGTTTGAAGCAAATATGCACATACATAATGTTATGCACATTATATGAATAAATATATGCATTAAAATGATTGTAAAGGTCTATGGTAGAAGCTGTGTTTTATCCTCTTCCCTACATCTATCATTCCCTTACCCCAAAAGCTTCCCCTTTTGGGTTGAGCTACGCTTTTAAGTGTAACGAAAAGCAATTTTTTTCTGTTTTGGATAGAGTGGAGAGGGATTGGAAGCCCTGTCAGGTTTTTACCTTTGCCTCTGTTAGGGAGATTCACCCTATTTGTCCTGTTTACCATTATTTTCAAAAGTGAAAATAAAAGAAAATCCTAAATTTCGGGTTGTCCCCAAAACAGCAGTTATGGAGGTGTGGCTGGCCCCAAGATATTCCCTTAGAGCCGGTTCACACTGCGGGCGATGCGAGGCGACACGACTCGCCTCGCCGCGCTCTCGCAAGTCGCCCCCGTTCTGTACAATGGAACCGTTCTGAGAGGAGCGACTCGAGTCGCTCCGACTCAGAAAAAAGGTTCCTGTACTACTTCTGGGCGACCTGGGGGCGACTTGCATTGACTTCTATACAGAAGTCATCTGCAAGTTGCCGCTGAGGTCGCGGCAGGTCGCGGCGAGGCAAGTCGGTGTCGCCTCGCATCGCCTGCAGTGTGAACCGGCCCTTAATCTGTAGGGATTTCTTCTCCCTTACTGTTTTAGCTATGGGACAGGAGGTGAAGTAAAATCTCACCAATGAGACACAGATGGCAAGGAGTTTTAAGCCTGCCTTACTGTATCCAAAATGAAAAAAAAAGTTACAGTTCTACTTTAACCACTTCCTACCACTGGTTTTCAGTGGTTATACCGATTTATAACGGGATGATTCCTACACCTACAGGCATTATCCCAGTCTCATTCTGAGTAATGCAGAAATGATCCCAGTGGCTAATTGACCACTTGATCACTTCTGCAGTTACCCTGTACAGAGAGAGGACCTGACGTTGATCCCCCTCACTGTAACCCTGGAAACTGGGAGCGACGAGTAGTTTGTCACTTCCAGTTCTGCCCTTCATTTACCTGGCCATCAGTGGCCAGGAAAGCTGCCGATCAGACTGATCTCTGTCTGACCCACTGCATAAGGGACCAGAGGAGATATTTGGGGAGATTGGTGTAATGGACCCCAAATCTCTCCATAAAGAGGTCCTGTCATGGCCCATGCTGTCACAAATGACATTGTTCATTGTAATAGCAATAACATTAGTACAAAAAAAGTAAAAAAAATAAAAAAAAGTGTATAAAATAAATAAAATAAAATTTAAAGCGCACCTGTCTCACTGTGCTCACCGTGCTTACGCACAAACACGAATGCATACATTACTCGCGCACGCATATGTAAGTATTTGTCACGAACGTCAGAGTGAGAGCAATAATTATAGCACCAGACCTCCTGTGCAATCTAAACTGGTAACCAGCAAAGGCGTTTAAAGCTTTGCCTATGGACACATTTTAAGCACCATGTTTTGCCATTCCACGGGCAGACACAATTTTAAAGCATTACATGTTAGGTATCTATTTAGTCGGCATAACATCATCTTTCCCGCTATACCAAAAAATTGGGCTAACTTAATGTTTTTTTTTTTTTTAATTAATGAAAGTATTTTTTTCCAAAAAAAAATGCATTTGAAACACTGCTGTGCAAATACCGTGTGACATAAAAATAGCAACACCTACCATTTTTGCTATAGGGTCTCTGCTAAAAAATATATATAATGTAATTTTCTAGAAAAAAAAAAGTAGATTTTTACATGTAAGTGCGAAGTGTCAGAAATGGTCCGGGTACAAAGTGGTTAAATCAGACCTCTAGGTAAACAGCCAAATACACAGATGGAATACATACTGTATATGGGAGCTGTTTTATGCATCAAAGGCTTTGTGTTTCCGTCCATTCAGTTTTAAGATATAGACAACTCTAAACAGCACAGCCCTACCTGACATGGAAGGAGACCTCATTTTCTTAGCCTGTAACTGAACAATGAAAGAAGGAGCTCTTCCTTCCTATCAGCATATCACTTTTTAGCACATGAGCACTGCAGCTTATTGTGCTGATTGTCCCTCTCACAGTCTGAGCTTTCCTGTACAGGGAATTGCAAGAGGCTAACACCAAGTCAAATGTAGATACCTACACCTCTTGCATCACATAATAAAATGCATTTAAATGAATTTAGAGCTACGTTTATCTGCATCTTTTATACTTGCCTGAAGTTCAGCTTTAATTGAGTATGGAAAGTCTGTTTGTCCTGTTTTAGGATATAGACTATGAGTTATATAGAAAGAGGGTTCTAAAAGAGGAATTAATGATACAGTAATAAGTGTACATCTATTCTTTGCCATCAACAGTGGGTCTATTTGTTTTAGTATAAAATAGTGAACACTTTTGTTTCCATATTGAACAAAGTAAAAATGTATCATTTAATTGCATCTATTTAACTAAATTGTGATTGCTCCTGGCTTGCCCTGGAAATAGAAGACAGCATAATGTATACTCACAACATACCTAATTATAGAATACATTTATTACCAACATAGCTCATGCTGCAAGTGTACATCAATCAGAATATTATAAACTCTCTGCTCCAAAACATCAGTAAAATAAATGGCTTTGAGATCCCTACTGAAATAATTACCCTGGCATATAAATGCAGGCAGTGGACTCACTCAGTCCTTGATGCTTGTAAATAATTTATGCTTCAGTTTTTGTATTTCTGGATGAAAAAGGCTCATGTTACTGGTGCTCATCTGCCTGTCAGTGTCTTAGGGGCATCTTTCGTAAGGAGTAATGTATTCTAATGGATATGTCCTTGTGCACAGAAAAGCACATTTCATATAGAGCTTTGTATTGGACAGATTCAAGAGCACTGTGCAACAGAAGATGTGAAACTTTTCCTTAGGTCACTGATGGGAACATGAGTTATGCAGGATGTTATTAGATCTTTATGTTGGGTAAAAGAGAGACTGCAGGAAAAAAAATAACATTACTACAAAATACTGTATTATGTGTGAACTCTATCTACTCTATTTGTTTTTTTTTCTTTGGGGTATTGCTTGGAAAAAAAAGTATTGCTTAGCAAGGAGCTGGGTGAGATATAGCAATTAAATCATGGCCCTAGGGCAAGTGTCAGTATATATAGCACTCTTTAGGATACCCTGGAGAGTTATTTACTAAAGGCAAATCCACTTTGCACTACTAGTGCAAACTACAAGTGCAAAGTGCACTAGAAATTGCATTGAAAGTGCACTTGGAAGTGCATTCCCTGTAGATCCGAGGTGGGCATGCAAGGAAAAAAAAAAAAAAAAACAGCATTTAAGCTTGCACATGATTGGATAATAAAATCAGCAGAGCTTCTGCTCATTTTAGATCTACCCCTCAGATTTACAGTGACTGCACTTCCAAGTGCACTTTCAGTGCAATTTCACGTGCACTTTGCACTTGTAGTTTGCACTAGTAGTGCAAAGTGGATTTGTCTTTCGTTAATAACCCCCCCCCCCCCCCCCCGTGTCCTCAGGTAGAATATCCTGTTTATCAAAGCCAGAAAAAGGAATGATCTTTGGCAGGAGAAGATGTTCTGCTGTGCAGCTTAAAGGGTCAGCAACCACGCTAACACTATCCCCCCAGTGAAAATCTTTGGTCCCCAAAGAAAGAGAGTCATTTTAGTTTAACCACAACTACAAAAGTTTATCTGGCAACTAAGCATACAGTATATGTCAAACTGGCCAAACACCATGGGCTGGTGCACTCCTCAGATGGGCTGCCTATGGCTCCTGCTGCTGCCTGTGTCTCCTGTTAGACCAGAAAGTAAAGGATGAAACGCTGCAGCTGAAATGGCACTGGATCATGTGAGAAGTAAGGTAAAGTGTTTGGGGATGGATGGCATGTGGTGAAAAGCTAGTGGAAGGTTTTCTACATTAATGCAGGGAATGACTTTAGAACCACTTTAAAGGAGGAGCAAATCTCTTGACTCTCTGGTTGCAGATATCTTGTGCAGAGAGCTTCCGTACACTCTCAGGGAATTGTGGAGAAAATACCTCCACCACTTTGGCTGGTGCAGCAAATGTTCTCATTACTTTTTCTGCCCTAGCCTAGGGTACAAACATAAAGGCCAGACATGGTTTCAAAGGCCCTGTCTTCAACCAGGGTGCATCTTTTATACAGGAAGAGTCAGAAATTGCTTACAGATGATGCACAGCACAGTGGTGTAGTGGGTAGCACTCTTGCCTAGCAGTAACAAGGGTTCAAATCCCAGTTCCTCCCACACTCCAAAGACATGCTGGTAGGTTAAGCTTCTGTCTAAATTGGCCCTAGTATATGAATGTGAGTTAGGGACCTTAGAGTGTACGTTTTTTTATGGGTAGGGACTGATATGAATGTACAATGTATATGTCAAGTGCTGCGTAAATTGATGGTGCTATGTAAGTACCTTAAATAATAATGTAGCGCTGAGAACTTCTTTGGTTATCTAGCTTATGCTTTCAAGAGAGACCCAAATCGCTCAACAGTACCTGATCACTAGGTTGCAACATGTGAATCCATGCTCTCAGATCATATTTCTTATTTCTCTGGTCTCAAGCATCAGAAGAAATAAGGACTATGATGTAAGAGTATCGGTTGAAAAATTGCAGTCTGGAGATCAGATGTTGCTGAGGAATTTGCATCTGCTGCAACCCTTAAAGGCTTTGTAGACTGGCTCAGGAATAACCTAAAGCCTGCATATAAGAAAGATCCAATGCAGTCTTTAGATTATTCCTGGACTGGTCCACAAGGTGTTTGTGGGTTGCAGCTGACGTTCTGTTAACAGAGATGCCAAAAGCCAAGCCCACTGACAGTCAGGCCTCTCTTCTGAACATGAGCATATTAGGAGAGTATGCAATCACATCACTTTCTGTATGCATCTTTAACCACTTAAGCCCCGGATCATTTGGCTGCCTAAAGACCAGAGGACTTTTTACAATTTGGCACTATGCTGTTTTAACTAGTAATTGCGCGGCCATGCAATGTTGTACCCAAACAAAATTTGCGTCCCTTTTCTTCCCACAAATAGAGCTTTCTTTTGATGGGATTTGATTGCCTCTGCAAATTTTATTTTTTGTGATATAAAAGGAAAAAGAACGAAAATTTTGAAAATAAATGATATTTTCTACTTTTTGTTATAAGAAAAATCCAATAAACTAAATTTTAGTCATACATTTCGGCCAAAATGTAGTCAGCCACATATCTTTGGTAAAAATAAATGGCAATAAGCGTATATTTATTAGTTTGCGCAAAAGTTATAGTGGCTACAAACTAGGGAATTTGCACAGCTTTTAGTTTATGACTATTTCTTGAGGTGCTAAAATGGCAGGGCAGTACAAACCCCCCCACATGACCCCATTTTGGAAAGTAGACACCCCAAGGTAATTGCTTAGAGGCATGTTGAGCCCATTGAATATTTCATTTTCTTTTCATACATCAGGGGACATAGAGCCATAGTAATTACTATGTGTGTGTGTATGTGGTTATATGCCACCTTCAGGTGATGGACACAAGTGCACTCCCTAAAAATCCCTCCCATTACTGGGAGCACCTCAGTTTTTTCGCCAGTGTCTAGGTGTTGGTCACAGAGTAAGATGTGCTGTGCTGAGCTCCTCTGGAGCAATCCTTGCTGGGGCTAGCTATGCAGACAGATCTATTCAAGGTGTCTTTCTGGCCGGATTGAATGGTACCCGGGCCTTGTGTCTGAAGAAACAAAGTTTTTGCCTGTGAATGATTCTCTTTTGAGAGCTGGACCCCGGGATCCAGTATGTTTTGGTATTAAGGCCATAAAGTTTACTGCCGGTGTGCTATTGCAGGTCCAGGATTGTGGCTTTCCTCGAGGATCCCCAGCTTCTGAAGGTTTAACAGAACCCACTGTGAAGGATGAAGTTTGCGTCTGTTGGTTTACCACAGAAAACCCTGCGGCGGGAAAGGTAAGTGGAGTCTTTCTAATACATTTTTAAAATGTTCTTATGAATTGTCTCCTTTAAGGTAAATGTTGTTATGCCTATGTGTCACCACTGGGGGCTGTGTTGAGCATGTACCGTCTCATGCTTTGCTCAGAGATCATGCTGTGTCACAGTAGCAGCAGACTCTTTTTCTCCAGCCAGCAGGCAAACCTCTGGTAAATTTGGGGGTTTTTTGCTTCCTCCAGACACAACCACCTGGGCTGAAATTTTCCCATCTTCATGAGGCTGAGTATAAGGGAGAACTGAAAAGAATCGGCAATGCCGTTTTCTTTCACCGCCCATGCACGGGGCAGCTTCTAGGTCTCCTCCACGCCATCCCTCCCTCACTCACAAGCCCATCCTGTCAGATCGGAGGCCCGTGCTTGTGCGGGGAAACTCTTTTTGAAAGAGAAAAGTGGGGGGATGCAATGTGAGGTGGGGGCGAGGCTTAGTGCGGCGTTGGTGTCCTTCAATGCGGGAGTGTGTTTTAAAAAAAAAAAACTCCATTTGTGCTGGCTGCAAAATTGTCACAGACATGAGAGCAAAGGGAGTATGAAAGAAGTTTTGGTGACACAGGCATTTCCTGCTTAACACATTTAATATTTACATGAGGCTGAGCATTAATAGCAGCGGCAGTGGCTGGACTATTGCTCAAGCAGTGGATGCGATTTCTTCTGATAGTACCTCTGCTTTGTGCATTGGGCTAAGGTCAGAAGGGGGGGTTAAAACACCCACAAAATAGAGGTTATATGAAACACAACACTTAGGTTTGATGAATCTTTCATTGTGGTAAACATGATATTTATTGGTGACAACATTGGGCATAGTACAATAAATGATATACCGTACATATTAAATCAATAAATATGATACTGAGTAGGTAAAACATGATTAATAAATAATATCATAGTAAAATTAAGTAGCATAATAAACAATGTAGCACACGATTAAAAAATGATATCAAAAGTACACCCAAAATAAGCATAGACTCATTATACAGTTGCAAAAAAGTATGTGAACCCTTTTGGAAAGATATGGATTTCTGCACATAAAATGTGATCTGATCTCCATCTAAAGCCGCGTACACACGGGCGGACTGTCTGGCCTACTTAGTCCGCCGAAACACATTTCAGCGGACAGTCCGCTCGTGTGTGGGCTTCAGCGGACTTTTTCAGCGTGCAGTCTGGCGGAATTTCCGTAATACTGTCCGTCGGACTCGCATTTCGGCGGACAATCCGCCCGTGTGTGTGCCAGTCCGCCGTACTTTTGAAATGAGCGGACTTTTCCCGCCCGGAGAAAAGTCCGCTCATTTCGAGCGGGTATCCAGGTAGGCGGGGCCCGCGAAGGAGACGTCGCTGGCCCCGCCGCCTGGTATGGACTTAAAGGGGAACCGAAAAAAATCGGCGTGGGGGTCCCCCCAAGTCCACAACAGACCCTTGTCCGAGCACGCTACCCGGCCGGCCAGGAAAGGGGGGCGAGCTAGCGCCCCCCCCTCCTGAGCCATACCAGGCCGCGTGCCCTCAACATGGGGGGGTGCCTTGGGGAAGGGGGGGCCGCGCGGCCCCCCCACCCCAAAGCACCTTGTCCCCATGTTGATGAGGACAAGGGCCTCTTCCCGACAACCCTGGCCGTTGGTTGTCGGGGTCTGCGGGCGGGGGGCTTATCAGAATCCGGGAGCCCCCTTTAATAAGGGGGCCCCCGGATACCGGCCCCCCACCCTATGTGAATGAGTATGGGGTACAATGTACCCCTACCCATTCACCTGTAAAATAAAAGTACCAAAAAAAACACAACACACGAGATAAAATACTTTATTGCACAGCTCCGGGGGTCTTCCGTCTTCGGGGGTCTTCTCGCCGGACTCCTCCGCTGTCTTCTTGTAGCTCTTTTGCTAGCGGAGGAGTCCGGCTTTCTTCCTCGCCGCCGGCCTCTTCTCCCGACTTCGGGGGTCTTGTCCCCCTCTTCGGTTCTTCTGCCGGACCACCGCGCCTTCTTATAGCTCTTTTACAGGCGGTGGCCCGGTCTTCTTTCACCGCCGTCGCCGCCGCCTTCCTTCTTCTTCTTCTCCAGGAGATGTTGCCTCGACGATCTCTCCAGCCGGAATGCCAGGGACGCACTGCGCGGCCACTTATATAGGGACAATGGGGCGGTGTCACATGGCTTTATGTCACATGGGTTGGTGTCACATGGTGACCCCGCCCCCTTACGATGTCATAGTCCCCATGTGACATCAACCCATGTGACCAACCCATGTGACATAAAGCCATGTGACACCGCCCCATTGTCCCTATATAAGTGGCCGCGCAGTGCGTCCCTGGCATTGCGGCCGGAGAGATCGTCGAGGCAACATCTCCTGGAGAAGATGAAGAAGAAGAAGAAGAACGGAAGGCGGCGGCGACGGCGGCGACAGCGGCGACAGAAGACCGGGCCACCGCTTGTAAAAGAGCTATAAGAAGGCGCGGTGGCCCGGCAGAAGAACCGAAGAGGGGGACAAGACCCCCGAAGTCGGGAGAAGAGGCCGGCGGCGAGGAAGAAAGCCGGACTCCTCCGCTAGCAAAAGAGCTACAAGAAGATAGCGGAGGAGTCCGGCGAGAAGACCCCCGAAGACGGAAGACCCCCGGAGCTGTGCAATAAAGTATTTTATCTCGTGTGTTGTGTTTTTTTGGTACTTTTATTTTACAGGTGAATGGGTAGGGGTACATTGTACCCCATACTCATTCACATAGGGTGGGGGGCCGGTATCCGGGGGCCCCCTTATTAAAGGGGGCTCCCGGATTCCGATAAGCCCCCCGCCCGCAGACCCCGACAACCAACGGCCAGGGTTGTCGGGAAGAGGCCCTTGTCCTCATCAACATGACAAGGCACCCCCCCATGTTGAGGGCACGCGGCCTGGTACGGCTCAGGAGGGGGGGGGGGGCGCTCGCTCGCCCCCCTTTCCTGGCCGGCCGGGTAGCGTGCTCGGACAAGGGTCTGTTGTGGACTTGGGGGGACCCCCACGCCGATTTTTTTCGGCGTTGGGGTTCCCCTTTAAGTCCATTCCAGGCGGCGGGGTCAGCGATGTGTCCTTCGCGGGCCCCGCCTACCTGGAGACGCGCTCGAAATGAGCGGACTTTCCTACGCGTGTGTGGGCGAGTCCGTTCATTTCAAAAGTAGGGCGGATAGTATGGTGGACTTAGTACGCCGTATTAGTCCGCTCAAAAAGTGCCGTGTGTGGGCAAGTCCGTTCATTTGAAAGTATGACGGACTGTCCGTCGGATTGTCTGACGGACTAAGTTGGCCAGACAGTCCGCCCCGTGTGTACGCGGCTTAAGTCACAACAATAGACAATCACAGTCTGCTTAAACTAATAACACACAAAGAATTAAATGTTACCATGTTTTTATTGAACACACCATGTAAACAATCACAGTGCACGTGCAAAAAGTATGTGAACCCCTACACTAATGAGATCTCCAAGAGCTAATTGTAGTGAGGTGTCAGCCAACTGGAGTCCAATCAATGAGATAAGATTGAAGGTGTTGGTTACAGCTGCCCTGACCTATAAAAAACACACACCAGTTCTGGGTTTGCTTTTCACAAGAAGCATTGCCTAATGTGAATGATGCCTTGCACAAAAGAGCTCTCAGAAGACCTACGATTAAGAATTGTTGACTTGCATAAAGCTGGAAAGGGTTATACAAGTATCTCCAAAAGCCTTGCTGTTCATCAGTCCACAGTAAGACAAAGTGTCTATAAATGGAGAAAGTTCAGCACTGCTGCTACTCTCCCTAGGAATGGACGTCCTGTAAAGATGACTGCAAGAGCACAGTGCAGACCACTCAATGAGGTGAAGAAGAATCCTAGAGGGTCAGCTAAAAACTTACAAAAGTCTCTGGAAAATGCTAACATCCCTGTTAGCGAATCTTCGATATGTGAAACACTAAACAAGAATGGATTTCATGGGAGGATACCACAGAGGAAGCCACAAGATGGAGGGCAGCCGGCGTGGGATACGCTGGCTGCTATCGCCATCAACGCCGCCACGGGAGAAGAAACTCCCAGGCCAAAAGAAGGGGGACATAGATGGTAAAAGGGCAGGGCCCCATTCCGGCGTGCGTGGGTCCGCATGCGCGCTGTGGACGGGACCGCGCTCACACTGCTCAGGGGGCATGCCGGCCTGGGACCCGATCTCTCCTCCCTCTCCGTCAGCTGCCGCAATCAGCTGTGCACCAGCTGATTGGAGAGTCGACTGCTCTTAAGCCCCAGATGAAATGTCCGCCGGCATTCCACGGCTGATTGCTGTGGGATGCTGAGCGGACGTTCTGGTGGCTTTTCTATGTTTTTTCTCCAAGGTAATTGCTTTCAGTCCTTCACTTTTTACCACTTTTGCTGCTCTGGCTTTCTGCTGGGTCCCACACCTATTGATATTGGCATACTTACTTTTTTAGATTTAATAAATTACACCATCTTGGAGACTTTGTTTTCTCTATCTGCCTGCCTATTGCATTAAGGGCCCTACTTGCAGGTATTATCTGCCTATATATTTATTTATTATACTATTTTTTTTTCAAAACATTATTAATTAAAATACAATATACACCACATTTAAACTATATAAAAAATATTTTTATTGATACTCCTACAGTTACCACTAGACTTTGGAAATGTGTCTTTTCCTTTCTGCCTGCTCTTTCTATTGAGGGTCCCTCCCGCAGGTATATATTTTTTGCTTATATTATTCATAAATTTTTATATACGCGATACGCTATTAAGATACCTACTTTTTCTATTCATTCCCAATTCCACACTTCTATGTTTCTCTTCTTTCTCTCCTTTTTCAGGGTCCCCTTCCTTTTTCACCTCAGTGTATCTCCTGCCTCTTTCCAGTGCCATTCTCCTGTTTATCAGAGTAGGGGAGGGGAGGTTCCTACAGGGCCCCCTCATCTTGTTAACATATTTTCTAATGAATGTAATAATGAATCATCAGTCACTGAGTTACATATGTGAAGCCCAATACACTGGAAGGCCATACTACCTGATTATTCAACCTAATTGTTTTTAATTCATAAGACATCGCATGTCCACATTTGTATACTTTGCTATGTAAGTACTGGGAACAATTTTTTATTAATCTGTATTACCTATATGTCCACTTCTTTTCCTAATATCCTGTCATTTGTGTTTTTTACTAGAATTATGTTTCATATACTCCACACCTGATGAAGGAGTGTACAATTTTTCAAAAACGCGGAGGGTAACGAGTGTTTGGGTTCATCTTATTTTGTATGGGTGCTCAACTCTGCATTATAGACATTGTTTTCTTATTTTTAATTGCTTTGTGTTATACCGTTCTCATTCTTTTTGTGATTATGTATATACATATTTTGTATAAATAAAAATACAGTTTTGCACTCTACTATATGGTTGTATGTGCCTCTAAAATCCACCAATAGGATTTCCTTCTTTTTTGTAATTTTTATAGGATATGGCACAACAAATTTGCACAGACATGCCATTCTATACCTGTGTCACGTTTACAATTTGCACAAGAGCACCTGGATGTTCCACAGCAGTACTGGCAAAATATTCTGTGGACAGATGAAACCAAAGTTGAGTTGTTTGGAAGAAACACACAACACTATGTGTGAAGAAAAAGAGGCACAGCACACCAACATCAAAACTCATCCCAACTGTGAAGTATGGTGGTGGGGCATCATGGTTTGTGGCTGCTTTGCTGCGTCAGGGCCTGGATAGATTGCTATTGGGGATGAGCCGAACACCTCCCGGTTCGGTTTGCACCAGAACTTTCGAACGGACCAAAAATTTGTGTGAACTTTAGAACCCCATTGAAGTCTATGGGACTCGAACGTTCGAAATAAAAAGTGCTAATTTTAATGGCTAATATGCAAGATATTGTCCTAAAAAGGGTTTGGGGACCCGACTCCTGCCCCAGGGGACATGGGTCAATGGCAATTTTTTTTTAAAACAGCCGTTTTTTCGGGAGCACTGATTTTAATGACGATTAACCACTTAACAACCGGCCCATAGCCGAATGATGGCTACAGGGCGGATGCTTAACTCTGGGAGGCATCCTCCCAGAATTCTGCTCACGCCCACACCCCTGGGGCGTGCATTCAAGAGCATTTGTGACCATTCGTGGCATCACGGATCACGGATCACAGTAAATGGATCACGGTAAACGGCCGCTCATCGTGGCCGTTTACCACGGGATCGCTCTGTTAAATGATAGATCGATCACTTGTAAACAAACCGGCGTCATGTTATGATGCAGGTTCCTCCTCCCCCTCTCTGTACTGATCGGTACAGTGAGAGGGGAGAGATCGGTGTCAGCAATGCTGTGGGCTGGATCTGCAGTGCCCCCAGCGCTGCTCACCGACAATTAACCCCTCAATTCCCTGCCAATACTCTGCAAAACCCAGCAATGCCCTGCCAATACTCTGCAATACCCAGCAATACTCTGCAATACCCTGCCAATACTCTGCAATACACAGCAATGCCCTGCCAATACTCTGCAATGCCCTGCCAATACTCTGCAGTACCCAGCAATGCCCTGCCAATACTCTGCGATGCCCTGCCAATACTCTGCAATACCCAGCAATGCCCTGCCAATACTCTGCAATGTCCTGCCAATACTCTGCAATACCCAGCAATGCCATGCCAATACCCTGCCAATACTCTGCAATACCCAGCAATAATCTGCAATACCCAGCAATACTCTGCAATAGCCTGCATTACCCTGCCAATACTCTGCCATAAATTGCCATTCCCAGCCATACTTGGTGATACCCAGCCATACTCGGTGATACCTAGCCATACTTGGTGATGCCTTGCAATACCCAGCCATACTCTGCAATACTCAGCCATACTCGGTGATACCCTGCAATACCCAGCCATACTCTGCAATACCCAGCCATACTCGGTGATACTCTGCAATACCCAGCCATACCCAGTGATACTCTGTAATACCCAGCCATACTCGGCCTTGCTCAGCCATACTCTGATACCCTGCAATACCCAGCCATACTCGGTGATACCCTGCAATACTCGGTGATACCCAGCCATACTCGGCCATGCTAAGCCATGCTTGGCTGTACTCAGCCTCTGTATGTGGCCTGGCTGGGGAAGTCACACACGTGTTATCGCCACACTCAGGAGGAGTAGGAGAATCTATTTTGGGGTGTCATTTTTGCTATATACATGCTATGTGTTAGAAATATTGTATAAATGGACAACTTTGTGTTAAAAAAAAAAGCATTTTAACCACTTACCGCCCGCCGGCCGTCATATGATGTCCTTGACTTTGTGCGGGGATATCTGAATGATGCATGTAGCTACAGGCATTATTCAGATATCAGCTTTTTTAGCTGGCGAGTCCCTACACCATAAGAACAATCATAGTGGCTGTTCCGCTGCTTGATCGTTCTTACAGGAGGCGAGAGGGGACGTCGTCGCTCCCCCTCCCGCCGCCCTACGGTGCTTCTACCGACTTGACAATATGATCAAATCCAGAATCTTTTTGTTTTTGTTTTTTATTTCAGGCTGAGATGTGGGGTCTTATTGACCCCATATCTCACTGTAAAGAGGACCTGTCATGCCATATTCCTATTACAAGGGATGTTTACATTCCTTGTAAAAGGAATAAAAGTGATCAAAAAATTTATTTTTGGGGAAAAAAATGTCAAATTTAAATAAATAAAGTAAAATGAACAATAATTTTTTTTTTTTTAAAGCGCCCCTGTCCCTATGTGCTCGCATGCAAAAGTCCTGCCCACATTTGAAAACGGTGTTCAAAGCACACATGTGAGGTATCGCTGTGAACATTAGAGCGAGAGCAATCATTTTGGCTCTAGACCTCCTCTGTAACTCAAAACACGTAACTAGTAAAAAAATTTAAAGCGTCGCCTATGGGGATTTTTAAGTAGCGAAGTTTGGCGCCATTCCACGATCGTGTGCAATTTTGAAGGGTGACATGTTAGGTATCTATTTACTCGGCGTAACTTCATCTTTCACATTATGCAAAAACATTGCGCTTTACTGTTTTTTTTTTTTAAAGCACGAAAAATTGCTGCGCAAATACCGTGCGAGATAGAAAGTTGCAATGACCACCATTGTATTCTCTAGGGTCTTTGCTAAAAAAACATATATAATGTTTTGGGGTTCTATGTAATTTTCTAGCAAATAAATTATGATTTTTACATGTAGGAGAGAAATGTCAGAATTGGCCTGGGTGCTCCAGAACGCCTGATGGTGCTCCCTGCATGTTGTGCCTCTGTATGTGGCCAGGCTGTGTAAAAGTCTCACACATGTGGTATCGCCATACTCGGAAGTAATAGCAGAATGTGTTTTGGGGTGTAATTTGTGGTATGCATATGCTGTGTATGAGAAATAACCTAATAATATGACAATTTTGTGAAAAAAAAGAAAAGGAAAAAAAATCTTGATTTTGCAAAGAATTGTGGGAAAAAATTACAACGTCAAAAAACTCATCATGCCTCTTACTAAATACCTTGGAATGTCTTCTTTCCAAAAAGGGGTCATTTGGGGGTATTTTTACTTTTCTGGCATGTTAGAATCTCAAGAAATGAGATAGGCTGTCAGTACTTCAGGTGTGATCAATTTTCAGATATTGGCACCATAGCTTGTGGACTCTATAACTTTCACAAAGACCAAATAATATCCACCAATTTGTACTTATTTTTACCAAAGATATGTAGTAGTATAAATTTTGGCCAAAATGTATGAAGAAAAATTACTAATCTTTCAAATGGGTACAGTGTGCGTGACTGAGTAATTGTCATTCAAAATGTGAGAGCACCGAAAGCTGAAAATTGGTCTGGTTATTAAGGGTGTTTAAGTGCCCAGTGGTCAAGTGGTTAAAGTGGAAAAAAAAAGAAGTGCAATATTCCTTTAAATATCATGCCTGGGGGGTGTCTATAGTATGCCTGTGAAGCGGCACGGGTTTCTCGTGTTTAGAACTGTCCCTGCACAAAATGACATTTAACGGAAAAAAAGTAATTTAAAGCTGCTTGCGGTTTTAATGTCATGTCTGGTTCCGGCAATACGGATGAAAATCATTGAGAAAAAAATGGCATGGGTAGCCCCCCCTGGCCATTACCAGCCCCTTTGGGTCTTGTACAGATATTAAAAGTACCCAAATTAAAAAAAGGAAAGGCGTGGGGCCCCGAGGCCCTATATACTCAGAACAGCAGTATACAGGCGGTAAAAACAAGACAGGGCTGTGTAGGTTTGTTGTGTTAAGTAGAATCTGTTTGTAATTTTGAACTGGTACATTTTTAAAGTGTAGCCCCAGTCAAAAAATCTATTTTTCAGCTTTTTGGAAAACATAGGGAAGGATTATCACCCCTGTATAATTTTTTTGGCCATCCGTCTTTTTTCATCTTACTTCCTGTTGTCTCCTTCCATTTGCAAGTAGGAGACGTTTGTAAGCTGGATGTTTGAAAGTAGGGGCCTGCCCTATATGCTCTGCAGAGTTGCCACAACACTGTAAGCCCTCAAAGTAACTCTTGGTGGGTGCTGGAGCGCCCTGCTGTGAACGATTATATCAAGAATTGTAATTACATGCCCCTGTTAAACAGGGGCTGAAAATTTGGGCCTTAGGCACTGGTGCTGGTGCCATGACACTGCAACCTCTCCCATATACTCTAGTTGAAGTGCAGGAATGAGCCCTGCTGCAAAGCATTGCATCAAAAATTGTAATTACACGCCCCTGTTAAACAGGGGCTGAAAAATTGGGCCTTAGGCACTGGTGCCACGACACTGCAACCTCTTCCATATACTCTAGTTGGAGTGCAGGAATGAGCCCTGGTGCAAAGCATTGCATCAAAAATTGTAATTACACACCCCTGTTAAACAGGGGCTGAAAAATTGGGCTGGTGGCGTCACCCAGAACCAAAAATGTTCTTCCAAGCTATCAGCAGGATCATTGAGGAGGATAGTCAGTCAACATAACAATACAGTCACTCAACATCAGCATAGGCAGTCTTGAAGGGATGTGACTAGGGATGAGCCGAACACCCCCCGGTTCGGTTCGCACCAGAACTTTCGAACGGACCCCGCGTTCGAAACGAACGTTAGAACCCCATTGAAGTCTATGGGACTCGAACGTTCGAAATGGAAAGTGCTAATTTTAACGGCTAATATGCAAGATACTATCCTAAAAAGGGTTTGGGGACCTGACTCCTGCCTCAGGGGACATGGGTCAATGCAAAAAAAGGTTTTAAAAACGGCCGTTTTGGCGGGAGCACTGATTTTAATGACGATTAAAGTGAAAAAAAAAGTGAAATATTCCTTTAAATATGGTGCCTGGGGGGTGTCTGTAGTATGCCTGTGAAGTGCCACGTGTTTCCCGTGTTTAGAACAGTCCCTGCACAAAATGACATTAAACGGAAATAACACCATTTAAAACTGCTTGCGGTTTTAATGTTATATCTGGTTCCTGCAATATGGTTGAAAATCATTCAGAAAAATGGCATGGGTAGCCCTCCCTGCCCATTACCAGCCTATTTGGGTCTTGTACGCATATTAAGGGGAACCCCGTACCCATATTAAAAAAAGGAAATGCGTGTGGCCCCCAGGCCCTATATACTCAGAACAGCAGTATACAGGCGGTGCAAACAAGACAGGGACTGTGTAGGTTTGTTGTGTTAAGTTGAATCTGTTTGTAATTTTCAACTGGTACATTTTTAAAGTGTAGCTCCAGTCAAAAAATACTATTTTTAAGCTTTTTGGAAAACATAGGGAAGGGTTATCACCCCTGTATAATTTGTTTCGTCGTCCATCTTTTTTCATCTCACTTGCTGCTGTCTGATGTTTGTAAGTTGGATGTTAGTAAGTAGGGGCCTGCCCTATATGCTCTGCAGAAATGGCGGAACAAGGTGTTGGTTTTGCCACAACATTGTAAGCCCTCAAAGTGACTCTTGGTGGGCGCTGGAGCGCCCTGCTGTGAACGATTATATCAAGAATTGTAATTACATGCCATTTTTGAACAGTGGTAGAAAAATTGACCTTTGGTGGTTGTGGTGCTGGTGCCACAACACTATAAGTCCTCACCGTTACTCTCGGTGGGCACAGGAAGGGGCCCTCCTGTGAAATATTATATCAAGAATTGTAATTACATGTCCCTGTTAAACAGGGGCAGAAAAATTGGGCCTTAGGCACTGGTGCCATCACACTGCAACCTCTGCCATATACTCTAGTTTTATTGCAGGAATTAGCCCTGCTGCAAAGCATTGCATCAAAAATTGTACTTAAACGCCCCTGTTAAACAGGGGCAGAAAAATTGGGCCTTAGGCACTGGTGCTGGTGCCATCACACTGCAACCTCTGCCATATACTCTAGTTTTATTGCAGGAATTAGCCCTGCTGCAAAGCATTGCATCAAAAATTGTAATTAAACGCCCCTGTTAAACAGGGGCAGAAAAATTGGGCTGCTGGCATCACCCAGAACCAAAAATGTTCTTCCAACATATCAGCGGAGGAGGAAGAGGATAGACAATCAACATAACAGGACAGTCACTCAGCATCAGCATAGGCAGTCTTGAAGGGATGTGGTATTTCAAAAAAAATTATTCGGTTACATCAGCTTCAGGTGCTTGGTAGCTGTGGGTGATCCAAGACTGATTCATCTTGATGAAGGTCAGTCGATCAACTGATTCGGTGGACAGGCGCACCCTGTGATCGGTAACAAAGCCACCAGCAGCACTGAAGGTGCGTTCCGAAAGAGCGCTGGATGCAGGACAGGCCAGTAGCTCAATTGCATACTGTGCGAGCTCTGGCCAGTGATCCATCCTCAAGACCCAGTAAGCTAGAGGATTTTCGGTGGGAAAGGTGTCCAAGTCTGACCTTGCCCCTAGGTATTCCTGCACCATGTAAATTAGACGCTGGCGATGGGTGCTGGAACCAATCATACCTTGGGGCTGCGGACTAAAAAATTGTCTGAAAGCATCAGTCAGACGGCCACCTTCTCCACCGCTCCTTCTGACTGATGCCTGAGCAACACGTTGTCCAGGACCAGGAGTTTGTGACCTCCCAGTCTCTGGGAACGCGTTGCACAGAGCTTTCTGCAAGGCCTCCCGGAGATGTCTCATCCTCTGCTCCCTCTGCGATGGCAAGATAAGGTCGGCAACCTTACCCTTGTACCGTGGATCAAGGAGAGTGGCCAGCCAGTAATGGTCCCTCTCCTTGATCCCAAGAATACGAGGATCCTTCCGCAGGCTTTGCAGGATCAGGGAGGCCATGCAGCGTAGGTTAGCTGAGGCATTCGGTCCGGAGTCCTCTGGGTCACTAAGGAAAACATGATCCGCAGCTACCTCCTCCCAGCCACGTACAAGTCCACGTGTTTCTTGGGACTGTAAATCATCCCTATAAGACTGCTGCTGCTGATGCTGATGCTGAGTGCCAGCCTCCACCTCCATGCTGACACAATCATCCTCCTCCTCCTCTTCCTGTTGTCTCTAGACACAGAGCCTGCTTGCCCTCTTTTATCGGCTCGCGCCTGTCTGCCTCTCCTTGCTGGCCTTCCAGACATGGTAATGGCCTGAAGGGAGTTGGGTAAAACAGTAGTTGGGTAGTTTATATTGTGCTGGAGGCACACAACACCCACTAACTCCTGCAGATGCCTTTTTTATAGAACAGCAGAGATAAAGGGGTATATACAGATGTATACTGTGCTGTGCTGGAAGCACACACAACTTCCAATAACTCCTGCAGATGACAATTGGGCCCAAATAGAGCACAGCTATGTAGGTGGATTATAGCGGTATGTACTGGGTACAGAGCACGCAGACAGCACGCACTATCTCCTAACACTACTGACTGCAAGCTCTATTATTAAAGCTAGATCACTAGCTATATAGGTGAGGTGAATATAGTGGTGTATACTGCGGTCAGGGCACAGACAGTAACCACTACACAAGAGCAAGATAGGAAATCAGCCAAAAACGATTGGTGTGTATCTGTGTTGAAGGTACACAGAACACCCACTGCTTCAGATGCCAACACACTACACGAGGCCGCCTCAAAGGCGGCCTTATATAGTGTGGGGCGTGCACTACACAGCCTGAGCTATGATTGGCCACAGGCAGGACGCCCGTGGCCAATCATGGCTCTCCTCGCTGCTGGCGCTGCGATTGGCCAAGCATGCGGGGTCACAGTGCATGCTTGGCCAATCATGAGCCAGCAATGCACTGCGCCATCGCAGTGCATTGTGGGCCACACGAATTTTGCCGCGAACGGCCCAAACGTTCGGAATTCGGCGAGCCCGAATGACCAATGTTCGAGTCGAACGTACGTTCGACTCGAACACGAAGCTCATCCCTAGATGTGACATTTAAAAAAAAATTATTTGGTTACATCAGCTTCAGGTGCTTGGTAGCTGGTGGTAATCCAAGACTGATTCATCTTTATGAAGGTCAGTCGATCAACCGAGTCGGTGGACAGGCGCACCCTGTGATCGGTTACAAAGCCTCCGGCAGCACTGAAGGTGCGTTCCGAAAGAATGCTGGATGCAGGACAGGCCAGTAGCTCAAATGTATACTGTGCAAGCTCTGGCCAGTGATCCATCCTCAAGACCCAATAAGCCAGAGGATTTTCGATGGGAAAGGTGTCCAAGTCTGACCTTGCCCCTAGGTATTCCTGCACCATGTAAATCAGACGCTGGCGATGGTTGCTGGAACCGATCATACCTTGGGGCTGTGGACTAAAAAATTGTCTGAACGCATCGGTCAGACGGACACCTTCTCCACCGCTCCTTCTGTGACTGACCGAAGCCTCAGAAACACGTTGTCCAGGACCAGGAGTTTGTAACCTCCCAGTCTCTGGGAACGCATTACACAGACCTTTCTGCAAGGCCTCCCGGTGATGTCTCATCCTCTGCTACAGCAAGATAAGGTCCGCAACCTTAGCATTGTACCGTGGATCAAGGAGAGTGGCCAGCCAGTAATGGTCCCTCTCCTTGATCCAAAGAATACGAGGATCCTTCCGCAGGCTTTGCAGGATCAGGGAGGCCATGCAGTGTAGATTAGCTGAGGCATTCGGTCCGGAGTCCTCTGGGTCACTAAAGACATCATGATCCGCAGCCACCTCCTCCCAGCCACGTACAAGTCCACAGGTTTCTTGGGACTGTAAATCATCCCTAAAAGACTGCTGTTGCTGATGCTGAGTGCCAGGCTCCACCTCCATGCTGACACAATCCTCCTCCTCGTCCTCTTCCTGTGTGATGGGTGGGACAGCAGGAACATGGTCTGGATAAAGGGGGCCTTGAGAGGCAAGGAAGTCCTCCTCTTCCTGCCTCTGTTCTGCCTCAAGTGCCCTGTCCATTATTCCCACTTACGGCTTCATTGCAGTCTGCCCCTAGCCACCAGAAGCGGCGGTTTGTTCATCGGGACTCACGATTGAACGGGACCCCCGGTAAGTGCGGCGGGAGGTGGCGGGAGGGGGGACGTCCCCTCCCGCTCCTCCGGCATGACTGCCGAGCGGCTTTTAGCCGCATCGGTTTTTATGGCTGGAAAGGCGATCACCGGCTCTAAAAAACAGTACTGGGGTGATGCCTGTAACGGCGGGCATCATCCCGGTATAACCCCCGGAATCCGAGTATGCACATCTGCGTACACTTGGCGGGAAGGGGTTAAATCCAGGGGTTTACATACTTTTTCCACCTTCACTGTAAATGTTTACATGTTGTGTTCAATAAAAACATGGTAACATTTAATTCTTTGTGTGTTATTATTTTAAGCAGACTGTGATTGTCTATTGTTGTGACTAGGGATGAGCTCGGTATTCGACTCAAACGCATGTTTGACCCGAACACGGGCCATTCGCCTGTTCGGTGAATTCAGAACTTTGTGGACCGTTCGCACCATATTCGTGTGGCGCGAACGGCCCACAATGCACTACGCCATCGCAGTGCATTGCTGGCTCATGATTGGCCAAGCATGCACTGTGACCATGCATGCTTGGCCAATCACAGTGCTGGCAGCGAGGAGAGCCATAATTGGCTACAGGCAGGATGCCTGTGGCCAATTATAGCTCGGGGGGTTTAGTACATGCCCCACACTATGTAAGGCCACCAGCGTGGTGGCCTTGTGTAGTGTGTTGGCGTGCAGGGAAAGAGCAAGATAGGCAGGGACAGTGTCTTTTTGCTTGGGAACCTAGCGCTGTTACAGTGGTTGTTGTATGCCTCCTGCACAGTATACACCTGAAGCTACCCCTTATTGCTGGTGTTGTTCTGTTTCTGTAATACAGGCATCTGCAGTAGACATGTGCATTAGTTTTCGTCCGAATGCATTTTTGTCCGAATGTCAGGTATTTTTCAGGTCCGAAAGCACAGAATCCGAAAAATGAAAGATCCGACATAAATAAATGCTTTATTTCGTTTTCACACAGTTCTATACAGATACAAGATTTGACGTGACTCTAACAATCTGTGTTTATTGAACTTGTATCATAACAGTCCATTCATTCACATGGGGCAACACGACTTCCAGCATGACTTTGGGAGGCAACTTGGACACGACTTGAGTGTGAATCACAGCGCAACTTACAACACGACTTTAATGTACAAAAAAATACGGCATGGGTTCCCCTTCAAGAGCATACCAGGCCCTTCAGGTCTGGTATTGATATTAAGGGGAACCCCGCGGCAAAATAAAAAAATAAAAATAGCGTGTGGGTCCCCCTCAAAATCAATACCAGGCCCTTCAGGTCTGGCATGGATTTTAAGGGGAACCCCGCACCCAATAAAAGAAAATGGCATGGGGGTTCCCCCTCAAAATCCATACCAGACCCTTATCTGAGCACGCAACCTGGCAGGCTGCAGGAAAAGAGGGGGGGGACGAGAGAGCACCCCCCTCCTGAACCGTACCAGGCCACATGCCCTCAACATTGGGAGGATGCTTTGGGGGTAGCCCCTCAAAGCACCTTGTCGCCATGTTGATGAGGACAAGGGCCTCATCCCCACAAACCTGGCCGGTGGTTGTGGGGGTCTGCGGGCGGGGGGCTTATCGGAGTCTGGAAGCCCCCTTTAACAGGGGGACCCCCAGATCCAGCCCCCCCCCCTGTGTGAAATGGTAAGGGGGTACAAAAGTACCCCTACCATTTCACCAAAAAAGTGACAAAAAAGTGTTAAAATTACAGGAGACGGTCTTTGACAAGTCCTTTATTAAAGTCTTCTTTCATCTTCTTTCTTCTAGACTTCTTCATTCTTCCTTTCTCCATCCTTCGGTTTCTTCCTCCATCTTTTTCTTCCTCATCAACATGGGAACAAGGTGCTTTGAGGGGCTACCCCCAAAGCATCCTCCCAATGTTGAGGGCATGTGGCCTGGTACGGTTTAGGAGGGGGGCGCTCTCTCGCCCCCCCTCTTTTCCTGCGGCCTGCCAGGTTGCATGCTCAGATAAGGGTCTGGTATGGATTTTGAGGGGGACCCCCACGCCAATTTATTTGGCACTGGGTTCCCCTTAAAGTCCATACCAGACCTGAAGGGCCTGGTATGGATTTTGAGGGGGACCCCCACGCTATTTTTTTTTGGGCACGGGGTTCCCCGAAGGGCCTGGTATGGAATTCCGGGTGACTCCCTGCAATTTTTTTTCTTATTTTTTTCTTAATGCTAATGCTAATGACCTGTGTGCAATGCAAATAGCCTTAAAAAACCCATAGAAGACGTACAACATTATAATCCTACTATAGCTTGTAGTTGAAATATTCGACCGGGAATGTATGATTGCAGCATCATACAGTGAGTTTCGCTGCTCCGTCGAATCTTCTTTAAACATTCGACAGACACCATAAGCCTTCAATGACAGATTCGACCTTAATTCATTTGGATTTTCGGACTAATGCAATTTTTTAACGAAAAACGAAATAAATAAAAACGAATTTCGGGAGTAACTAAATAAATATATTTTTCAGACAAAAACGAAATTCCGAAACAAAATATTTCAGTCTGCACATTTACAGTGGGTGTTGTGTGCCTCCTGCACAGCATACACCTGAAGATACCACTAATTGCTGGTGTTGTTCTGTTTCTGTAATACAGGCATCTGCAGCAGTTAGATTGGGTGTTGTGTGCCTCCTGCACAGTATACACCTGAAGTTACCCCTTATTGCTGGTGTTGTTATGTTTCTGTAACACAGGCATCTGCAGCAGTTACAGTGACAGTAGTGTGCCTCCTGCACAGTATACACCTGAAGCTACCCCTGATTGCTGGTGTTGTTCTGTTTCTGTAACATAGGCATCTGCAGCATTTACAGTGGGTGTGTGTGCCTCCTGCACAGTATACACCCGAAGATACCCCTTATTGCTGGTGTTGTTCTGTTTCTGTAATACAGGCATCTGCAGCAGTTAGAGTGGGTGTTGTGTGCCTCCCGCATAGTATACACCTGAAGTTACCCCTTATTGCTGGTGTTGTTCTGTTTCTGTAATACAGGCATCTGCAGCAGTTAGAGTGGGTGTTGTGTGCCTCCTGCACAGAATACACCTGAAGCTACCCCTTATTGCTGGTGTTGTTCTGTTTCTGTAACACAGGCATCTGCAGCAGTTACAGTGACAGTAGTGTGCCTCTTGCACAGTATACACCTGAAGCTACCCCTTATTGCTGGTGTTGTTCTGTTTCTGTAATACAGGCATCTGCAGCATTTACAGTGGATGTAGTGTGCCTCCTGCACAGTATACACTTGTATACCCCAATTGCTGGTTTTCCCATCTCCCTGCAGGCCATTACTATGTCTGGAAGGCCAACAAGGAGAGGCAGACATTTACGAGCCAATATTTTTGGCAGCTGGACGTGTTGAGCCGCATCATGACAAAGATTTGGTAGAGTGGAGGACCAAGCCCTCCTCATCCTCCTCATCCTCTCTCACCCAGGCTCAGGGTACTAGCAAAGCAGCTGCTAACGCGTCCTCTTCCCTCGTTTCAATGTCATCAGTCACTCCTTCCCTAGACCCACCATGTCCTCCTGAGAAGTCCTCCAAACTGTTTGAGTACAGTGTTGGGTACATGCTCCAGGAGGATGCCCAGCATTTTAAAGGCTCTGATGATGATACCCAGCTAGAGGAAGGAAGTAGCATGAGCGCAGAGAGAGGGGATGCTCAAGAAGGACAGTAATCTGGCAGTCATGTTCTACCAGCTGCAGCATACTGCCAGGTTTGCTCCAGTGATGAAGAGGGAGGGGATGATGAGGTGTCAGAGCTGACTTAGCCCTTCCTCCTCTGGGCTGGCCGCTCAGCTGTCGACTAATTGCCAGCTCTCTTCTCTTTCCACAGTTACCAGCTGTTCCCGATGATGCTCGTCTGACCTGCCTATTTAAAGCCTTCTAGCTCATTTCTCCATTGCCTTCACGTTGGTCACATCACTAGGAACCATCTCCTGCTGTTTGTTTCAAGACTGGCTTGCTGACATCCCTCGTGGCTTCTATCCTGCTTGCAGTTGCTCTCCTTGGATCCCTGACGTCTGGACTGGCTGATTACCCGATCTGGTTTATGAACTTTGGACTGGCTGACTACCTGATCTGGCTACTGGACTCTGGCTATGCTTGACTACACTTTTTTCTATTTACCTTTTTATTTTTATTAATAAACAAGTGTGATTTGATTGTACTTCTGTCTCTGTCTGTTTCATGGTTCCTGATATGAGGTCACTGACTCCACGTGGGTGCCTGATTGGAGAGAGGAGGAGGAGTAGGAGGAGGAGGCACATCTCCAACCAGGCAGGTTGACCTCCGGGGGCCAGCTTAAGGGCAGCACACCGACTGAATCACACTGCAGAGCTCCGCCTGTACAGGGCACTGCCTCTGCGCGTTATTCCAAAAGTTCTTTGGTGTGGACCTTTTTTGAGACTAGTGCATCAGATCGCACCGCTGCTATTTGCAACATATGTCTCAAGCATATCTCGCGTGGCCAAAACATCAGCCGCTTGGGCACCACATGCTTGACCAGACGTATGTTGACCTGCCATGCAGCTCGTTGGCAAGTGTACCTTAAAGACCCACACCAAAGAACAAAGCAGACCTCTCCTTGCTCCTCATCAGCTGGGATCTCCAACCCCACTAGACCATCAGTCCTCTCTGAAACCTGCACTGAGAGGAATGAAGGTGTAGAATTAGGTGTGTCACAGCCAAGTACTTGCGGGCACTCTGCTAGCAGTACACTGACGTCCGATTGTACCAAGCAAATTTCCCTGGCCCAGCTGCTGGACCGTCAAAAGAAGTTTGCTCCCAGCCATCCACATGCCCAGCGGGTGAATGATAGCTTGGCTAAATTGCTAGCACTTCAACTGCTGCCTTTTCAGTTGGTAGATTCAGCCCCCTTCCGTGAGTTTGTGCAATGTGCAGTTCCTCAGTGGTAGGTTCCCAAACGCCACTTTTTCTCAAGGAAGGCGATTCCAGCTCTCTACTGGAATGTGGAAGGCAATGTCCATGCCTTGCTGGACAGGGCAGTCAGCAGTAAGGTGCATATTACCGCTGACTCATAGTCCAGCAGGCATGGACAGGGACGTTACCTATCTTTCATGGCCCATTGGATCACTCTTCTGGCAGCTGGGAAGGATGCAGGACAAGGTGCAGTAGTGTTGGAGGTTGTTCCGCCACCCCACCTCCAAAATGCTACTACTGGTTGGGACACACTTCTCTCCTCCACCCCCTCCTCTTCTTCTTCCTCCATGGCCTCTTCCTGTGATTTGTCCTCGGAACCAGCAGTGCTCCGTAGGCATTCAAGGGGGATGCCATGCCATGGCTTACAGGATGTCCTGAGGTAGGCCAGGAAACTCTGTGTGCATTTCTGCCGATCATATAGTGCCAGTGCTGGCTGAGCTCCAAAAGGAGTTGAACCTGCCCAAGAACCGCCTTATATGTGACATGCCCACCAGGTGGAACTCAACGTTGGCCATGCTGCAGCGGCTGCACACGCAGCAGAGGGCCATCAATGAGTAGCTGTGCGACTACGGCACCAGGACAGGGTCAGCGGAGCTCGGCTTTTTTTACCACGCCAGTGGGGCATGATCAGGGATGCATGCACTGTCCTGTCACCATTTGAGGAGGCCACGAGGATGGTGATCAGTGACAGTGCATGCATCAGTGACACTGTACCTCTTGTCCAACTGTTGGAGCATACACTGCATGGAATAATGGACAGGGCATTTGAGGCAGATCAGAGGCAGGAAGGGGAGGACTTTCTTGCCTCTCAAGGCCTCCTTTATCCAGACAGTGTTCCTGCTGTCCCACCCATCACACAGGTAGAGGAGGAGGAGAAGGAGGAGGAGAAGGATTGTGTCAGCATGGAGGTGGAGCCTGGCACTCAGCAGCAGCAGTCTTTTAGGGATGATTTACAGTCCCAAGAAACCTGTGGACTTGTACGTGGCTGGGAGGAGGTGGCTGCGGATCATGACGTCTTTAGTGACCCAGAGGACTCCAGACGAATGCCTCAGCTAACCTACGCTGCATGGCCTCCCTGATCCTGCAAAGCCTGCGGAATGATCCTCGTATTCTTTGGATCAAGGAGAGGGACCATTACTGGCTGGTCACTCTTCTTGATCTACGGTACAAGGGTAAGGTTGCGGACCTTAACTTGCCATCGCAGAGGAAGCAGAGGATGAGACATCTCTGGGAGGCCTTGCAGAAAGGTCTGTGCAACGCGTTCCCAGAGACTGAGAGGTTACAAACTCCTGGTCCTGGACAACATGTCGCTGAGGCTTTGGTCAGCCACAGAAGGAGCGGTGGAGAAGGTGGCCGTCTGACCGATGCGTTCAGACAATTTGTTAGTCCGTAGCCCCAAGGTATGATCGGTTCCAGCAACCATCGCCAGCGGCTGATTTACATGGCGCAGGAATACCTAGGGGCAAGGTCAGACTTGGACACCTTTCCCACCGAAAATCCTCTGGCTTACTGGGTCTTGAGGATGGATCACTGGCCAGAGCTTGCACAGTATGCAATTGAGCTACTGGCCTGTCATGCATCCAGCGTTCTTTCAGAACGCACATTCAGTGCTGCTGGAGGCTTTGTGACCGATCACAGGGTGCGCCTGTCCACTGACTCAGTTGATCGCCTGACCTTCATAAAGATTAATCAGTCTTGGATTGCCACCAGCTACCAAGCACCTGAAGCTGATGTAACCGAATATTTTTTTTTGAACTATCACACCCCTTCAAGACTGCCTATGCTTATGCTGAGTGACTGTCCTGTTATGTTGACTGACTATCCTCTTCCTCCTCAATGATCCTGCTGATAGTCAACAAGATCCAGTTGTCAGAACAGATGCTGTGAGACAACACAGTCACCCCACATCCACTGACGCTCTGGAGAGCAGCGCTCTGTACAAGTGAATATTTGCTGATACTCAATTAACAAATTCAAATAATTCACACCTTCTATGTAACAAACATATATAAATAAATAAATAAATCAATAACTCAACATATCTCTAAAACAGTGTGCAACTTAGTCCCAAAATGTTTTTTCTCTCCAAACAACACTTTACAAACAGGAGGTATTGCACCCCCTATCTGTGTGCAAACAATCCAAATAGAGAATAGTTCAAAAGGGGAGAATATTCCAATATGGGCCCCTTGTGCTGGAAACTATTTTTCACCACCACCGTATTCTTTGCGACACCTCCACACGTGAATTCCACAATCGGGGGGTTGTGACAAGTGGAGCACCCCCTTCTTTGGTAATACTCTTACCGAAGTGAACCGGTGAAGTCAGCACGTCATATACTCATTGGGCTCATCAATACTAGTTGATATATTATTCGTCATCTTCCCTTAGAACATTGTTGTGACAATTGCTTCCATCATCCCAAATGGTTATGATAGGGACAAAAAATAGAAGCATATATAGTGTAATTCCGTAAAAAAACAATTAAATTTGTTTGAATTAAAACAGCAAAAAATCCACTCACAAACATCAATTTCCAATAGGCTTTAAAATCATAAACACAGAATGCTCGTCAGGTTCACTGCGGATCAACATATTTGCTCACCCATCACCTGGACTGCACTAGGCTCACATACAGTTGTGCACCTATGGCCTTCACTAATGGTCCTCTCATGCACCGTTATCCTGATGCGTTTCGTCTGTAATAGACATCATCCAGGCTGATAGCTTGGAAGAACATTTTTCTTCTGGGTGACGCCACCAGTGCCTAAGGCCCAATTTTTCAGCCCCTGTTTAACAGGGACGTGTAATTACAATTTTTGACGCAATATTTTGCAGGAGGGTTCGTTGCTGCGCTCCTACTAATTTGCGAGAGGTTTCAGTTTTGTGGCACCAGCACCAGTGCCTAAGGTCCAATTTTTCTGCCCCTGTTTAACAGGGGCGTGTAATTAAAATTTTTGATGCAATACTTTGCAGCAGGGCTCATTCCTGCGCTCCAACTAGAGTATTTGCGCGGGGTTGCAGTGTTGTGGCACCAGTGCCTAAGGCCCAATTTTTCTGCCTCTGTTCAACAGTGACATGTAATTACAATTCTTGATCTGATATTTCTCAACAGGGCCCATTCCTGCGCCTGCCAAGAGTAACTGTGATGGCTTACAGTGCTGTGGCAACAGCACCACCACCACCACAGGCCCAATTTTTCTACCACTGTTCAACAATGGCATGTAATTACAATTCTTGATAGTATATAGGGCAGGCCCCTACTTTCAAACATCCAACTTACAAACAACTCCTACTTGCAAACGGAAGGAGACAACAGGAAGTGAGATGAAATCTACCCCTATGAAGGGAAATTCTCTGCTGTAAGAGTTAATATGGGAACAACATGTCTCCTCTCCATTGATGCTTTAGCACCAATCCTTGTTTCACTAAAAAAACCAAATTTTCAAAAAACATTTGTCATTGGGACAGAAAGTGAGGTGAAATCTTCTGAAGAGGTGCACAGACAGCAAAGCAAATGTTACAGGGGTGATAACCCTTCCCTATTTTTCCAAAAAGCTTAAAAATAGGTTCTTTGGCTGGAGCTACACTTTAAAAATGTATCAGTTCAAAATAACAAACATATTCTACTTAACAACAAACATACAGCCCCTGTCTTGTTTGCACCACCTGTACGCTGCTGTTCAGAGGATATAGGGCCTACGCCTTTCTTTTTTTTATTTGGGTGCGGGGTTCCCCTTAATATCCATACAAGACCCAAAGGGACTGGTAATGGGCTGGGGGGGGGAGGGGGGTACCCATGCCATTTTTCTCAATGATTTTCATCCATATTGCCAGGACCAGACATTACATTAAAGCCGCAAGCCGTTTTAAATGACTTTTTTTCCTTTAGAAATTTCATTTTGTGCAGGGCCGGGCATACGATAGACACCCCCAGGTACGATATTTAAAGTAATATTTCACTTTTTTTTTCACTTTAAGCATCATTAAAATCACTGCCCCCGAAAAAACTGAAATTTTTAAAACTTTTTTTTTGCATTGATACATGTCCCCTGGGGCAGTACCTGGGTCCCCAAACCCTTTTTAGGACAATAACTTGCATGTTGGCCTTTAAAATTAGCATTTTAATTCCGAACGTTCGAGTCCCATAGACTTTAACGGGGTTCTAAAGTTCATGCAAACTTTTGGTCCGTTCGCAGGTTCTGGATGCAAATCTAACCAGGGGGGGGGGAGGGGTTTAGGGGTGTTCAGTTCATCCCTAGGAAATATATCATAGGTAGGATCCCTGAGTTCCTACAGATGGGATCAGTAATGAAGCTGGCCTTGGGCACTATCAAGGGCCAGGTGTTGGCCTTATCAGTGTTTTTTCAATGACCTTATCGTGAATTAATCCCCCAGTTAAGTCACCCCTGAACCCTTGGGGCCTAAATTTAGTCCTGTTGACTTTACATAAACAGCCTTTTGAACTGATTCAAGATATTCCCTTGATCCTCTTGACAAGGGAAATAGTTTTCTTGGTTGCCACATCTTCTGCAAGGAGAGTATCAGAGTATATTTGATTATTCATAAGGAGAAGGTTGTATTGTGGCCTCATCCTAATTTTCTACCGAAGGTAGTGTCAGGTTTTCATTTACACCAGGATATTGTTCTGCCTTTTTCCAGAACCTTGTTCTGTGGAAGAAAAGTCAGTACATTCTCTTGATGTGGTGAGAGTGGTCAAGGTCTATTTAACCACATCAATACCAGGCACTTAAAGCGGAGCTCCACCCGATTTTAATATAATAACTCAAGCTGATTAAATACTTCCTGCGACGCCGCCCGTTGTGATGGCAACTGAGCTGTTGACAGCGCTCGAAATTGCCATTACTGCGCATGCGCGAAATCGGAGATCGAACGGGCGGTGCATGCTGGTCCATCAGCAGCACAGTGTCCTGGAAGAGGATGCCTGTGGGCTTCACATGCCCACAGGCAAGATGACAACCGTCATACCAAAAAAAACTTCTTTTGTGTTGGGAAAAAGGACAGCTGACTTCACTTGAAAAGGAACATGTGAGTTACATATTTAAATAGATAAATCTTTGACATTATGCCAAAAAAAAACAAAAAACGGTGGAGACAGTGGAACCCCGCTTTAAACACCTTTCTGCCAAGACCAATTTTGAGCTTTCAGCGCTGTCGCACTTTAAATAACAATTGCGCGGTCATGCTACACTGTACCCAAATGAATTTTTTTTCATTTATTTCCCACAAATAGAGCTTAATTTTGGTGGTATTTGATCACCTCTACGTTTTTTATTTTTTGCTAAACAAATAAAAAAGACCGAAAATTTTGAAAAAAATATGTTTTTTTTTGTTTCAGTTTCAAAACTTTGTAAATAAGTATGCTTTCTCCTTCACTGATGGGCACTGATGGGGCTGCACTGACGGGCACTGATAAGGTGGCACTGATGGGCACTGATGAGGTGGCACCAATGAAGTGGCACTGATGAGGTGGCATTGATGGGCACTGATATGTGGCACTGATAGGCGGCACTGATAGGTGGCACTGATAAGCGACACGGATGGACACTGATAGGTGGCACAAATTGGCACTGATAGCTGGCACGGATTGGCATGGATAGGCGGCACGAATGGGCATGGATAGGCGGCACAGATGGCATGGATAGGCAGCACAGATGGGCATGGATGGGCACTGATAGTTGGCATGGATGGGCACTGATAGGTGGCATGGATGGGCACTGATAGGCGACATTGTATTGTATTGTTTTGTGCTGATGGATGCCAATCAGTGCCAAACAATAATGTATGCCAATCAGTGATGCCCATTGTGGGCACTGATTGGCATCCATTGTGGGCACTGATTGGCATCCATTGTGAGCCCTGACTGGCATCCCTGGTGGTCTAGGGTGGCAAACCTGGTGCTGGGCATCCCTGGTGGTGTCCCTGGTGGTCCAGTGTAGGCATCCTCGGGGGGGGCTGTGCTGATAATCGATTGACAGACACGAGTGAGGAAAAGCTGATCACCTGCTCTTCCTATTTACACTGTGATCAGCCGTGATTGGACACGGCTGATCACATGGTAAAGAGTCTCCGTTGGAGACTCTTTAATGAGATCATAGTTGCGGGGTGTCAGACTGACACCCCACAACAACGATCCCCGCGATGCGCGCCCCCGGGGGCACGCAGTGGCTCAAAATCCTGAGGATGTCCTATGACGTCCAATCAGTATTTTGAAACCACTTTGCAGCCATCATTTGACAATTGGCGGGCGGAAAGTGGTTAAAAGTGGCTGCTTAGATTTGTAAAACAGAAGTTTTGTTTGTGTTGCCAGACGTTCCTAAAAGAGGACAGGCGGGATTGAAATCTACCATTTCTAAATAGATTCATCAAGTGATTGTTCAAGCTTATGGTTTAAAGAGGAATTCCTCCTTTTCATATTAAATAGTACTCCACCAGGGCTGTTAGTGCTTCTTGGGCAGTGCATCACCAAGCCTCCATGGCTCAGATCTGCAAGGCCGCAACTTGGTCTTCAATCCATACATTTACCAGATTCGATCAAGTAGATATAAAAGGTCCTGAGGATATTGCCTTTGGGCGCAGTGTACTGCAGGCTGCAATATAAGTCCTTTAGTCACTTTGTGCCCTACTTTTGTTGTGTCTCCCTCCCTTCAGTTGGCATTGCTATGGGACATCCCACATAGTAACTACTATGGCTCTGTGTCCCCTGACTAAATGATATATTGCTCACACATGCCATGGGCATATGTGTAATTATACTCCAAAATAGATTCTGCTGCTTCTCCTGAGTATGGGGATACCCCATGTGTGGGACTTTTGGGAGCCTAGCTGCGTTCGGGGCCCAGAAAACCAAACACCTCTTCAGGATTTCTAAGGGCGTACATTTTTGATTTCACGCCTCACTACCTATCACAGTTTTGAATGCCATAAAATGCCAAGATGGCAAGTAGACACCCCAAGATATTTTCTGAGAGGCATGGTGAGTATTTTTCAGCTCTCATTTATTTTTGAAAATGAAGAAAGAAAAGAAAAATGCATTTTTTTTCTTTTTTCAATTTTCAAAACTTTGTGACAAAAAGCGAGGTCTGCAAAATACTCGCCATACCTCTCAGCAAATAGCTTGGGGTGTCTAATTTCCAAAATGGAGTCATCTGGGC
Source organism: Lithobates pipiens (assembly GCF_037356315.1). Lineage (NCBI taxonomy): Eukaryota > Metazoa > Chordata > Amphibia > Anura > Ranidae > Lithobates > Lithobates pipiens. The sequence goes on from NW_027507718.1 coordinate 236,538,343, forward strand.
ATTCCATGGCCTCCGAAACTGTGATAGGCAGTGAGGAGTGAAATAAAAAATTTACACCCTTAGAAAGCCTGAAGGCGGTGCTTGGTTTTTGGGGTCCCGTACATGGCTAGGCTCCCAAAAAGTCTCACGAATGTGGTATTCCTGTACTTGGGAGAAGCAACAGAATGTATTTTGGGGTGCAATTTTACATTTGCCCATGACATGTTTGAGCAATATATCATTTAGTGACAACTTTGTGCAAAACATAAAAAAAAAAAAAAGAAATTGTCTTTTTCCCACAACTTGTGTCACAATATAAAATATTTATATATATAAAATAAACATGGACTCGATATGCCTCTCAGCAAATAGCTTGGGGTATATGCTTTCCAAAATGGGGTCATTTGGGGGGGGGGGGTTTGAACTGTCCTGGCATTTTATGCACAACACTTAGAAGCTTATGTCACACATCACCCACTCTTCTAATCACTTGAAGACAAATCCCTTTCTGCCACTTTTTGTTTACATGAAAAAAACAAGCAAGAAAATTACTTTGGTAATTGGTAATTTTGGTAAAATGGTGGGTGTTTCATTTTTTTTTTCACAATGTGTTTGCGCAGCGATTTTTCAAACGCATTTTTTGGGGGAAAAAACACACTTTTTTAACTTTAATGCACTAAAACACACTTTTCCCAAATGTTTGATGAAATAAAAAAGATGATCTTAGGCCGGGTACATGGATACCAAACACGACATGCTTTAAAATTGCGCACAAACGTGCAGCGGCGACAAACTACATACATTTTTAAAAGCCTATAAAAGCCTTTACAGGTTACCACTTTAGATTTACAGAGGAGGTCTACTGCTAAAATTACTGCCCTCGATCTGACCTTCAGATCGAGGGTAGTAATACATCACATGCAATTGCTGTTTACATATGATGCCAGACCGATGCGTTCGCCTTTGTGCTAGAGCGGGGGGGACAAGGGTGCTTTTTTTTTTTATTATTTACTTTGCTATTTTATTTTATTTTTAAACTGTTCCTTTCATTTTTTATTTTTTTTTATAGTTTTTTATTGTTATCTCAGAAAATGTAAATATACCCTATGATAGCAAAAGGTAGTGACAGGTGCTCTTTTTTGAAAAAATTGGGATCTATTAGACCTTAGATCTCTCCTTTACCCTCATAGTACCTGACCACACCAAGATTGGTGTGATAAAATGCTTTCCCAATGGTGCTGTTTACATCCCGCGAAATGTAAGTCATGACATGCTCATAGCTTCTGGTTTCTTAGGCCATAGAGATGATTGGAGCTATTCTGGTCTCTGATCAGCTCTATGGTCAGCTGGCGGAACCCCCGGCTGCATTCTCAGGTTCCCTATTGGGACAGGAGAGCCAGAGAAAACCATTGAAGACGGTGGGGGGGACATTCCTTCCCACTGCTTGTAAAAGCAGTCTAGAGGCTAATTAAAAGAATGATACCAGGGTGATACCTAAACCAGCAGGCATCATTCTGGTATAACCACTTAAAGTCCAGCAACATACCAGTATGTTGCTAGTCCTTGTCGGGCATATATTGTAATGTTTTTTTTATATGCAGCCTGTGGGCTGCATGAGAAAAAGAGATAGATCAGTGGGTATGCCCACTATTAGAATACCTCCCTTCATCCACCCACTTCTAATGATGGGCACCAATAGTTAGGAGCAAATCGCTCCTCCATCCCTGCTGCCCCCATGCTTCAGCATATATGCTCTTTTTTTTTAACTGTGTTGGTGAAATCACATTGTACAGTGCTGGAGTAGACATGTTCAATTCGTTTAGTTCCAAATTATTTTTTTAACGAATTTTGACAAATTCGTTAATTCCGACTTTCCGAATTTTTGAATTTCCAAATTTAGAATTTTCGAATTTCCGATTTCCGAATTTCCGAATTTCGGATTTTCAAATTTTCAAATTTCCGAATTTTGGATTTCCGAATTTTTGAATTTCAGATTTCCGAATTTAGAATTTTTGGAATTCCGAATTTTCGGAAATTCGAAAATCAAAAAAAAAGAAAGAAAATCTGTTTAATTCTAAATAATAACTAACTATTCAATTATAGGTATTGGAATTCCCTTTCAAATTTGTCTGTTAGTGAACGTAACGAGTAAGAATTTATCCAAAGTTATCTGAAATAACGAATACCGCATCTAACCAAATGAAACGTAACGATCTAATAATAATAATAAAACCTTTTTATTATTTGAAATGGATATTTTGATGATAGGCAACTCCTATCCTCATATTGATTAGTGGTTCCAAATTAATAACTACTGCAGTAGGGAACAGACACAAAAGATACGCTCAGCATCTTTCCAAATAACCGTTCTCCTTTATTATGACGCATGTGAAGGTTTTTATACACATGATTAGGTAGGTATCACATTAATATTACAATTGTATGTTTATGGTAACAAGGGGCGTTACATAGGCAGGCTTATTCTAATCAGAACTCGAAAGAATGCAAAACATGTACTGAAAACATTATTAGTGCCGTGTGCACAGTGAGGGCATTGTGCAATACATATAAAATAGAATACAATTATATACAGAACCTACAAATTTCCATTACAGTCTCCTCTCTTTTGATCAATATTTTGATCACTAACCATACCTGCTATCACCTTTAACCTGGAACCTCCACACGCTTAGGTGGAGGTAGTCCTGGCCAAAGAGGCAAAAACTCCATTGTGGAGAAAATAATAGCTGAGCAGCTTTTTTCATTACAAAATGACTTTTCATTGTGAAAAACAAAGACATATTTACAGAGTACTGGCTGTGCACTTCTGTGGCCAGAATGGCCTTCTAGCTTAATTGCTGGTATGCTGACTTATCAGCACATGTAAACACAGACAATTCTACATACAATGGAAGAGGTACAAAAGACAAATACGACTTCAACATGGCTAAACTACTTTTCAAATATATATATCCCTTACAATTAAAGTAATTGAATCAAAAAGTACCCTAGACTGTTATAGCAAGAGGGAAACAAATCAAACACAGAGATTTCTTTCATTTAGTCATAGAACAGTGTCTGGTGTGGATCCAGGTGACTTTTCCTTCAAGTTTTGCAAAACTGTACATAAAATAGATGCTGTATTGAGTCTCCAAACATTTCCTTATATATAAATGTCTCTTAACAATCCACAAGTCAACTGGCTTTAGTTTTAGATCCTTCCAAACTTTTAGGATCTGGAATTGGGGAGAAAACACATAAATGAGTTTGTCAAAAACCTTAAAAAATCAGCAACATTCTCTGTGAGATCCGAATGGAGGACTTCAGCTGCTGAGACAAAATATAAGCAAGTGAGCAACACACTCCCAACCCAAATCCCATAGGGAGAGAGTGCAACATCCCCTTACGGGCTTGATAAAATATAATAAAACATTCAGGCAAAAGTTTTCTAGTGTCTTACTCTACTTTGTCCGCTACATTGTAGACAGTAGGGGGTGTAAAAATAAAACCTCAAAACTTCTAGTAAGGATTCTCCTATAAAAATGATGTCCTCTGTTACTCTCTGTAGATTTTGCACTCTGTACTTACAAACTACTTCTGATAACACTTTTTTACTGTGGCCTTTGCAGTAGCATTTGCCACTGGACATCCAGAAAACATGTCCATACAAACAAAATACATGGGACAGCAGGCTGGAATTTTTATTCAATAACTTTTGAAATAAGACAAGCAGACAAGTGTTTGGATAATAATGGCCGCGGTTGTTTATTATTGGTTTCAAAATGTTGTACCTAACTCATCAAAACTCATCCAATAAACTTAAAGCTAGCCCAGTCACTACGGCTCAGGCAGCAACACAAAATACCCAACACTTGAAACACTATAAGTAAAAAGCCATAATAACTTGTCCCCCTTTGCTGTTACAATTCTGTATTATTTTTTATTTTATTCTTTGCAAAGGTGACTTACCACATAACAACAACCGCGACAAAATAAATGAACATAACCATACAGAATTAAAATACATTTAAATACAAATTTTTTATTTTTTAGGGAGGGAGGGGAGAGAACACCACAGCTCTTCTTCTGAGGCGAATGAGCCCCCTCAGCAGAACCTCCTTTATATAGCCCCAAGAAAACTGGTTTAAACCAGTTCTTCCCAGGCTTTTTTACATGTCATGAAGAGGGGTCACCTGTACCCCTCCTCAAAAACATGTGACTAACAGCTGTTTCCCCGCTGGCCACAGGCTCTGCAGGGGAACTTGAAACAGCTGATCCAGCCGCTCTCCCATGAGGAAAAGGGGGGGCAAGAAACTGCCCTCTCCCTTTTCCTGTCATACTCGTAAGATCGTGACTTGGATATATCTTTTTGTTATCTCTGGAAGGGATGTTTAGCTTTTGGTAACAAGAAGTGGTATGTTATAAAAACAACTGTGGAGAACCCTGGCTCTATCTCACGCTCATTTACTAAGGCAGCCATAACTACTTGTGACTGATGACACGGTCCATGTGTCAAGCTGAAGGGAAAAGAGTGTCTGGCAAACATAAATGATCACCTTTTCCAAAGTCTTGTTTTGTAAGAAGTTGCCCTCTGTGGAGCACTTGTGCTTCTCGTTCTGGGGTCCTTAAAGTTGAATTATTAATCCCAGCTATACTGGGCCAGAACTAGGGTGGAATCTGTGAGTTGCACAGACCCAGCAAGTGTCTGGGGCTGTAAATGCAGCATCCTAAGAGTCGCCTGGTCTGCTTCCATATGTGAGTTTTACTGTTAGTATGGCTACCTCAGCAAGAACCTGGAAGGCTGAAAACAGCCGATCAAATTAACTTGGCATGCTTGATTGGTTTACCTGCCGAAGTAAAAACAAACTTCTGGCCCTTCAAATGGAACCAAAAGTTCTCTATATCTTGACTATCTATATAAATATATACTCTTTTTATAGCTCACAGGCTTTTCTAAAACATGGAGCTCTGCTTCTTGAGATGGGGAAAAAGGATCCAATGACTCTGAATACAGGGAATCCTTCTGGGTGATAAACTTCATCCTCGGTATAAAACCAGGAATAACGCTACAAAAAAAGTAAATACTCGGGTCTTCAGGGAGTGTGTCCTGCACTGGGCTCACAGCAGCTGATTCCCACGTCATCAATTTAACACATGTGCTTTTTCTTTGTCTCCAGCCTCCTCCAATAGAGGCAATAAGGTGGCTGGATCCAAATGTACGCATTTTTCATTGTTAGATTTGTACATAAACACACAAAACAAATTCATATTTTGAACCTTTCATTAGACAAACACTTAGCTATATATTTGCTGTGCAGAATGTCGGACTATTAAAAATTAAATATTCAACCAAAATAATATCTGTAACTTTGTCTAATAGCAACTTTGCATAAAGCTACAGCTCTGATACATCGGAGTGAACCCTTCATTACTGGGTCCAGCTTGCATAAATATAACAATGGCTTTTTTCTATCATGCTGTTTGTGTAAGAACTCCATTTTAATGTTTCAAAAAGACAACTTTTTCCTGGCAATATTATAATAAATGATAAGAATACCCTGCAGTCATGCAGAGATGTCCATAAATCCTAAATATTCTTCTACTTATACCCACTGCACTTACAAGGAAAAGGGGCACATCATTTCACAATCCACACATTCTGCTTTGGATTTCAAAAATAAAAATACATAAAAACAAAAGGACCAACAATATGTATGACGGACCAGAAAGCACTTGGCCATCAAAAACTATAAACCAACTGGCTGCAGGCAGCAGCTATCCTAACAGGGTGTGTGGACTTGATGTGATGGGTCTGTTATGTTTACATTTTATTTATTATTACTCTCACATCATGGACCGCATATCAAGTTATTATCAGACTTTAAGATTTCATTTCTGTAGAAAAACTTCCTTATGTATCCCATTCATCTTGGCTTTGTTAAACATTATTGCAGCTGTATTCAAATTAACAACCTCATCTTAATCTTTTTTCCTTATACTCAATAAATGTAAAATTACAAAATTGTTATCTTAATCTAAACTAATTCCATTTTTACCAATTTCCCCCATTAACCTGGATTTCATTTCCAACCAAAGGTTGTCTAAACCAGTTTCAATATATCTATATTTATTAATAAAATTGTTAAACTCATATTAGAAATTAATACTCATATGATAATTTCAATATCACACACTAATATATATGCACAGATAAATGTCCTTAAAGGGGGACATATTACTTAATTTTACTCAATTTCTCTCTCTTTTTTTTTTTTAATGCACTGTTTCCACTATCACAGGATATTAAATTTGTGTAAGACACGGTTAATTTGTAACCTTCATTTTACCATGTTTGGAAAACAGATTCAAAAATAATTGTGACCACATTGTTTATCATTAGATTCGCTAACCCGGCACATTTTGTTATAAATGTTTTGTCTAAAAAAACTGAAATTGGCATGGTGTCCTCCCAGCTTATCACCAATCTCTCATGCCAGCCACATTCTTTCAGGAGAGCACAAAGGAGGGGGCCACATCTGCGTACATGACACAAGCGATAGAACTAAAAGTTCCAGCATTCACAAACATACACAAGTATCGCTCTAAAATCGCTTACATTATTCCCATTTGTACACAACACATGCATATCATTCTCTCACTTTCTTTTAACGCTTTTTAATACTTCCTTGCTTAAACTTCTGCTTTCTTTATTTTGTTCTGATATCCTTTGCATCCAATGTATTGTAATACCATACTTCACATACTGTACCTTCTATGATCAGACGGGAAGCTATAGTGCTCATCCCATCTTCCCTCTCTGACAACATATAAAGCATTTTGAGTATAAAAATGAAGAAAACCGCGCTAAAACACCGGTGGGGGTTGGAAATCAAAAAGGATAGTGGTAACAATGGCTACAGACAAATACTAATTGTATCACTAGGTTGCTGCCACCCACAAGGAGAGAAACTCCAATTGGGGTTTCCTCCAAAAAATAGAACAATATGGTAACCGGGGTAGTTGGCGCTACCTACAAATAAAACTCCTTACAAATAGAGTGAAGAAAAATCCTTCTGCCGGGATTCCTCAAATCCTATAAGATCCTAATTGTTTCCAACAGGATCAAGAAAAACGGCAACAGAAAACAGTTCCTACTAGAATCTATTACAATCATAAAGATAGTCTAATGTGTATCAGCCACACCCTGCAGAGTAAGGTCGGTATATATAAAAAATATATATATATAATCCCGAATAGATCATGTATTCATCCTAAAAAATATATATATAATAAAAAAAGGGTATATGCAAAAAAGTGCTGCTATTATGCGATTTTCCAAGTTGCAAGCTACTCAAATTTCCCAAAAAACAGCAATATTCCTACTGGAAATTAATTCCTGAGATTGACAGATAGATCCAATAAACGAAGGAGAAAGGAGAGAACTAAAAACCAAACAACAACAGACAAAAGACAAACAATTGTATATGTGTATCTGTTGCTAAGTGCAATATTGCCTAAAATCGCATTAACGCCAAGATATATTTAAATAAGCAAATTCCCAGTAAGAGGCGTATATAAATGTGCTTATGAAATTGTAGTCAAAACTTAAATATACAAGCTATAAGTGCAAAATGCTAGTATAAACATATATATAAAAAAAATATTATATATATATAAAAAGTGCATCAAAAAGTGCGGGTGAAGAAACAAAAAATCAATTAGCCAACAAGTTAGATAAACAATCCATAATGAAAAAATATATAAATATAAAAAAATATATATAAAAAGCAAACAAAAATAAAAATAAAAATAAAAAAATTTAAAAATGCAAATAATAATAGAAATACAAAAATAGTGTCCAATTGTCCAAAAAAATCTTCAATAGTGCAAAAAAAGTGCAAAAAAAGTGACTTTAGTGCTTCTTGTGCAATCTTGAACGTGACTTCTGTGTTCCCCCACAAGGTACCCCACTCACCAGAAGAATGTACCCCTGCAGGGGTAATTCGCCTTGAGATCAAAGTCTGCCGATATCCAGCTCCTCAATCGCATCCGGAGAGAGATTTCTCAATCCCTGCCGATATCCAGCTCCTCAATCGCAACCAAGGGGAGATTTCATATGTCCTCATAAGAAAAAAATTGTAGCCTCCATAGTGTGATTTGTATAAAAAATCTATTTATTGCCACAAAAATATAAAACAATAAAAACATAAAAATAAAAATAAAAAATGGAAGAAACAAATCTCATATGTTGAGACAAGATATGGAAATACAGTCCACTAAAAAATCACTCAGCCCCCATATATAAATAAATGGTAACGTTCCAGGAAAACAGATAGTAAATCCTAGAACCAAGCTGGGAGAAAAATAATCAACCATACGCTAATGGCACTATATCCCAAAAAACAAAGGACTAAGAGTGCAAAAACCACTTAGAAACAATGTACCAGGTTATACCCTGTTGCATATGGTCACTCCAGTTTGTGTAAGTCCCCCAGGAATAGAGCCCTTCTAGCGTAAAAATCAATCCGAACGTGGAAGCCGCTCGGTAGATACGGAGCTGCGGCTTGCACTCCAACTGCGTTCCAACGAACGGAACTAATGTAATAGGCGTAACTCCGTCAAACGCGTTTCGTCATTGACGTCTTCAGCGGCGGATGTAGGTAGCGCCAACTACCCCGGTTACCATATAAAGCATTTTGTTTTAATTCTCATTACTGTTTCTTGACTTTACTAGTTGTAATGCCTGACCCCAAATTCATCCCACAACTTAATATCAAAAAGTCCCTTTCTTTCTAGTGTTAATGTCACTCTTAATCCATCCTGCTCACATAAATAGCTGTTTCTCTAGCTGTATAATCTGCATGATTCTTTGTCCCTGTGGACTTTGGTGGTAACCCAGTTACCCTTTGTGGATCCCTGTCCACTTTAACCATTAATCTAGGGGCTCAGTATAGGCGGAACCGCACCTTCGGTTCATATATAGCGCTCCTCTTGCGCTGGGCATTTTTGAGGGTCTCTTACCCATCATTCCCTTACTTAATTTAATGCCCATAATGACTGGCCAGTCTTCTCTACATGTGCCTATACCCTTTTGCCTCTAAACTACTTTATCTAGCAGATGTACTACATATACCTGTGAACAGCACTATTCTTCCCTTTCTCTATAACACTCTGATGGACAGTAGACAGTGACAACATAACATATAACCACTAATCAATACAGTTTGATTAAGGGGAGTAAAATAGGTACCCTTTGTCCCGAAAATGCCTTACCGATCAAGGAAGTCTGATAACTCAAATGTAAGCAAAAGGCTTACCTCAGCCGGCTGATTATCAGAAATTCCCGGATCGTCTCAAGCTCCTTGTTTCGGATACTCAGGGTCACCTGATAACCCCTCCTGGCTGGCTCGCCACCTGAAATGGATATTTTGATGATAGGCAACTCCTATCCTCATATTGATTAGTGGTTCCAAATTAATAACTACTGCAGTAGGGAACAGACACAAAAGATACGCTCAGCATCTTTCCAAATAACCGTTCTCCTTTATTATGACGCATGTGAAGGTTTTTATACACATGATTACGTAGGTATCACATTAATATTACAATTGTACGTTTATGGTAACAAGGGGCGTTACATAGGCAGGCTTATTCTAATCAGAACTCGAAAGAATGCAAAACATGTACTGAAAACATTATTAGTGCCGTGTGCACAGTGAGGGCATTGTGCAATACATATAAAATAGAATACAATTATATACAGAACCTACAAATTTCCATTACAGTCTTATTAATTATTTATTATTCATTATTTATTATTGATTTGTTCCGTTCCATTTGTTTAGATGCGACATTTGTTATTTCAGATAATTCGTAACTTCGGATAAATTCGTACTCGTTAATTTAATAGTTATTAATTAAACAGATTTTCTTTCTTTTTTTCAGATTTAAAACATTTTGGACTTTCAAAAATTTGAATTCCTGAACAATCAGCAGATAAAGATATTCCAAACACCTGGTGTTAGCACTTCAATCATCCCAGCACCATGGTTGTTATGGTGTCAGGATGATTGAAGCACATTATTTCTATTATTACATTGTAATATAAAATGAAATTATTCAACTCACTATAATGCAGAATCAGTGGGAGCCCTGAGTGTGTCACTAGCCACGTCTCCTGCCACCAGATGCCATCAGGTGTCCCCAGAGGAGTCCGTCCTTACATGCAGCCTGTGTTCCAGAAAATGCAGCCTGTGACCACCAAATGCATACAGCCTGTGTCTCACCGAAAGCTGCCTGTGTCTCACCAAATGCAGCCAGTGTCCACCCAATTGCAGCCAGTGTCCACCCAAATGCAGCCAGCCTGTGTCCAACAAATGCAGCCAGCTTATGTTCACCAAATGCAGCCTGCCTGTGTCCACCAAATGCAGCCTGTGTCCACCAAATGCAGTCAGCCTGTGTCTACCAAATGCAGCCTGTGTCTCACCAAATGCAGCTTGTGTCCACCAAATGCAGCCAGCCTGTGTCCACCAAATGTAGCCAGCCTGTGTTCACCAAATGCAGCTAGCCGGTGTCCACCAAATGCAGCCAGCCCATGTCCACCAAATGCAGCCTGAGTCTGCACCGAATGCAGCATTGCCTGTGTCACATTGAACCCCGCCTCTCCCCCTGTTCTCCGTGGGAGCAGCACAGCAGTACTTACCTTGCTGTGTGGTGTCCTCTCCTACTGTGTGGGCACTGGCAACAGCGATGGAGGAGTCCGCTCCTCTCATACTTCCTGTTTCCTCTCTCCCAGGCACAATGGGACAGAGAAAACAGTAAGGGACATCAAACCGCCCGGGAGTAAGCTACTCGGCGCTTCGGAGAGTACCACAAGGTGGGATAAATGCCCGCAAAGTAAGCGCCGTGTCTGCAATCTTGTGATTGCATAGACGTAGCACTTCCCATAAGTGCACTGTGTCCGGCATCCGAACACAGTGCACTAAAGGAACTTTTTTATTTTTACTTTTTAAAGGGCCAGTATTAAAAATGTTTTTTTTTTTTTACATTAATTTTGTTTTTGTGACTGCCTGGAGGGGGGGCGACTCCCATGCGCCCCCTATGGATGGGCTGCCACTGATGCTAATACTCAACTAGTGTGTGATAGCATTCAAAACAGTCACCAATGCACAGACCAGGTTGGTCAGGACAGGAGGAACAATAAAAGCGGGTGTCACGCCTAAATCCGCACATTCTACAGACACGACATCTTCTTTGGGGGTTTCTTTGGGTATTGGTACCAGAGAGGACATGTGGAAAATGCCTCTCATGCAGCCGGCTTACTGCATTTGGATTGGGAAGTTGGGCCAGAGCACCGTCTAGAAACAGAAGGGCTCTAATGATCTCTTCATGAAATTTAAGATAGGATTCAGTTCATCCTGAAGCTCTGTATAGCACATGAGCGTTCAGAAAAGCCAATTGAAATAAATAAACAGACCCTTTTTTTGTACCAGCATCTGGCCTTATGGGCAATTAGGCCAACAACTGTGTCAGGGCTGGGCTCAGCCCTTCCTTCTCTGAGCTGGCCGCTCAGCTGTCAGCTAATTGCCAGCTCCTTTCTCTCTTTCTCTCTCTGACTCAGCTGTTGTTGATCTGCTCGTCAGTCCTGCCTACTTAAAGCCGTCCAGTTCACTTCATCTCTACCTTCGCCTTTGGTCACATCTCTGAGACTTTCTTCTGCGTTCCTGTTGAAGACTTGCTCGGCTGATGTCCCTTCTGGCTCCTAATCCTGCTTGCTGTACTACTACATTGATCTCTGACTCTCTGACATTGACATTGGCTGACTACCTGATCTGGTTACTGAACTGTCTTGGTCTCATTCATGGTTTTTGACAGTAGGCGAAGGCCATGAATTCAGAAGATGAAGTCAGTCGACTTGTTGGTAATATTTTTTCCAGATTGGATGACCAGGATCACCGCTTGGATCAATTTGCCTTGGTGTTACAAACGCTCCTGAGTAGCACGCTCACATGGAATCTTCCACTATGGCTGCTCCAGTACAACCTGTGTTGCAGGTAATCCCTTCTGCTGCTCCAGTCTCTGTGCAGGTGTTGTAAAATTTCCTGCGACCTATGAAATTCGCTCACCCCGTCACTTCCGGTGCGGCTCCGTTACTGAAACAGCTGACGCCGGGCCTGTACCGCGCATGCGCCAATCCCCTGCCATTAACAGCGCATGCGCTGTATATTTATTTTCACGGTGGAGAAAAATTCTAGCCTCGAGTGGGCGGAGACTTGCGGGTGGGCGGAGCTGAACAGATGGTGAGAACGTCAGCAGCAGCCCCGCCCACCCCAAGATTTTCTTCACTGGTCAAGAAAAATTATGGCTTCAAGCTGTATTAGCGCATGCGCGGGATATTTGTTCAGCGGTCGACCAAAATTATGGACTCAAGCGGGCGGAGACTTGCTGGGAGGGAGAGATAGAGCGGAGCTTACAGAGGGGGGCGGAGCTTGGAGAGGGGGGCGGGGCCCCGTGCATAGCACTGACTACATATACAGTACATTGTTCTGCCAATAAATATGCCTCACTGCACCCAGCAAACACCACCTCACTGTGACTAGAAATCGCCGCCTCACTGTGCCCAGCAAATGCCACCTCACTGCGCCCAGAAATCGCCACCTCACTGCGCCAAGCAAACGCCACCTCACTGCGCCCAGAAATCGCCACCTCACTGTGCCCAAAAAATGCCGTCTCACTGCGCCCAGAAATCGCCACCTCACTGCGCCAAGCAAACGCCACCTCACTGCGCCCAGAAATAGCCACCTCACTGTGCCCAAAAAAATGCCGCCTCACTGCGACCAGAAATTGCTGCCTCACTGCGCCAAGCAAACACCACCTCACTGTGACTAGAAATCGCTGCCTCACTGTGCCCAGCAAACGCCACCTCACTGCGCCCAGCAAACGCCACCTCACTGCGACCAGAAATCGCCGCCCCACTGCAACCAGAATTTGCCGCCTCACTGCGCCAAGCAAACGCCACCTCACTGTGCCCAGAAATCGCCACCTCACTGCGCCAAGCAAACGCCACCTCACTGCGCCCAGAAATCGCCACCTCACTGTGCCCAAAAAATGCCGCCTCACTGCGACCAGAAATCGCCACCTCACTGCGACCAGAAATCGCCGCCTCACTGCGCCAAGCAAACGCCACCTCACTGCATCCAGAAATCGCCACCTCACTGCGCCAAGCAAACGCCTTCTCACTGCGACCAGAAATCGCCGCCTCACTGCGCCCAGAAATCGCCGCCTCACTGCGCCCAGAAATCGCCACCTCACTGCGCCCAAAAAATGCCGCCTCACTGCGACCAGAAATCGCCACCTCACTGCGCCAAGCAAACGCCGCCTCACTGCGACCAGAAAACGCTGCCTCACTGTGCCCAGCAAATGCCTCACTGTGCCCAAAAAATGCCCCTCACTGTGCCCAGCAAACGCCACCTCACTGTGCCCAACAAACGCCACCTCACCATGCCCAGAAAACGCCTCACTGTGCCCAGCAAACGCCTCACTGCACCCAAAAAATGCCGCCTCACTGTGCCCAGCAAACACCTCACTGTGCCCAGCGAACACCGCCTCACCGTGCCCAGCAAACGCTGGCTCACTGTGCCCATCAAACGCAACCACTGTGCCCATAAATTGCCGCCACTGTGCTATCAAACACAGCCACTGTACCCATCAGTTGCTGCCAGATTGTCAAGCCATAGCTGTGCTCCCTGGGGATATGCTGATCACCCATCTGTGCTGCTGGAGGGAGCCCAGACGGGCATAAATGAGGGACCTGCATGTCATGGTAAGTGAGACCATCCCATATCCCACTCCATCTGTCCCAAGAACAGGGACCCCCTTCCAACCCCCCCCCAGGAGAGGGAACCCCTTCCCCCCTCTGAGGACAGGGACCCCCTCCCCCCAAGACAGAGACCCCCTTCTCCCCCCTGAGGACAGGGAAACCTTCTCCCCCCTGAGGACAGGGACCCCCTTCTCTCCTGAGGACAGGGACCCCCTTCTCTCCTGGGGACAGGGACCCCCTTCTCTCCTGGGGACAGGGACCCCCTTCTCTCTTGGGGACAGGGACCCCCTTCTCTCTTGGGGACAGGGACCCCCTTCTCTCCTGGGGACAGGGACCCCCTTCTCTCTTGGGGACAGGGACCCCCTTCTCTCTTGGGGACAAGAACCCCCTTCTCTCTTGGGGACAGGGACCCCCTTCTCTCCTGGGGACAGGAACTCCATCTCCCCTGGGAACGGGGACTTCATCTCACCTAGGGACCTCATCTGCCCTGGGGATCAGGACCCCACCTCCCCTAAGAACAGGAACCTGATCACCCTGTGTGCGCCAACCTCACTGCCCTGCCGGCCATGTGTCCTGTGTGATGGCCCTCCTGTGACAGCTCTTATAAGGACTTCACCCCACTGTGTGATCCCCCTACATGACTGATCCCTCTGTGTCCAAAACTTACACGGGGAACCCCTCTGTTTGCTTCCCCTACATGTCTGCATACTCTGACCACCACCTGTACCATTTCCACATCCACTGACTGCCTCCTGTATCCTGTGCACATGTTCCGACCACCTCTTGTACCATGTCTGTAGCCTCTAGCCACCTCCTGTGTCCTGTCTGCAATCTCTGACTATCTCTTGTCTTTTAACGTGTCTTCAGTCTCTTAGGGGGAGTCTGGAGAGGAATCAAGAGTGAGAGCACCGCCAGGATTGGGATTACGCGAGGAGTCAGATGTGTATGGACTGTGGAGAAGAGACTATAGAATAAAAACCAGAACCACCAACCTGGAGCCGTCTAACTGAGCCCTGCATGCTGCACTGGAGAGGAGGTCAGTGACAAGAGGGCACTCATATAAAAGGTTTCCCATCATCTCAGTAACACCCCCCCTAGTGTATTCACTCTGCGGAAGGTGGTCTCTGGTCACCAGAGTTCCCCCCCCCCATAACATTTCCCGGCATTCCCCTTTACATCAGAGTCTGCAGGATTCTTCCCCAAGGCAAAGGAAAATGCTACAGAGCATGATCTAAGGAGGAACTCTGATGTAAGGGGTGCTCTGGTCACCAGAGACCACCTTATATCAGAGTCCACTGCATTCCCATTTACATCAGAGTTCCAACTTACATCAGGGTCTGCAGCATTGCCCTTTGCATCAGGGTTCGCAGAGTTCCCCCTGTTAGATTAGAAGGGATGGAGGCCCAGAGACATGTCCAGAGTATACAGAGGATACACGGGATAGATTAGAAGGGATGGAGACCTACAGACATGTCCAGAGTACACAGAGGATACATGGGATAGATTAGAAGGGATGGAGACCCAGAGACATGTCCAGAGAACACAGAGGATAAATGGGTTAGATTAGAAGGGATGGAGACCTACAGACATGTCCAGAGAACACAGAGGATACATGGGTTAGATTAGAAGGGATGGAGACCCAGAGACATGTCCAGAGAACACAGAGGATACATGGGATAGATTAGAAGGGATTGAGACCTACAGACATGTCCAGAGAACACAGAGGATACATGGGTTAGATTAGAAGGGATGGAGACCTACAGACATGTCCAGAGAACACAGAGGATACATGGGTTAGATTAGAAGGGATGGAGACCCAGAGACATGTCCAGAGAACACAGAGGATACATGGGATAGATTAGAAGGGATGGAGACCCAGAGACATGTCCAGAGTACACAGAGGATACATGGGATAGATTAGAAGGGATGAAGGCCCAGAGACATGTCCAAAGTACACAGAGGATACATGGGTTAGATTAGAAGGGATGAAGGCCCAGAGACATGTCCAGAGTACACAGAGGATACATGGGTTAGATTAGAAGGGATGAAGGCCCAGAGACATGTCCAGAGTACACAGAGGATACATGGGTTAGATTAGAAGGGATGAAGGCCCAGAGACATGTCCAGAGTACACAGAGGATACATGGGATAGATTAGAAGGGATGAAGGCCCAGAGACATGTCCAGAGTACACAGAGCATAAATGGGATAGATTAGAAGGGATGGAGGCCCAGAGACATGTCCAGAGTACACAGAGGATACATGGGATAGATTAGAAGGGATGAAGGCCCAGAGACATGTCCAGAGTACACAGAGGATACACGGGATAGATTAGAAGGGATGGAGGCCCAGAGACATGTCCAGAGTACACAGAGGATACACGAGATAGATTAGAAGGGATGGAGACCTACAGACATGTCCAGAGTACACAGAGCATACATGGGTTAGATTAGAAGGGATGAAGGCCCAGAGACATGTCCAGAGTACACAGAGGATACATGGGATAGATTAGAAGGGATGGAGACCCAGGGACATGTCCAGAGTACACAGAGGATACATGGGATAGATTAGAAGGGATTGAGGCCCAGAGAAAACAGAGGAGGCCTCCATCCCTTCTAATCTATCCCATGTATCCTCTGTGTTTTCTGGACAGGGCAGATGGGGTCCCTAGGTGAGATGAAGTCCCCGTTCCCAGGGGAGATGGAGTTCCTGTCCCCAGGAGAGAAGGGGGTCCCTGTCCCCAAGAGAGAAGGGGGTTCTTGTCCCCAAGAGAGAAGGGGGTCCCTGTCCCCAAGAGAGAAGGGGGTCCCTGTCCCCAGGAGAGAAGGGGGTCCCTATCCCTAGGAGAGAAGGGGGTCCCTGTCCCCAAGAGAGAAGGGGGTCCCTGTCCCCAGGAGAGAAGGGGGTCCCTGTCCTCAGGAGAGAAGGTGGTCCCTGTCCTCAGGGGGGAGAAGGTTTCCCTGTCCTCAGGGGGGAGAAGGGGGTTTCTGTCTTGGGGGAGGGGGTCCCTGTCCTCAGAGGGGGGAAGGGGTTCCCTCTCCTGGGGGGGGTTGGAAGGGGGTCCCTGTTCTCGGGAAAGATGGAGTGGGATAAGGGATGGTCTCACTTACCATGACATGCAGGTCCCTCATATATGCCCGTCTGGGCTCCCTCCAGCAGCACAGATGGGTGATCAGCATATCCCCAGGGAGCACAGCTACGGCTTGACAATCTGGCAGCAATTGATGGGTACAGTTTGCATCAGGGTTCGCAGAGTTCCCCCTGTTAGATTAGAAGGGATGGAGGCCCAGAGACATGTCCAGAGTATACAGAGGATACACGGGATAGATTAGAAGGGATGGAGACCTACAGACATGTCCAGAGTACACAGAGGATACATGGGATAGATTAGAAGGGATGGAGACCCAGAGACATGTCCAGAGAACACAGAGGATACATGGGTTAGATTAGAAGGGATGGAGACCTACAGACATGTCCAGAGAACACAGAGGATACATGGGTTAGATTAGAAGGGATGGAGACCCAGAGACATGTCCAGAGAACACAGAGGATACATGGGATAGATTAGAAGGGATGGAGACCCAGGGACATGTCCAGAGTACACTGAGAATACATGGGTTAGATTAGAAGGGATGGAGACCTACAGACATGTCCAGAGAACACAGAGGATACATGGGTTAAATTAGAAGGGATGGAGACCTACAGACATGTCCAGAGTACACAGAGGATACATGGGTTAGATTAGAAGGGATGGAGACCCAGAGACATGTCCAGAGAACACAGAGGATACATGGGATAGATTAGAAGGGATGGAGACCCAGAGACATGTCCAGAGTACACAGAGGATACATGGGATAGATTAGAAGGGATGAAGGCCCAGAGACATGTCCAGAGTACACAGAGGATACATGGGTTAGATTAGAAGGGATGAAGGCCCAGAGACATGTCCAGAGTACAGAGAGGATACATGGGTTAGATTAGAAGGGATGAAGGCCCAGAGACATGTCCAGAGTACACAGAGGATACATGGGATAGATTAGAAGGGATGAAGGCCCAGAGACATGTCCAGAGTACACAGAGGATACATGGGATAGATTAGAAGGGATGAAGGCCCAGAGACATGTCCAGAGTACACAGAGGATACACAGGAACTCCATCTCCCCTGGGAACGGGGACTTCATCTCACCTAGGGACCCCATCTGCCCTGTCCAGAGTACACAGAGGATACATGGGATAGATTAGAAGGGATGGAGGCCCAGAGAAAACAGAGGAGGCCTCCATCCCTTCTAATCTATCCCATGTATCCTCTGTGTACTCTGGACAGGGAAGATGGGGTCCCTAGGTGAGATGAAGTCCCCGTTCCCAGGGGAGATGGAGTTCCTGTCCCCAGGAGAGAAGGGGGTCCCTGTCCCCAAGAGAGAAGGGGGTTCTTGTCCCCAAGAGAGAAGGGGGTCCCTGTCCCCAGAAGAGAAGGGGGTCCCTATCCCCAAGAGAGAAGGGGGTCCCTGTCCCCAAGAGAGAAGGGGGTCCCTGTCCCCAGGAGAGAAGGGGGTCCCTGTCCTCAGGAGAGAAGGGGGTCCCTGTCCTCAGGGGGGAGAAGGTTTCCCTGTCCTCAGGGGGGAGAAGGGGGTCTCTGTCTTGGGGGGAGGGGGTCCCTGTCCTCAGAGGGGGGAAGGGGTTCCCTCTCCTGGGGGGGGTTGGAAGGGGGTCCCTGTTCTCGGGAAAGATGGAGTGGGATAAGGGATGGTCTCACTTACCATGACATGCAGGTCCCTCATATATGCCCATCTGGGCTCCCTCCAGCAGCACAGATGGGTGATCAGCATATCCCCAGGGAGCACAGCTACAGCTTGACAATCTGGCAGCAATTGATGGGTACAGTGGCTGTGTTTGATAGCACAGTGGCGGCAATTTATGGGCACAGTAGTTGCGTTTGATGGGCACAGTGAGCCAGCGTTTGCTGGGCACGGTGAGGCGGTGTTCGCTGGGCACAGTGAGGTGTTTGCTGGGCACAGTGAGGCGTTTTCTGGGCATGGTGAGGTGGCGTTTGTTGGGCACAGTGAGGTGGCATTTGCAGGCCACAGTGAGGGGCATTTTTTGGGCACAGTGAGGCATTTGCTGGGCACAGTGAGGTGGCGTTTGCTGGGCACAGTGAGGCAGCGATTTCTGGGCGCAGTGAGGTGGCGTTTGCTGGGCACAGTGAGGCGGCGATTTCTGGGCGCAGTGAGGTGGCGTTTGCTGGGCGCAGTGAGGCGGCGATTTCTGGTCGCAGTGGGGAGGCATTTTTTAGGCGCAGTGAGGTGGCGATTTATGGGCGCAGTGAGGTGGCGTTTGCTTGGCGCAGTGAGGCGGCAATTTCTGGTCGCAGTGAGGCGGTGATTTCTGGTCGCAGTGAGGCGGCATTTTTTGGGCGCAGTGAGGTGGCGATTTCTGGGCGCAGTGATGTGGCGTTTACTTGGTGCAGTGAGGTGGCGATTTCTGGTCGCAGTGAGGTGGCGTTTGCTGGGCACAGTGAGGCGGCGATTTCTGGGCGCAGTGAGGTGGCGTTTGCTGGGCACAGTGAGGCGTTTTCTGGGCATGGTGAGGTGGCGTTTGTTGGGCACAGTGAGGTGGCATTTGCTGGCCACAGTGAGGGGCATTTTTTGGGCACAGTGAGGCATTTGCTGGGCACAGTGAGGTGGCGTTTGCTGGGCACAGTGAGGCGGCGATTTCTGGGCGCAGTGAGGTGGCGTTTGCTGGGCGCAGTGAGGCGGCGATTTCTGGTCGCAGTGGGGAGGCATTTTTTGGGCGCAGTGAGGTGGCGATTTATGGGCGCAATGAGGTGGCGTTTGCTTGGCGCAGTGAGGCGTCAATTTCTGGTCGCAGTAAGGCGGTGATTTCTGGTCGCAGTGAGGCGGCATTTTTTGGGTGCAGTGAGGTGGCGATTTCTGGTCGCAGTGAGGTGGCGTTTGCTGGGCACAGTGAGGCGGCGATTTCTGGGCGCAGTGAGGTGGCGTTTGCTGGGCACAGTGAGGCGGCGATTTCCGGGCGCAGTGAGGTGGCGATTTCTGGGCGCAGTGAGGTGGCGTTTACTGGGCGCAGTGAGGCGGCGATTTCTGGTCGCAGTGAGGCAGAGATTTCTGGTCGCAGTGAGGTGGCATTTTTTGGTCGCAGTGAGGTGCCGATTTCTGGGCGCAGTGAGGTGGCGTTTGCTGGGCACAGTGAGGCGGCGATTTCTAGTCACAGTGAGGTGGCGATTTCTGGGCACAGTGAGGCGGCGATTTCTAGTCACAGTGAGCCGTATTTATTGGCAGAACAATGTACTGTATATGTAGTCAGTGCTATGCACGGGGCCCCGCCCCCTCTCCAAGCTCCGCCCCCTCTGTAAGCTCCGCTCTATCTCTCCCTCCCAGCAAGTCTCCGCCCGCTTGAGTCCATAATTTTGGTCGACCGCTGAACAAATATCCCGCGCATACGCGCTAATACAGCTTGAAGCCATAATTTTTCTTGACCAGTGAAGAAAATCTTGGGGTGGGCGGGGCTGCTGCTGACGTTCTCACCATCTGTTCAGCTCCGCCCGCCCACCCGCAAGTCTCTGCCCACTCGAGGCTAGAATTTTTCTCCACCGTGAAAATAAATATACAGCGCATGCGCTGTTAATGGCAGGGGATTGGCGCATGCGCGGTACAGGCCCGCCGTCAGCTGTTTCAGTGACGGAGCCGCACCGGAAGTGACGGGGTGAGCGAATTTCATAGGTCGCAGGAAATTTTACAACACCGGCACCCGCCTCGAGTATTACCACTATAAGAGGCATGTCTCGTTCCGCTCCGCTTCCCCAGCGATTTGGGGGCAATTCAGTTCAATGCAGAGGGATTCTCAACCAGGTTGAGATATACTTTGAGATGCTGCTCCAGGCGTTTCCCATGGACAGAAGCAAAGTAGGTTTTGTGATATCTTTGCTTTCTGAGAGAGCCTTGGCCTGGGCAAACCCTCTATGGGAGACGCAAAAACCCATGGTCCTCAGTTACCCAGAATTTGCAGCTTTCTTCAAAAGGGTATTTGATGTTCCCTCACCCTCTGCTTCTGCTGCCAAGAGCCTCATGTCCATCAAACAGAGTACGAGAACTTTTGCCGATTACGCCATTGAATTCCTTACTCTGGCAGCAGAGGTTGCTTGGAACAATGAGGTCTTCGTGGCTGCCTTCTCTCATGGACTCTCAGATAACATCAAAGATGAGATAGCAGCCCGAGAAATACCCACTGAGCTGGAGAGGTTGATCACATTTGCCATCCTCATTGACTCCAGATATAGAAAAAGACTCTCTTTTAAGGAGTGCTGGCGCAAGCCTCCTGTACACTTGTCTCTGAGCTTTGTAGTCCCACCCTTGCCTCCCTCACCTCCCATGCCTCCTGGTACTGAGTCGGTGTGTGAAGATCAACCCATGCACTTGGGCTTCACGCGTCTCTCTGCAAATGAGAGAGCCCTTAGGAGGAGGGAGAGATTGTGCCTTTATTGTGGCCAGGTTGGTCACTTTTTGAAGTCTTGTCCTACCCGTCCAGGGAACGCCCAAACCTTGAGGTGCGATCACGGACAGACCTTAGGTGGCGTTGTTTTGTCTCCAGTTTCCCAGAAAGATAAGCCCCTGGTTTCGGTTACCCTGTCTTGGGCTGAGTCATCCGTTGAGATACAGGCTCTAATCGACTCTGGGGCGGCAGGCCTGTTCATTGATGCTGCCTTTGTATCGAAGCACTCGATTCCGCTGCAGCTGCGTGACACTCCACTTGCCATTGAGGCTCTTGACGGGAGACCTCTACAGCCTGCTCATGTGACTCATGAGACTGTTACGTTGTCCATGGCCGTAGGGGCCCTTCACCATGAGATAATCCAATTCCAAGTTATTTCCTCACCTACATTTCCGCTGGTTATTGGTTATCCTTGGTTACAGAGGCACAACCCTTCTTTTGATTGGCTCCATGCTGAGGTTCTGTCCTGGTTGCCACAGTGCAGTGAGAGATGCATCCAGAAGGTAGCCACAGTCCTTTGCACCTCTTCACTATCCTCCCTGCCAGAGGTGTACCGCGATTTTAGCAATATCTTTGACAAAGGTCAAGCAGGTACTTTGCCTCCACACTGGTCATATGATTGACCTTCAACCTGGTTTACGCTTTGTCAGTCTTGGAGGATAAGGCCATGGAGGAGTATGTTACAGACGCACTTTCTCGTGGGTTCATCCGCAAATCCTCATCTCCTGCTGGTGCTGGTTTCTTTTTTGTGAAGAAGAAGAGTGGTGAACTGAGACCTTGTATCGATTATAGGGGTCTCAATCGTTTCACGATTAAGAATGCCTATCGCATTCCATTGATTAACGGAGCTATTTGACTGCCTCAAGGAAGCAACGGTTTTCACAAAGCTTGATTTGAAATCTCGTCAGGATTAAGGAGGGCGATGAGTAGAAAAATAGAGTTAGGTACCTGGTTACTCTTTTTCTAAGAAGCCTTCCAGGGCAGCATCTGAGAGATAGGTTCCTCCTCCCTGAAACAGGAAACAGTCCACCATTATAAATTTCAGTCTTACCTGCGTGCCTCAGTTGTATTACAGCACTGAAAGAAATCTCAATAAGCTTAAAACCCCCTCATTGTACCTGGTATTTGTCGTTTTAAGGGTGGGAACTAGTGCTGCAGTGGAAGACTTCTTAGAAAAAGAGTTACCAGGTATCTAATTCTTTTTTCTCAAATCGTCTTCCAGGGCAGCATCTGAGAGGATGTATCAAGCAATACTTACTGTGGGGGATAGAGAGTGGGGCACCTTGCAACCAAATGCCTGGTCTTGGTCAGACTGTTGGTCTAGTGCCTTGCAAAGGTACTGAAGCTCGACCATGTCGCTGCTCTGCAGATCTGCTCCAGCTTTGCCCCTGCTTTCTCTGTGACCGAGGTTACCCAGGCTCTGGTTGTGTGTGCTTTAACCCCACCTGGAGGGGTGAGGTTTTGTGCCTCATAGATCATCTGTATGGCCATTCTTATCCATCTACTGATGGTATTCTTGGATGCCTGCTTCCCTTTGCTAACTCCTGCATAGAGGACAAAAAGAGAGGTTGTTCTTCGCCAATCCTTCGAGGTATGTTATGAGAGTGTTTCTTACATCTAGTTTGTTGTAAGTGTCTCTTTTTTTGCTGTCCATAGTTTTTGGAAGCGAAGGAATGATGATATTTTGGGTTCTATGGAATGTTGAGGAAACCTTGGGTAGAAAGGCCGGGTCTGGTGAGAGAATTATTTTGTCTATATGTATTAGGCAGTATGTATGGTTCCATCATAGAGAGGGCTTGGATTTCACTCACTCTTCTGGCTGATACTAGGGCCACATTGAAATATAACTTATTTCTATTCTAAATTGGATAGTGGCATATGAAGCCATATGTTCATATATGCATGTGGATCTATGTGAGTACATATACTTCCATTTTCCATCTCAGATCTCTAGTTACGCGTTGTGCGTTCCATCTGATGACCAGAGATGATGTAATGGGAGGCAGGTCATTTCCGGAGGCTTGGGTTTGCTTGGGTTGCGCGGTTGCGCTCCAAGCGAGCGCCGAGCGGAAGTGACATTGATGCGCCCATAGACGTTCTCCCATGACAGAAAAGCGTATTTGACCCTTGGAGCGTATGCTCGCCGGGGTCATTTGGAGTCGGTAAGCTCACATCCTTCTTCTGTGTGTGGTGGTGTCAGCACCAGGGTGTTTTTTGGATCAAACATTCTATGGACTGAATGAATATTTCCATCTCTCCATGTTTGCACCAAGGGCGAGCACAATTATGATCTTCTAGCAAAGGACTTTCTTTTGTTTACACTTATTTGTTTACAGTTGCTTAGTATTAGGTATTGCTCCAGATGTTTAGTATTATTTCTTAAATTTAAATGAGTAAGACATTCAGTCACTTTTAGTACACTTTCACATTGTACATGTTTTTTTAGCGCAACACTTTTTGTACACAGGGCCACAAGAAGTGCCATTTTAGAGTGAGGTTTTTGTCTGAGCTATCTTCCATTGGTTCGAATGGAGGGAAGAGAAACCCTCTAAGCACCGTGGACATGTGCCAAGTTAGAGTTCTATTTATTTTAGCCGGTTTAACTCTTTTGAGTGACATTAGGAATCGCTTTATCAGCGGATCCTCTGTGAGTCTGGTGTCCATGAACGAGGACAGTGCTGCCACTTGTACCTTCAGCGTGCCTTGGGAGATATTTTTGTCTGATCCATCTTGCAGGAAATTCAGAATTGTTGGGATTAACCTCTGTTAGGACTTGGTTTGTTTTTGTTCCAGGAAATTAACTTTTTCCTCACTTTCTTGTAGATTGCCCTAGTCACGGGCTTCCAGCAGTCTAGGATGGTATTGATCACCTTGTCTGAGAGTCCTTTGTTCTGAAGTCTTACCCTTTCAGTAACCAAGCTGAAAGCTTCAGGATTCTGTGAATCGGGTAGTTGAATGGACCCTAATTGGAGAAAAACACAGTGCTACATAGAGCTAGGAGGGTGCTGCTCACCCCAAACGAATCAAAGCAGAACCAGTTCCCCCACAAACGGGGTTTTTAGGCAGCAAGAGACAGTAATAGATGCCGGTTGAAGTAATATAAAAAGTATTTTAATATTATTTGGTAAAAAACATGAGCTCCACCTGGGCATTTAAAAAAGACAAACTCATATGACAGAGTACATGTAATATCACATGGGAGTATACAAACAGACACAACTATAAGTTACACTGTATAACCTAATAACAGTGGAAAAATATAACTAACGCGTTTCAACCCCTTGGGGGGTCTTCTTCAGAGAGATGGTGGTCTGTTAAGAAACAAAACAAAATTACACTGAATAAATAAAACGAGTGTTATTCATATAGGGAGTACCTCGTATTGATTAGTATAGTTTACCCGGTGATGTACGTCCAGGAGTGGATTATAGTACTTCTGATGGAGTTCCCCCAAAGGGTAATGTCTCAATTTCCT
Organism: Lithobates pipiens; assembly: GCF_037356315.1. Lineage (NCBI taxonomy): Eukaryota > Metazoa > Chordata > Amphibia > Anura > Ranidae > Lithobates > Lithobates pipiens. Next base: position 236,563,118 of record NW_027507718.1, read on the forward strand.
TTACACACTTAAGGTGTTGCCTGGTCCATATATAGCGCCAGAATGCCAAAGGGATGAAAGGCAGCGTCAGGAACCCGTTGGCGTGGCTCACGGGAGGTCACACAAGTACCTCACCCCCCAAGAAAAAAGTCTGGGGAGTGGGTGCAGATAAGGGTACCCAGAGAATGTGGTGAGTCACACCTGCAGCAAAATCCTGACAATAAACAGAATTAGAAACAGTTGTTATTTGGTATTTATACATAGGGTGTTTGTGACATGAGATTATAAGCATCATGTCCTTATGAAATATATAAGGAATACACCCCTAGTCGTCCAAATAACTATATAGGGTGCTTTATATGAAAAAGCAGAGAAAGGAGAGAAAGCCATACCCGGAGGTATCAAAAGTGCCTAGGAAAGGGGACCAAATAGTGTAAGTGTGCAACTGAAGTGCCAGTGCATGAGAGATAGTGACCAAAAAAGGGAGAGGAGGGTGATAAGTGAATGGCTTAAAGTAAATGTGAGTGTGTGATGAATGGGCACTGAGGCTGACAGAGAAATTGCATAAAGTGCTGACAAGGATTAAAAAGGCTGCAAATGGTGAACAGGGGAAACCGCATGTGAGAAAAAAATCTATATGAAAAAGCAAACAAAGAACACCGAAAATACATGCAGGAGAATGATGAGTGAGAGAAAAGGGAAAGGAAGGGAGAATGAAAAAGTGGTATAAGCGATAAAGCCACCAAGTGCCTGAACAGGGGTGCATATATGGGAATTGAGTGTGTGTGAATGTTGATAGTGTGAGAGGCCGCCGAGCAGGTATATTAGCCTCATTAGAAGAACCATGTCAGTGGTAAGATTATTACCTAGGTTGTAAGGCCTGATAGGAGGTTAATCCAGATGGAGAAAGGAAAGGACAGCGACCTAAGCGTTAGTCCACAGGGAATAACTGGCGCAGTCACTGACTCGTATTCTCTAGAGTCATCCAATCTGTAATTTAATTAAGTCAGTCAGAATATCAATCAGCTGATTTCAACGACTTACTTGTGTGCAATAAGTCACCAGATACAGGTCAAACAAAAAGGAAATAGCCATGCTCACCAGCCGACAGGTAGAGGTTCGAGAGGTAGAGGTAGAGGTTCGAACACTCCTTTCACCCTGAATGAATGTGCACATCTTGTAAGGAGAGATGTTTCTATTTAAAGCCTGTGGATTAGCTGCAGGTGCACACCGCCCGCCCATCAGCCGGTGTGTACCCAATCACGCTGGCCGATCATAGAGGTCAGCCACGTGTGGCCGCCCCGGCGTCCTGGAAGGCCGCAAAACGGCCCCGAAATGACGTCACTTCCGTCGCAAGTGCGTGACGTCAATACGTCACGCACGTCCGCAAAAACATGTGGACGCGCGCAAGGTATGCGTCCGGAAGTGTCCGAGGATGCCGCCGGCAAGGGACTACGTGTCCCCCATCCCTGGGCGGGACCAGCCCGCCCATTAGAACGAGGAGGGACCTACGGAGAGGCTTGTGTGTAAAGACAGACAAGAACCTCTCCTACCCTTGCCGGGGAGTCACGGCAGAGAGTCAACCCTACCCTCACCCCTTCATCATTAAAATATAATTTGGCGAAAGGACCATATAGGTTAAGGAGGAACATATGCCCGGTGGGAAGGAAAGTTATGCGATGCCCAATACCGGACCATACCACGTCCGTCCCAAACCCCTCCCAAGGACCACCTGGACTAATAATGGGATGGGGAGTGTGGAAGTGAGAAAACATGGGAAAGGGGAAAAAAAAAAAAATAGATTAAATTATTGAAAATAAACAAAAAAAAGGGGAAACACGAGAAAAGGGAGTCCAAGAGGGGGGGGGGGGGGGGAAAGAGGAGGGCAAGTGGCTGGTCGAGGTACAGCATCACAGAAAGCTAAATCAAATTCACCAATCATACTGTATAGTTACATAATACTTCACATAGTTAGCATGCATCTATTGGCATGCAAATGCATGTCTCTATCTAGAACATGGACATAGTAGGCATGCAAATTACAGCAAAAATACATAACAATTAAAACAAATGACAATTAGACACATGACTTATTCTAAATAGCTGATAGTATAGAAATACATTTTATTACAGGACAAACATGACTGGCGCATTGACGGGTATGAAAAAAGGGGTCTTTGAGATATGATGATGAGGAAGAGAACCTAATAGGGGAGGAAGAAAAAGGGGGGGGGAAAGGGGTCAGTGAATGGACTCTACTGTGTCCTTCCAGAGGAAAACCCCTTAACCCCTTAACCCCTTTCAGCCGGAGATAAAGCGTAGGACGAGAGATTAATCACACTGAGGGATTCACTTGGATCCGTGTGACATATGCGTCCAGGTTTCCTGTTCCCTTGTTCAAGCGGGGTGAGGGAAGTCCCCGTTTTCAGGTTTAAAGAGCTCTGGCATAGTTCCAGGCTAGGTACTGCGATTTCCCTTTCTTGTCCACTATGTATCCCATTGTCACTTGCCTCAACGTTCAGACTAGGTTCCACTCGGGGTACAGTGATCTCTCTTTCTCTCACGCTGCGTGTCCCATTCCCGCAGGTAGAAACAACCATCCCATCAGGGTGCTTGTATGGGAGATCCCCAGACACAGTCACACTGTGTGGGTCTGTATGCAGATCCACACAGTTGTCAGGTCTCTCTGTTGGATTACTGTCAGTGATGTGTTTCTTAATATTGCCCTCCGGGGAATCCTTGTTGCTACGGTTTCTTTTAAACTTACCCCGTGGTTTTTGCACTTGCTTGGCTTGTTCACTGGAGCTGGGCACGTCCCTAAGTTTAGGTGTGTTTTTGTTGGGAAGATGTACCTTCCCATTAACATTCTTTTTGAATTGTGTATTGGTATTCCATTTATAAGCTCGCCCTTCTGAGAAGGCGAATTTGTCCCTCCAGTATTTTGACTCCTTCTTACGCAGAATATTTTTATTATAAGCTGATAAATCATCACGGAGTTTGGTCCGGGTTTCTACAGATAAGGTGTGTGTCGCATAAGGTTGTAGGGCCATTTCTAAGGTGTGAATCTCCTTATCAAGGAGCATGATCTGCCTAGTATACTGCCTGATAAGGATAGTCATCATTTGCTGAGAGCAAGCATTTAAGTTGGCCTCCCATTCTGTTTTACATTTATTACTAATTAGTTCTATATTCGGAAAAAAAATTTTTAAATGCCCAGGTGGAGCTCATGTTTTTTACCAAATAATATTAAAATACTTTTTATCTTACTTCAACCGGCATCTATTAGGCCGCGTACACACGCGCGGACTGTTTGCCCAACCTTGTTCGTCAAACAGTTTCGGCAAACAGCCTGCTCAAAATTTGCATGAGCGGACTTGCCCACACACGAGCGGACTGTTTCAGCGAACTGTTTGCCAAACAGTTCGCTCAACTTTTGAAATGAACGGACTCGCCCACGTAAGGAGGAGGCAAATCCGCCCATTTCGAGAGCGTGTACAGGTAGGCGGGGCCCGCGAGGGAGACGTCGCGGGCTCCGCCGCCTGGAATGGGCTTAAAGGGGAACCCCAACGCCGAAAAAAATCGGCGTGGGGGTTCCCCCAAAGTCCACACCAGACCCTTGCCCGAGCACGCTACCCGGCCGGCCAGGAAAGGGGGGCGAGCGAGCGCGCCCCCCCTCCTGAGCCGTACCAGGCCGCGTGCCCTCAACATGGGGGGTGCCTTGGGGAAGGGGGGGCCGCGCGGCCCCCCCACCCCAAAGCACCTTGTCCCCATGTTGATGAGGACAAGGGCCTCTTCCCGACAACCCTGGCCGTTGGTTGTCGGGGTCTGCGGGTGGGGGGCTTATCGGAATCCAGGAGCCCCCTTTAAGAAGGGGGCCCCCGGATACCGGCCCCCCACCCTATGTGAATGAGTATGGGGTACAATGTACCCCTACCCATTCACCTGTGAAATAAAGTACAAAAAAAAAACACAACACAGGGAAAAAATATTTTATTGCACAGCTCCGGGGGTCTTCCGTCTTCGGGGGTCTTCTCGCCGGACTCCTCCGCTATCTGTGTGTAGCTCTTTTGCTAGCGGAGGAGTCCGGCTTTCTTCCTCCCCGCCGCCGGCCTCTTCTCCCGACTTCGGGGGTCTTGTCCCCCTCTTCGGTTCTTCTGCCGGGCCACCGCGCCTTCTTGTAGCTCTTTTGCAGGCGGTGGCCCGGTCTTCTGTCGCCGCTGCCTTCCGTTCTTCTGTCGCCGCCTTCGGTTCTTCTGCCGGGCCACCGCGCCTTCTTGTAGCTCTTTTACAGGCGGTGGCCCGGTCTTCTGTCGCCGCTGTCGTCGCTGTCGTCGCCGCCGCCGCCGCCTTCCGTTCTTGTTCTTCTTCTTGTTGTTCTTCTTCTTCTCCAGGAGATGTTGACACGACGAGCTCTCCGGCCGGAATGCCAGGGACACGCTCCGCTGCCACTTATATAGTGACAATGGGGCGGTGTCACATGGTATATGTCACATGGGTTGGTCACATGGTGACCCCGCCCCCTTACGATGTGACATCAACCCATGTGACCAACCCATGTGACATATACCATGTGACACCGCCCCATTGTCACTATATAAGTGGCAGCGGAGCGTGTCCCTGGCATTCCGGCCGGAGAGCTCGTCGTGTCAACATCTCCTGGAGAAGAAGAAGAAGAACAAGAAGAAGAACAAGAACGGAAGGCGGCGGCGGCGGCGGCGACGACAGCGACGACAGCGGCGACAGAAGACCGGGCCACCGCCTGTAAAAGAGCTACAAGAAGGCGCGGTGGCCCGGCAGAAGAACCGAAGGCGGCGACAGAAGAACGGAAGGCAGCAGCGACAGAAGACCGGGCCACCGCCTGCAAAAGAGCTACAAGAAGGCGCGGTGGCCCGGCAGAAGAACCGAAGAGGGGGACAAGACCCCCGAAGTCGGGAGAAGAGGCCGGCGGCGGGGAGGAAGAAAGCCGGACTCCTCCGCTAGCAAAAGAGCTACACACAGATAGCGGAGGAGTCCGGCGAGAAGACCCCCGAAGACGGAAGACCCCCGGAGCTGTGCAATAAAATATTTTTTCCCTGTGTTGTGTTTTTTTTGTACTTTATTTCACAGGTGAATGGGTAGGGGTACATTGTACCCCATACTCATTCACATAGGGTGGGGGGCCGGTATCCGGGGGCCCCCTTCTTAAAGGGGGCTCCCGGATTCCGATAAGCCCCCCGCCCGCAGACCCCGACAACCAACGGCCAGGGTTGTCGGGAAGAGGCCCTTGTCCTCATCAACATGGGGACAAGGTGCTTTGGGGTGGGGGGGCCGCGCGGCCCCCCCTTCCCCAAGGCACCCCCCATGTTGAGGGCACGCGGCCTGGTACGGCTCAGGAGGGGGGGCGCGCTCGCTCGCCCCCCTTTCCTGGCCGGCCGGGTAGCGTGCTCGGACAAGGGTCTGGTGTGGACTTTGGGGGAACCCCCACGCCGATTTTTTTCGGCGTTGGGGTTCCCCTTTAAGCCCATTCCAGGCGGCGGAGCCCGCGACGTCTCCTTCGCGGGCCCCGCCTACCTGTACACGCGCTCGAAATGGGCGGACTTTCCGAGCGGGAACAGTTTGCTCATTTCGAAAGTAGCCTACACACGGGCGGACTGTTCGCTCAAACACAGTTTCAGCGGACAGTTTTTCGGAATTTCCGAAAGACTTTGTCCGTCCAACTGTCCGCTGAAACTGTCCGCTGAAAGCCCACACACGAGCGGACTGTCCGCCCAAACACTGTTCAGCGGACAAGGTTGGGCGAACAGTCCGCCCGTGTGTACGCGGCCTTACTGTCTCTTGCTGCCTAAAAACCCCGTTTGTGGGGGAACTGGTTCTGCGTTGAATGGACCCCGTGATAAGAGATCAGGCCGGTACATCAGTGTCAGTTGAGGTTGGATGCTGAGGTTCTTCAAGTGACTGAACCATGCCCTTTGGTTAGTATCACCGTTGCTCTCTCTGCCTTTATTTTTTGAATCACTCTTGGTATTATGGCAGTTGGAGGGAATGCATAACACAGTTGCCACCCCCAGCTTTGGCTGAAGGCATCTACACCACTGTTGCCATCTGTGGGATCCAGTGAGAAGAATGTTGGTGATTTTGCATTTGCTTTGGAGGCAAACAGATCTACCTCGGGTACTCCCACTTTTGGGTGATCTGTGCAAAGGTCGTTTGATTCAGTGACCACTCCCTCTGTTTTATGGTCTTCCGACTCAGGAAGTCTGCCAGCGTATTGTCTGTTCCTTTCAGGTGGATGCCTGATATTGACCTTATGTTTGATTCTGCCCATAGTAGGATTGTTTCTGTCAGCTTCATCAGGCTTTGGGACTTTGTCCCTCCTTGCCTGTTTAGGTATGCCACAGTTGTGGCATTGTCCGATTGCACTTTTACGTCTCTCTCCTGTGTTGCTGGTTTGAATGCTTTTAATGCTTCCCCCACAGCTTTTAGCTCTCTCATATTTGAGGAGGCTTGGGACCCTCTGGGACTGCATTTTCCTTGTGTACAGAGGCCCTCCATGTGTGCCCCCCAAGCCTAATGCACTGGCATCAGCGGTGATCCTAACTGGGTCGGATTGAGCACATTTGCGTCTTTTGATGTGTCAGAGTGGATTGAGCCACCATTGGAGTGTTTGACTGTGGTCGGGACAGGAATGGACTTGTCTAGGGATGAGCGGCTGCCATCCCACTGGGACAGAATGTAAATCTGTAGAGGTCTCATGTGAATCTGCGCCCAGGTGATAGCTGGGATTGAAGACGTCATCAACCCTAATACTGCCATTTCTTGTCTGATTGTAATGGTGTTGGTCCCCCTTAGAGAGGTTACTGCCGGCATGATTTTTTCGTTCTTTTCTTCTGTTAAGAAGGTTTTGGTTAGCAGAGTCTAGTACATAGCCCAAATACACCACTCTCTTGCTTGGGGTCATCTGTGATTTTTTTGCATTCACTATCCACCCCAGGTTTTGTAGATAGGACATACTTGTGAGCAGGTCGTTCTCTAGGGTCTCTGCTGAATCTGCAAAGAACAGTAGATCGTCTAGGTATGGTATTACGCCAATGTCTTGTTGTCTTAGACCTTTTAGCACTTCTGCCGTTATCTTTGAGAATATTCTGGGTGCCGAAGAGATGCCAAAAGGGAGAGCTGTATATTGCAGGTGCAGAGTGGTTGCTGCTCCTTGTATTGCGAACCTCAGGAATTTTTGATGATCCTCCTTTATGGAGACATGTAGGTAGGCATCATGTAGGTCTATTGTCGCCATAAATGTCTCCTGTGGCAGGATGTTTCTGATTGAATAAATAGACTCCATTCTGAATTTTTTGTATTTTATTCCTCTGAGTGGCTTGAGGTTCAGTATGAGCCTTAGCTTGCCCGACGTTTTTTTTTTGCTGCAAAGATATGGGGATAAAACCCACTTTGCTCCTCTTCTTGAGGTACATGGCGAATCACTTTCTGATCTAGTAGATTCTCCAGGGACTCCAAAAAAACCTTTGCCCGATCTTCGTCCTTTGGTAGTATGGTTACTAGGTACTTGGTTGGGGGGTGAGCAGCAAATTCTATTGCGTAGCCATCCGTTATGGTGCGTAAGATGATTTTTTTTATTGCTTCCATCCGCTGGTGGGAAAAAGCTGAGAGTCTGCCACCCACCTGCCGACAGTCATTGATTTTTGTTCTTTGGGTTAGGAGGCTTGAGTAGGGACAGTTTTTTATTAATTCTTCCCTAGGTGTGTCACTTTCCAGTAGTTCTTATAGCTGTGTTAACCAGATTAGTAAGGTGCGGGCTGTGCAAGTGGAAGCTATTGCTGGATTCAGGTTCGCAGCCCCTGCTTCCCAGGCCCTCTTTAGGAGGGCTTCTATTTTCTTATCCATGGGGTCGCTTAGGGTACCCACGTTGTCAAAGGCTAAGTCAGATTTATTTGTGACTCTTGCCATAGAGGCATCCACTTTGGGGCATTTAGACCAGGATTTGGTGTCTGTCTCTTCAAATGGATAAATACGCTTGACCGCATCCGGTATGAAGAGTTTTTTCTCTGGGTCTTCCCACTGTTTTTTAACAATATCTTTAAGGGTTTGATGTACAGGAAATGTTCTAGGTTTCCTGAGTTGTAGCCCTTTATACATCCTGTCATGTAGTGTGAGCTCTGCGGCTTTTTGCTCTTTAATACCTAGAGTATCGGCTATAGCTTTTAGAAGGCTATCCGTGTCTTCTGAGAAAAATAAGTTGCCCTCTGAAACCGGATCTTTCTCATCAGAGTCTGAGCAAAGTCCATCCTCCGATTTGGATTGTTCGGATTCAGCCGAATCCTCCTCTTCCTGTTGTTCTGCTTGTTCCCTGTTACCTGAAGGAATGCATGTCCCACTGGTAGGCAGGTGCACTCCTGGCTGACACTTGTTGGCGCTTCCAGTTTCTCAATTGCTGAGCCATGGCGCTCTTTATTTCTTTTTTGAAGGAACTGAGCAGATCTTTTAGATAACATTGTGATTCTTTGGCCACCAATTTGTCTATGAATTTTTGACATAGGGATTTTTTCCATTCAGGTGAAAAGCGATGGCTGCACGAAGCACATGCTTTGTTGCTTTTTGATTTCCTTTCCTCTGGGGTCTTTGCCTGGAATCAAGCATAAAAAAAAGGTCCCCGTGAGGTGGGCGGTTAAAAAAATCTGCCCGTAAGTAGGCAGTTTCGCAGTGAGGCTAAAGCCCCATACACACGGTCGGACTTGTACAAACTTTTCCGTGGACTTTTGTACAAAGTGTGTTGTCCACAAGTTTGTATTGCATACACACGGTCGGACTTTTTGACAACAAACACGAACGTAATGACGTCACAACGTACTGACGCCGCTTCAAAAGAGGACGTTCAATGACTCCAGCGCCACCTTTGGTCAACTTCTGTATTGTAGTCTGATCGTTTGCAATGGTTCTGAGCATGCGTGTTTGTACCTTGTACAAAAGTCCGATGCTTTTGCATACACACGGTAGGACTTTGCTCCATCGGACTTCTGTTGTCAAAAAGTTTGTCCGTTCGCAGAGCCAACAAAAGTCCGATGAAAACAGAAAAAGTTTGTCCGATGGAGCGTACACACAGTCGGATGTTGCTCCAAAACAGCTAATTTGCATGTTTGTTGTCAAAAAGTCCGACCGTGTGTACGGGCCTTAAGACAGAGGTGACCCTGGAGTATTCTGGCTTACATTGGAGCCGGCCTGGCTTGCAGAATCTGCAGGGCAGGGTGGAGAAGTGTCAGACATGTTCAGCCACCAGGATCCTCTGCTTAGAGGAGCCTATTTAACTGCTTCCTGCTTAAGCTCCAGCCCTGCCCCCAGCTGACCCTGTGCAGGTTGGTGGATGTACCTGCACATACCACTGCTGCTGGTGTCCTCCTTCTTGAGCTTCCATTAGGGAGGGGGACTCTGCTGCTGTATATTATATATATATATATATATATATATATATATTTATATATATTTTAATTCTCGCCTCCCGGAAGTGATGTCACCGGAAGTGTCCTGCTCTGTTTGTCTCCTAGAAGTCTCCAGGAAAATGGCCGCCAACCGAAACCGCGTGACCGGAAGTGGCGCTTTTCCGGCATCGATGCCATCTTGGTACACCCTGCAGAGCCTCCACAAGGGGGGAACTGGCTTGTTTTGCGGGGTGTGGAGGATACTAAACGCGGCAGTAAACAGAAGAATCGGGTGGGCGGACGCTACCCCAGGAGAGAAGCGTAAGCTTTCAAACGCCTACCCGTTCGGCGGCGCCTGTAGCAGGGGATAAAGCATTCCCCAGGCTCTTCACTCCACCTCTGTCATACAGGCGATGTCTTGCTTGTCACCTGGAGAAAGATCCCAGATGGAAGCTGCAGCTGGTCCCTCCCTACCAGCATGGAAAAAAACGGTATGGGGGAAATGCATTGCTCCAGCTTGGGGGGAGAGACCCCTCTGTAGGAGTGAAATCTCAGGCAGAACAAGTGTGTTCAAATTCGCTGCTCCTGCTCATCCTCCCAAGGCCTGCTGGGCTGTATGGGATGCTGGCAGGGGGGTCTGCAACTAGCACAGAGACAAGTAAAATAATAAACATTTCTTTGCAGCTCCTGTGGGTCTGGAGGAAACACAAACAACTGAGGCACACAGGTAAGACTGTGAAATTTATAATAGTGGACTAATGTGTTTCTTGTTTCAGGGAGGAGGAGCCTATCTCTCGGATGCTGCCCTGGAAGACAATTCGAGAAACTGCGTTTAATACCAGATCAGAGTATCTCGTAATGCCTTTTGGCCTTTGTAACGCTCCGGCAGTTTTCCAGGAGTTCATTAACAATGTCCTCCGAGATTTATTGCAGTTATGTGTGGTGGTTTATCTTGACAATATCCTCATATTTTCCAAGTCCCTGGAGAGCCACCACACAGATGTCTTTTGTGTGTTTCAGAGACTATGAGAGAACAATCTCTATTGTAAATTGGAAAAGTGCAAATTCCATTGCGAACAGCTGAAATTCTTGGGCTATGTGATTTGCACTGCTGGTTTTTTTCGATGGACCCAGAGAAACTTTCAGTGATCCTACAGTAGCCTCGACCCATGGGTTTACATCCTCTGCAGCATTTTCTTGGCTTTGCCAACTATTATTGGAAGTTTATTAGTAACTTCTCGTCTCTGGTCAAGCCCCTGACTGATATGAGCAGGAAAGACGGCAATCCACAGAGTTGGTCTCCAGAGTCCATTAAGGCATTTGAGAGTCTCAAGGTTGCCTTTGTTTCTGTTCCTGTGTTGGCACAGCCTGATCCTACTTTACCTTTTATCCTAGAAGTTGATGCTTACGAGACTGGAGTTTGCACCCTTCTGTCTCAACGTCCTAACTCTGAGTGTGCTATGCATCCGTGTGGCTACTTTTCCAAGAAATTGTCACCGGCAGAGTGCAATTACAAGATCGGTGACACGAGAGCTATTGGCGATCATTTTAGCCCTGAAAGAATGGAGACATCTCCTTGAAGTTACCACTGTGCCTGTTCTTATTCTTACTGACCATAAGAATCTTCCATTCTTGTCTGAGGCTAGGCACCTCGCTCCCAGAAGGGCGTGATGGGCTCTTTTCTTTTCGAGTTTTAATATTGTCTCATTCTTAGCCAGTACTAAGAATGTATGGGCTGACGACAATTTTCCTCCACTTCCAAGTTGGAGTCGGTTCCTGTGATTCTTCCTGATCGTATTCTGGCTACGGTTCGCACCAGTCTTACTTCTCCTTTGGGTGACTCTCCAGACTTACTTCTCCTTTGGGTGACAAAATTCTTGCTGCTCAGGTCGATGCTCCTCCTGAGAAATCTTGTGACGGCTGCTTTGTTCCCGAGAGTCTCCGTGCTGCCGTGCTCCAGACTTACCATTCTCCCAAGGCTGCTGGCCACCCTGGGAAGAATCAACTCTTTTGGGCCATTTCCCAACAATTCTGGTGGCCTAGTCTACATGCTGATGTAACCACCTTCGTAGCTGCCTGTTCCGTGTGTGCTCAGAGTAAGACTCCACGACACCTTCCAGTGGGCCTCCTACAACCCATACCCAATGGAGAGAGGCCTTGGACCCACCTGTCCATGGATTTCATTGTGGAGTTACCCAACTCCCAGGGCAACACAGTTATCCTTATGGTGGTTGACTGGTTCTCGAAAATGTTGCATTGTATTCCACTCAAGAAGTTGCCTACTTCTAAGGAACTGTTTTCTATTTTTGCTCGGGAGATCCTCCGCTTACATGGGTTATCTAAGATGATTGTCTCAGACAGGGGTAGTCAGTTTGTGTTCTGGTTCTGGCGAGCCTTTTGTGCACAGTTGGGTATTCGGCTTGCTTTCTCCTCTGCGTATCACCCGCAGTCTAATGGGGCCACAGAACAAGGCAACCAGTCCTTGGAGCAATTCCTACTTTGCTATATTTCTGACCATCATAAAAACTGGTCAAACCTCTTACCGTGGACGGAGTTTGCTCAATGAATGAATGAATGAAAAACTTGTATAGCGCCACATATGCAAACTAAATCGCCTCAGGGCGCTTTTGCTTCCAGTGTCCATCTGGGTTTTCAGAAGAGATGAGTCTTGGGCTTCTTCCTGAAGACCAGATAGTTTTCCTCTGAGCGGATGTCTGCGGGTAGAGCATTCCATAGCCGTGGTCCTTGTACTGCGAACCTTCGCTCGCCTTTTAATTTGTAACGGGTCTTGGGGATGTGGAGGAGGTTCTGGTTAGTTGAGCGGAGAGTGCCACCTGGGGTGTAGTGCTTTATTTTGTCGCAGAGTTATTGTGGGGCTTTTCATTGTGCACATTTGTGAGTGAGGCAGAGGGCCTTGAATGTAACTCAATCCTTCATGGCTAGCCAATGTAGGGTCCTCAGGGACAGGGTGATTGATTCCCATGTTTTTTTTCCAGTTACCAGTCTGGCTGATGTGTTCTGGATGGGCGCTCACAATAGTGCCTTGAATTCAGCTTCCCATTTGTCCCGGTCGCCGTAGGAATTTGGACGGTTGTGTCTGCGTGAAGGGAGGACAGAATGAAAACACTCTTATTATCCGTCCACTTCAGAGCAAGCAAATTATTATATCTCAAGTACTCTCCCCCAGCCTAAGACGGGAATCTACAAGCCGCAGGAGTAAGCCCCGGTGATTAGATCACACAGTGCCACATGCACCAATTTGATGATCAAACAAGTGACTAAAAAGTGGCACGCTTGTGTAATAATTGTCCACATACAAGTGGTACTCCTTTCCCAATAAGGGTGACACCAAGTCCCACACAATCTTACCAGCACTCCCTATGTAGTCAGGGCAGTTCTCCGGCTCTACGTAACTATCTCTTCCCTCGTAATCCATAAAACCAGTGGCATAATTATAGGGGACACTGAGATCGCCATGGCGACTGAGCCCCTTGCTGCAGGGGGCTCTGTAATCTTAGAAAGGAGAACGGCAGGGGCGGCTGAGACAAGCTCACCGATTGTCAGCCGAACTGTAATCGGCACTGTGCAGGGAGCTCGTCACATTAACCTAAAGTGAAAGCAGGGTGTGTGCTGTGCTCTTTGTCTCCCCCTACAGTGCATTACCCAGCAGGAAGAGCTAAGGTAAAGGTCTGCCTTTTTTTTATAAGGCTATCTACTGTATGTGTGTATTCATTCATGTATATGTATGTATGTATGCATATGTATGTATGTGAGTATGCATGTGTTTATCAGTGGCGATGCGTCCATAAGGGCACACGGGCGCTGCCCCCCCTCTCCAGCCACCTCCTCTGTGACCAATGGATAGATTCATGCATAGTTAGATTCATGTATGTATGCACATTTTATGTATGCGCTTTTAATTCTGACTCCCTATATATGTAAAATCAGAACCGATTTTATTATTATTATTTTTTTGCTTGTTCATAGTACCAGCAAAAAAATGCTTTTCCTATGAAAAGCTTTTCAGAGGCATTTGACAGCTGGTAAAGAGGCAATATGTTGCATCCTGACCACCTATTTTAACCCCTTAAATGCATTATCACTGTGCTGCAATTGCATGCAATGCACACAGTTGCAGGGTGGTTGCAGTGCAGCCCCTTTCACCTAGGGGTGTACTTCAAGGGTGCCCTGACTGGAAATATTGAGAAACACTGACATAGAGGAACTGATCTCCCCCTCCATTTTCCTCCTGCAGCCGTGAATGCCTGTGGGAGGGAGAGGAGGAGAAGCGGGGGGGGGGGGGGGAGGAATGGAGAAATTGGTTCCTTTATATGCAGACACCCACTTGTGACTGAGCCCTAGTGTTCTGGCATTGGGCTTGGTGAAAAGAGCCCTGTCTGGGGTCGGGGCCCTCCATGGTTTCTTGCATCAGGGCCCTGAGTTACGCCACTGCATAAAACTATATGTGTAGCTTGTGGCCCTGTCACAGAGCTTTTACATCTTGACCCCATATCTGGCACACTTGCTGGGAAGATACTGTTTGAATGACAAGAGCACAGAAAACGTAATCAGGGACTCATCAACGAAGACAACATGATGGGCAGTAAACAAGGCTGCAAAACGTTGGTTGAAGTGCTTTATGAGGGGCCAAATTTTGTACAGCCAATCAAATTCAGGGTCAGCCCAAGGAGGACAGAGTTCATTATTGTTGAAATGCATGAACCCCAAGATCTGCTCGTATTGTGTCCTGGTCATGGAGGCAGAGAACACGGGTGTATGAGGTGTGAATTGGGTCAGTGGACCAATATGACCACAACTCGCTTTTTAGTTATGCCCATGAGGAGGGATAGGCCCAGGAAGGTCTTAAATTTGGAGAGAGTAATGTGTCTCAATTCTGGGTTGGCCAGTGAATGGGGGGGGGGGGGGGGTACGGGTGCTGCAGAATTGGTGGGTTCCCAATTACGAATGCAGCAGGAAGGGCACTATGGGCTCGACAGGCCTGTCTTTATCTTCTTCTTGGTGGCAGCGGGACACTACTCATGCTTGCCACCTCGCCAACTTGAACTGCATTTATGGGACTCGCCACGTCACCAAGTGTTACTGCAGTGCTGGATGTATGACCAGGATGTACTAGGCTACTGGTGCTTGCCAGTTCACCGGAAGGAATGGCGGTGCTAATACTGTCTCTCTGCTCCATACTAGGGACCTGTGGTTCTTGCACCTCAGCAACAGCAGAAGATTGGGGTCTGGTACGCCTGAACTTGGCAGGGACCACAACTCCGTCGTCAGAGCTATCTGTCAGGATGCCACTGCTGTCTACAGGTTAATATTCTGAGCCTGAATCTGACAGATGAACGACTTCCTCTTCACTATCTGTCATGCTCAGAAACGTGTAGGCCTCTTCACTAGTGTACCTTCGATTTGACATTTTGGTCTCTAAATTTACTGGTACACTAGTGAGACTCAAAGGTAAAAAAAAAAGCTTCTGACTGTTAGTGTTAATTTATAAATGCATAAATTCAAATGCTATCAAAAAAACTGTTAGCGATGGCAGGGATCAGGCCTGACTCTGCGAACGCTGCGGTTATGTGCGTTATGTTTTGTAAGTGACAGTGATCGATTGATACTGCACTTGGGTGGGCTGGGCTGGGCGGAGGGGCTAAACACAGGTGCTATTAGGTATCTGGGCTGATCCCGCTAACACTGCGTTTTTGGGAACCCTAAACTGCTGGGGACGCTAATATAGATCTGATCAGATATCGATCCGTTCAGACAGTATACCACTAAGGGAGGGGTATGGTGCGTGCGTGGGTGTTAGCGGTAATGGCACTGATCTGACGCTAAAACCTGATCGGGGGTGAAACCTTTATTGGGTAAAATACGGCAGGTGCCCCGACGCTGTAAAAAAAAAAAAACTAGCTAAACTGCATCACCGTGACACTTATACTGTGATCACATGTGACAGGGGGTCATCAAGGGATTAAACCTTTATGGGGGGGGTCCCCAGACCTATCTGGGTCTAAGACTAACTACCCTAGCACTAATTTTTGGCAGCGATAACAAAAAAAAAATCTGGATTGCTGCACTGGGTGACAGGTGGTAAAGGGGTTAACTGGGGGGGGGGGTGAATTGTGTGCCTACGTGACCCGGTGTCAGTGTAGTGTTGTGCAACTTACTCTTTGATGCTCTCTCTTCTCGGTCTGGAACGAAAAGGCCAACACAAGGAGAGATGACATCACTTCCCATCAGTGTTTGCAGTTACACAAACAGGGGAAGGATATCATTCTTCAAGAGTGATCACCAGGTCCAGGCCAGATTTCATTGGCCAGGGCCCAGGCATTGATCGGTTCCTGATCGAATCCCGTCGGTGTAGCATAACGGCGGTTCGCCTGCCTGTGCCATTCTGCCACAGTACAACTGCGGTGGATGGGACGGCAAGCGGTTAACCATAAAAATGTGTATACTCCAATGCTGCTTCTTCTGTTGTAAGAATCCCAAGCATTTTAAGAAGTGTGTCTGGATTCACAATAACAGTTTAATAGGTCCACTTTCAAAGTCTTTTCCTTAGTTGGAGTGAATCTTTTGAAGCAGTATGTAGATTAAAAAAATACCTCTGGTCTTTTGGAAAAGCTTATGCACAATGGGTGAAGTGACCAGTAGCCAAAATGATGTTCCCTTGTCCATGCTCATTGGGTTCTAAGCAAACAAAAAAAAAAAAAAAACACACACAACCACACACATATGCCAATTCCATGGGATCTTGATTTTGGAGATAACTCATTGGGGAAGCTCTAAAAGTTAGTCTTCTCTTGCAAACGAGAGGCAGTAACTTGCTGTTTCAGCCCTCATGCAGGACCAGCAGAGTTGGACTTGAAATGATTTAGAGGTTTTTTTATGGCCTAAGCCCTGGTTCACACTGAATGTTGCTTTGAAAGTATGCAACTTAACTTGAAGTGGCATATTTCAAAGCCACATGTCAGTACAACTTGGCTGACATCTGTGTGACTTCATGCAGAGAAGTCTATGCAAGTTGCACCTGAAATTCCCAAAAGATGAGCCAGAACTATTTTTTTCAAATTAGTGTGGCACCACAACATCAGTATTGCATACATTTTGAACAGTTCTATTGCTTACAATAAGGTGCGACTTGACCTGTCAAATCACACTGATGTGACCGTGGGCTTACGAGACCACGCTCATCACGTAAGGCCATTATAAATGGTACTTCAAGGAGAAATAGCTACCGCTTGGTATCACCTGTGGAGATCCTTTGGTAAACCAACGATTTTCAAAGCTGCAGCTGACCCGACTTTTTTAATCTGTTGAGTCCCTTCTGGGGAATTCGGTCAAAAGAAGCCCTAGACAACAGCTCTCTAGGACAAAGGAGACCTTCTGCCTGGCACTCCCTAAAGCAGGGGTGCCCAACCTTTTGAAGAGTGAGGGCCACTTAAGCGACTTGGTAACTGGTTGCGGGCCACAATGAGCGGAGAGGGCGGATGGCATGTCCGTATCCACTCTGCATTTGCAGAGCGGACACAGACACAGCCCACAATACTTTTTGGCGGATCATATTGGAGGTAGAACACAAGTCAGTTTATGTCTGCCACTACTTAGAGGTGAATGGAGGGTCCAATTGGTTGAACTGTCGGACTAACTGTGTGAAAGGGGTCCAAGGCTGCTTTCACACTGATGCACTATGGTTTACCCACACCATGTGTGCAATGCAGTGTACTTTTTGGTTTCCTGCAGTTTGCAATAGACTTCTATTATATTCTGCAGGTTTGGTGCACTTTCAGAAAGCTCACCAAACTCGCAGATAATAATAGAAGTCAATGGCTCAGGTAAACTGCTCTGCACCTGCGGATCAGTTTGAAAGCAGCCCAGTAACCACTGCAGAACAGATATGCCCATATATACACTGTGATTTTAGTAATAAACTGACCTTTATTAACAGTATTCTTTCTATTCTATCCCAGAGCTGGAGGTCGCAGGCCACATCAGAGGGCTCCGCAGGCCACTGGTTGGGCACCTCTGCCCTAAAGCCTCTTTCAAAAACTAGGCAGATTTCAATCTCTTAAGCCTCATACACATGATCGGACAAACTTTCCTGTGGATTTTTGTTGTCTGATCTTTTGCATTGGTTCTGAGCATGCCTGTTTGCACTTTGTACAAAAGCCCTATGGTTTTCTGTACACACGATCAGACTTTGCACCATCTGACTTTTGTTGCCAGAAAGTTTGTCCATTCGCACAGCCAACAAAAGTCCGATGAAAACCGAAAAAGTTTGTCCGATGGAGCGTACACACAGTCGGATGTTGCTCCAAAACAGCTAATTTGCATGTTTGTTGTCAAAAAGTCTGATTGTGTTTGGGCCTTTACTTGAGTTAGATTAGGGTGGAGATTCAGAACACCTGCAGCAGTGATCCCAAAAGGATTCAGGCTCTGCTGATTTGACTTGATGTTCAGCTCAGACACAGCATTTGGATCCCCTCTGGGGCTGATGTCAGTTGAGTCCATTCTTTTTCAAAGAATTCACCGTGTATCATTTGGACAGAGCATTGGCATAGCCGTTTCCAAACTCTGGACTTGTAACTGTTGTGTTGCACTGCTTTTTTTTTTTTTTTTTTTATTATATATAAACACTGCAATGCCTTTGTAATGGGTCTTGTGGTGCATCCTTCCTTTTTAACACTTGAACATGCTTTGTTTAAAGGAAGCATCATTTAAGGAAAAAACACGCACCCATTCAATAAAGACCAAGAGTTGTAGCAAAGTGTATATTTATTTCTCATAATGGCTTTCTATGTTTAAAACCCAAGCACAGAAAACCAAAGCAACAAAAGGGAAACAAAAATAAACCAAAAAATTATTAAAGGCAAAAACAAAAGTGGGTATGCTGGACCCGGGAGTCTCCTTAATGAGAAGTTCCTCAAAATTCCCCACAAAATGCTCTCTCCTTGGGTCCCATGTTGATTGTGGGCTCTGCACTTGTCTCCTTGTGTGGTGCATTGGCATGCTTCCTTCCTCATCGTTGCCCTTTGTTCTGTAAAAAAATATAATATAATATATATATCCCCCATTTTATGCTAAAATGGCTGTCACAAAATTCCTAGCCAAGTTCACTTACTGACAAAGCTCTATGGTAGTTCATTAGAACACAAGCTAGGCAAAGTAGATGCAGGTATGGCGTTTTCTGGATCCAACACCTCTGTGCTGCTCCTGTCTGAGCCCTATGGTCCTTGATGCTTCTCCATTGTATATTTAGTGCTTTAACTGAAAACAATAAAAATTAAAAATTGGGGGAAGATTAGGATATCTTTATGCATTTACAGGTTTCCTGCTACTGGTCATTTTTATGCATCTAAGCATTGAGGGCTGCCTGGGTAAAGAGGGAAAGATACCTTGAGAATTTTGGCAAAGTTGTACCTTTTCCAGATTGCTTGGAGGTAATTTATGGAAAATGTACAAGAATAAATGCCACTGTGTGGAGGGAACAAGTACTTTTAAGTGTAAGAATTTTAAACGACAAGAATAATTTTGCTTTGGTCCTGCTGGCAGTTGTGGGTGCAGATTACCACTTCACCTCTATCAACATGGGGTCTTCCAGAAGCAGTAGTAATTCTTTTCATCTCTAAGGATTCAAAATTTGCCCATTGATTATCAACCACAGATTCAAAAAGCATAGGCCATGACTAAATTATAGTCTTTTGCATGCTAGTCTCAGATTGAAAACCATTAGGTTACTAAAGTTAGGAAAATTCTCATGACAGAATACAACTTTGGAAGGGAAGCAATTTATTGTATGCTCTCATTTCCAAGCATGCATGGTCTTGGGAACACAATTTTTCCCTGTACAAAAATTCTATGGAAAGCATTCATTCCGTTATCGTACAAGAGAATTTCCACGTTTGTCCCTTTGGATATTTTCTCATAAACCGCTCTCAAAAGCATACTAAAATCAGATTATCATTGTTGAATGTATTCTTTTGAAAGCATCCACTGAAAAACAGTACGCAAGAAAACCTTCAAGTTTTTGCTCATGTTAATCAGAGGAATTCTCCTCTTGTCATGTGGCAATTGCAGACTTTTAGGCTCTGGGATATTTCTGTAGCCTCCATCACTGGCTGTATAGGTGCTTCCACCAGGGCAAGGGTCTCCTAAGGCTGGGTTCTCACTTACCAATTGGACGTGGATTTCTCTGCATCCATTTTGCATGTCAGGAGATTGTGCCCGGCTCTCAATGGAGCTGGTTCACACATCTCTAGAGTGGCTCTGGAGCAAATTGCAAAGGAGTTCTGAGTGTCTTCTGGTCCGAAATCAGCCACAAATTCACCTGAAGACAGTGAACAGGAATGCACCGCATCCCTCCTGTGAGCCGCTCCATAATGCAGTGTTAACCCAGCCTAAAACAGTTGTCCATGGCATCTTTAAACATGGTACACTGGACAAGCTAGGGGCACAGGTACCAGCATAGGATTAATCCAGGGCACTCACCATTTCCCCTGCAGGTCTACACTTAAGGAGCCCTGTCTTCACAAGGGCTTTCAGAGAATCCACTCCCCCCCCCGCCCCACAGGGGGCCACTGCTCTGGACATGTATAGCACCCTACTGGTCCACAAGGCATTATGTTATGTCACAAGGTCTCAGTACACAGGGTCCAGTGCCCACCAGTAGCCTTATAGGCTGTTGGAAACAGGTTTCTCCAATTATAAAAGCTGCAGAACATGGATCCAGATAACAGTTTTATAATCCCTGCTAGAACCTTTGAGAAACTATTTTTTTCATGCAGAGAGCTGCACAAACATGGCCATCACCTTAAGCCCAGGTTCACACTGCTGCAGGTTAGAAATCATGCAAGTTCAGCTGAACTCACACAATTTCAAACCGGCAATGCATTTAGACTTCCAGGGCAATTTGACAGACATCTGTGTGGGTTCCTGCGCAGATGTCTATTCAAATCACCCCCGAAGTCACCAAAAGCACAGGAACTACTTTTGGGAATCGGTGCAGCGACGCACAGATTCAGATGGTGCCATTGCCGGCAATAGTCACCAATTTGGCATGTCAAATCACATGCCAAATTGGCCCAATGTGAACGTGGTCTAAGACGCAAAAAAATAAAAATAAAATAAAAAAAAATAAAAAAAAGGGGGTGGGGTGCTAAGAGGATCATTCTGGCCTGTCTTTTTGCCAGTGTCCAATCACCTGACCTGGGTGCCAGCATGACCCCATTATGAATTTGAAGATGCTCTGTATGCCGGGATGTACAAGATAGATATTTATGCACCTTTTGTTCGATAGCACATAGTTTAGGAGTAGTAGTCTGCCACTAGATTGAAAATTCAGTTTGGAAGTATATAAAGTACAATATGAAATTGCAAGTTAAAAGCAGTTAAAACCCCAACGTTATATAGCAGCTTACCAATTAGATGTGATGGCAGCATTAGTTTGCCTTTTTAAGGCTCTTATTTTCACCTGATGATCTGACCAGTCAGTGTGTTGCATTCAAAAGAGCAATGCTATTCTGCAGATGTAGCAATTAGCATGATAAGAAACCATTTAACACTGATGGGTGCTTTCAATTTATGTAAAACCTTTATCCCAAAAGGAAAAAAAGCATTTGCTGTAACGGTTTATAAAAGTGTCAATGGGAATGCAGCTTCAATTTGCCAGTGTGGCTAAATCTGCTAGTACATTCAACATACCCTCCCCCCCTGATTACCAATGCTGCTGTCCAAAGGTGCCCTCTGTACTCCTTCATTCAGAGTGGGGACACTACTACAGGAGGTGTGTTACTGGCCAGATCACCAGCTGAAAACAGGGAGGGGGGGAAGGGGAAAACCAAAATGCAGCCACCACATCTAATGATTGCCAAGCTGCAATGCATTATGATTTTTGGTTTCAGGTTCAATATTACTTTAAAGAGGATGGCTACCTGGGAAAAAAAAATAAAAAATTAAAAGCCAGAAGCTACAAATACTGCAGCTGCTGACTTAATAAGTGGACACTTACCTGTTCCAGGGTCCAGCAATGTCGGCAGCAGATCTCGTCTCTCGGCTGCCCCCGCCGCCATTCCTCGGTCAGGGAATCGGAACGTGAAGCGTTGTGGCTTCACTGCCCGGTTCCCTACTGCACGAGTCGTGCTGCGTGTCTCCACTGGCCCCCCGCTGTGTCCTGGCATCTAGCTATTCCCGGAAGTGGGTGTAGATACCTGTATTATACAGGTATCTGCACCGCCCTCCTCCCTGAAAGGTGCCAATTGTGGCACCGGAGGGGGGGGGGGGTTCTGAATTAGCGGAACTTCCACTTGAGGGTGGAATTCCGCTTTAAGGATCACCATAATTCTCAGAGAAGAGCATTTTTCCCCTAACAAAACAATGTAGAAAAAAAAAAAAAAAAAAAAAAAAAAAGATAAAAGTTCGATATCTGGTAACAGAACATTTTGAAAGCTACCATTCCAATATAACCCATTATATTTATAGCATAGAAGATTTATTTCCTATAATTATGTTAGAAATGTATGTATTGTTCACTGTCTCAATTACCAGATGATTATATAAACAAATTTGTAAATGTGCATATGTACCTAGCTGGATTTAACCACTTCATCCCCGGAAGATTTTACACCCTTCTTGACCAGGCCACTTTTTACAATTTGACACTACGTCGCTTTAACTGACAATTGCACGTTCATGCAATGCTGTACCCAAACAAAATTTGCATTTTAATTTTTTTTTGGTGGTATTTGATCACCTCTGCACGACAATTTAGAAAAAAATATTTTTACTACAATAAAATAGCCCCAAAAATGCTTTTAAAAAACAAATTTTTTGATCAGTTTAGGCCAACATGCGTTCTTCTACATATTCTACAAAAAACAGCACAATAAGCGTATATTGATTGGTTTATGTAAAAGTTATAGCGTCTACAAAATATGGGAAAGATTTATGGCTTTTTTTTTTGACTAGTAATTGCAGTGATCTGCGTTTTTTTTTTAGAGGTACTGCAATGGACAAAATCGGACACTTTTGACATATTTGTGGGACCATTGATATTTATACAGCGATCAGTGCTATAAACCTGCACCGATTACTGTGTAAATGTCACTGGCAGGGAAGGGGTTAACTTTAGGAGGCCATCAAGGGGTTAAATGTGTGTGCCCACTGTATGGGGGATAGGACTGACTGGACAGGGATTTGTCTGTTCACACACACATCCCTGTGCTGGCTCTAGTGCACACGCATCAGGTCCCCTGCCCTCTGGTGGCTCTTAAAAGGGAACCTCTATATATATATATATATATATATATATATATATATATATATATATACGGGATTTTGCACAGCAGTGCCATTGTGCTGGTTAAAGCGTACACTTAGCCCAAAAAATTTTTTTATTAATATAATAATGGTAGTTTTGTACAGAGGTGGGAAAGGTTAAACCGTTTTTTTGACCATCTGTGTCCCGTGCAGAAAGAGGGAATATATAAAAAAAAAAAAAAAAAAAAAAAAAAAAAAAGAAGGAGGAGGGGGTATATAATAAAAAAGTGGAAACTAAAGAAAATTGTATAGTTTGTATCCAGCTTAAGTGAGGGGACTACCCTCCTATACAACTGTGAACAGAACAGGTATCCCTACTGGAAGATATAGCCTCACGTCTTGTTCTTATAGCACTAAACCAGAAAACTTTTTGCCTTTACAAACACTTTAGGTAAAGAAAGATTACAAGAAATAAAACAGGGCATAGATACGATCATTATTTCAAATACTTTGCTGGCTCTCTTTCAGACTGTGACTTACCTCCTAGACGAGGGGAAAAAAAACAAAACAGTAATAGATAAAAACAATTGTCTTACTAGCTCAAAGCAAACTGTTGTTTCTGCATGGAGGAAGCACATTATAAGATTTGCAGAGATAAAAAGGGAGCTTAATTAATGAGCAGTTGATGAGCATGCTCAATGACCCCCATGCAAATTGTCTGCAGGTATGGAATGCAATACAATATGCTCAACATAATATATACTCTACAAGATAATCCTACTGCCATAGTCAATTCTTATCCCTCCTGTGCACTTAAAGGCTAGTTTAAAGAGGAAGTAAACCCTGATGGGTTTACTTCCTCTTTTTTTCCCTGCAAAGGTAAAGCATAATGGACTACTATGCATCGCATAGTAGCTCATTATGTGTCACTTACCTGACACAGGAGCCAGCGAAGTCGCCGCTGTCACCTGTAGTCCGCCGCATCCATCTTGGTTGTGGCGTCTCTCGCAGCTCCGACGAATGACAGCGGAGAAGCCGCGATGACGTCACTCCCGCGCATGCGCACGGGAGTCGCGTCTCGGAGCTCCGACGCTGCCATTCGCCGGAGCCGCGATGACGTCACTCCCGCGCATGCGCACGGGAGTAGACAAATTTGGCAAATCCATTCTTGGACTTGCCGCATTTAGTGCGCCTGCGCGCCGCTGTCTACGGCGCATGCGCCGTAGACAGCGGTGCCCATTTTCGGGCAAATATCTCCTAAACCATATAGGTTTAGGAGATATTACTTGGACCTACAGGTAAGCCTTAATCTAGGCTTACCTGTAGGTCAAAGTTGTTTGGAAGGGTTTACTTCCATTTTAACCTATGTTTAAAAAATAATAAAGGCACATGTTTAAATAAATGTGCCTTAATTATTATTTTAAGAGCCTGCTGAACTCCCATATTTCTAACCCACAGCAATGTGAACCTAGGCTCAGAGCTGGAGGAAGTGTCAATAGACTACGAGGGAGCTGATCAGTGTGCTGGTAGTGGATTGAGTACTACAAACTGTCTGCTGTGGTGGAAGATTGCTGTGAATGTATGACCCAGCTGTGTGGGCGCTGATTTGAAATGTGGCAGCGGCTGCGTGGGGGGGAGAGAGAACCCTTGCCTGCTGTCATAGAGTGGGGGACTCTGCGGGTGATGGGAGGGTAGTTCGTTACACTCCAAATACGGGTGTAATATGTAACATGTTGCTAGAGGTAAACATATCCTTTAAACTGGCCATAGATGATTTTTTTTTTTCTGTTCAGCCGGTTGAGCAAAAGAAACAGATTCCTTCATCCACGCAAATGAGGCGAATGGAGGAATCCCCCATACTGGGACATTGTATTCTGATAGTGGAACAAGCCCTGTCAGAATACACTGATCAGAGACTGCAGGGAAATGCGTTACAATAGCACAACAGGGTAACAAGGATATAAGGGTTTTGCTCCTCTTTAAAGCAGTAGTAAACCACAATTTATTTTATTTTTGAAAAACTGCACGGCAAAGTTATAACGTACTAGTATGCATCGCATACTTGTACATTATGCAAAACTTACCCTGAAACTAAGCCCTCCTGCAGCTCGCTGTCACCGATGACATGGCTTTCATCTTCACCCAGTCTTCCTTCCAGGTTGGCGGGCTCCTGCCCTTTGATTGGATGAGCAGCGATGATGTTGCTACCGTGCGTGTGCTGGACAGGACTGTACCTATAGGCAGTGGCGGCTAGTGCTTAATATTTGGGGGGGTGGCAAAAAATAAATGCAACCCCCCCCAATTAAAGCCTCAGGCTCTAATCACGTGATTTAAAAAAAAAACTGTTCGAATCCATGTGCCCGATGCCCTGCATGTAGATTAGTGGCCGGGCGCATGGATTAGGGGGGACAGGCCGCCACTGCCTATAGGTAAGCCTTATTATAGGCTTACCTATAGGTAAAAATCAACCAAAGGGAGTTTACTCCTACTTTAGGCTGGGTTCACACTGCAGCGATGTGGGAACGCAGCGAATCCGCGGCGGGTTCCCGCATCGTATGCCTCCCGGCGGCAGTTCACACTGCCCTATGCGAACTGCTGGGAGTGTCAGTGAAACGTTAATGACACCCCCAGATCAGTTCGCATATCGCAGTGCGATCTGCAAACTCGCACAGGAATCGGATCACATGGTGTGAACACCCATGCGATCCGATTCTGCTGCGGACCAAAAAAAGGGTCCTGTGCGAGTTTGGGGTGGGTGCGATGCGAATTCAGCCATGCTATCTGTATGGCTGAACTCGCATCGCACAGAGATCGGATGTGATTTGCACTGCAGTGCGGTGCGAATCACATCCGGTTCTCGTAGCCGCAGCAGTGTGAACCCAGCCTTAAGTTGATTAATGTATTTATATATCAATATGTTGATTATCCATTGATATACTGTACAAATACATGCATGTTACATGTATGTAGGTTTATACATTTTTTGTGTGTGGGGCTTTAATGATGAAATTCTATTTTTGTAATTTAGTATTATGTAGTATGTTTGTTGGTTTCAGCTGGGAAAGCATTCTTTCATAATAATTTAAGCAGTACTACTGTTTATTCCTTCTTGATTTTCTTTGCCGACCAAAGGCTGGGTCCTTCAATTCTGCCCCCCCCCCCCCCCATACCACCATTCTAGTCCTTTATCGATGACTGCTACAATAGATGAATTAAAAACATATCTCCACACACGAGAACACTGAAAATAACTGGCTTTAATTGACTCTCGTGACTTTTGACTTGTCTCTTCTTCTCACGTCACAAGTCACGTCCCTGGTCACAGTCTCAGAGACCCCCGCTCCAGGCCGTGCAGTCGGTGCAGAGGAGTGTAATGAATCTGTCGGACAATTCGATCGTGTGTGGGCTCCATCGGACCTTTGCTGTCCAAAAATCTGACCGACATTAGAAATAGAACATGTTTAAAATTTTTCCACCAGAACTCTACTGGATCCAGTTCCTATGGAGAAATCCGCTCATCTGTATGCTAGTCTGATAGACAAAAACCGATGCTAGGGCAGCTATTGGGTACTGGCTATGAACTTCCTTATTCTAGTCCGGTCGTACGTCATCACATTCGAATCCGTCGGACTTTGGTGTGATTGTGTGGGGCCAAGTCCGTTCATTCAGAAAGTCAAGAAGACCATCGGATCTAGTCTACTGGAAAGTCCTGTCGTGTGTAGAGATGGACGAACTTCCGACGGGACGTTTCGCGAACGCGAACCGCGAACGCAGCCGAAAGTTTGCAAACCGCAAAGTTCGCTGTGGGCCCCATTGACTTCAATGGCAGGCGAACTTTAAAAACCTACAGGTCATATTTTCTGCCACAAAATAATTATTAGCTGTGCACACATAGTCCCACCACATGGCCACTGACATAACACATGTATGAAGTGAATCTGGGATTGACAACTACAAGCATTCTTTTTTTATATGTGAAATCTTGACAATTTAGGACTCAGGAGCGCATGAAGGAAATGGAGGAGAGGAAAGGTCAGGGTAGGCTATGAAGAGGGTGCAGGAGATGATCACCAACACCGTGATATAGAGCACTGACGCCAGCACCGCGATTGAGTGCACTGACGCCAGCACCGCGATTGAGTGCACTGACGCCAGCACCGCGATTGAGTGCACTGACGCCAGCACCGCGATTGAGTGCACTGACAGCAGCACTGATACCAGCAACTCGCTTCTGGGCCCCAAAAATAAGACACCGCTCAACCTCTTCAAACAGGTGGGTACGGGCATATAGTACAGTGTGCTTTTTTTGTACAAGGAAGTGAGCCAAATGTAGAAAAAAGGTCTGTTTGCTTGATTAAATAAATTGTTTATAGACATATACATGGTCTACTGGTCACATGTGTTGAATTCCTCCGAGATCCATGCCTCATTCATTTTTAGAAGTGTGAGGTAGTCAACACTGTCGTGAGCTAGGCGAGTGCGCTTATCAGTCATGATCCCCCCCGCTGCGCTGAACGTCCTTTCGGACAGGACACTGGACGAGGGGCAAGCCAACAGTTCCATTGCAAATCGGGCAAGCTCTGGCCAGAGGTCAAGCCTGCCCACCCAGTAGTTCAGGGGTTCATCACTCCTCAGAGCGTCCACATCGGCCGTTAACCTGATGTAGTCAGACACCTGACGGTCTAGGCATTCCCTGATGCTGGATCCGGATGAGACCTGTCGATGGGTCGGCTGAAAGAATGACCTCATATCAGAAGTCACCAACACATCTTCAAACCGCCCTCTTCATGCAGGCGCTGTTGGATTGGTACCCGCAACTCTTTCTCTGGGAGTGGGAATTCCTCCTCTGCCAGCGCACGCAAAAGCAGAATGCAGCATTCCTCGAAGCAAGGCCTGGAAGTGCTCCATTCAGAGAGCCCTCTGTGACGGTGGTAACATTTCCACCATTTTGTGTTTGTTCCGGGGGTCTAAGTACGTTGCCATCCAGTACTGGTCCTTGACCCTTATGCTTTTTATACGGGGGTCCCTGTTAAAACACTGGAGCATGAAGGCCCCCATTTGCACGAAACTGAAAGCGGTGTGGTGGCCTGGCTCCTGCTCATCATCCAGAATAATGTCGTCCTCCTCGTTCTCCTCTCCCCAGCCACGCACAACAACAGGGATCCCAGAAAAGTTTAAAGCATGCTCTTCTTGCTCCTCCTCATCCGCCCTGGCACCATCCTCCTCCGACTCCTCTTCAGACTCCTGTTGTTGACTTGTCTCAGCTAGAGTAGCCCCCCCCTGGGAATTCATCCAGCATTGTGACTTCTTCATCTTCCTGCTCCTCCATGGCTTGATCAATGACGCAATGCACGCTCCATAAAGTAGGCATAAGGTACCATGTCACTGATGGCACCATGGCTGCGACTGACCAGTTTGGTGATCTCATCAAATGGGCGCAGAAGTCTGCATGCGTTGCTCATGAGCAGCCACTGGCGCGGTGAAAAAAACCCCAGAACCTGTTCTGCCGCAGAGTTTGTAAAGGTAGACGTTAACTGCACATTTCTACTGGAGCAGCCTATCAAGCATATAGAAGGTTGAGGTCCATCGCGTCTGGCAATCGCAAATAAGACGTCTGACCAGCAGATTGTGTCGCTGCTGAATGTCACCAAGGCGAGCCATGTCTGCGTGAGATCTTCTGAAATGGGCTGAGATTTTCCTTGCCTGCCGCAAGATGTCCTGGACCCCAGGGTATTTGACAACGAATCGCTGCACGACCAAGTTTAAGACGTGTGCCATGCATGGCACCTGCATAATTTTGCCCTGTTTCAATACGCTAAGCAGATTGGCACCGTTGTCACACACCACTTTACCAACTGTCAAATTGAGCGATGTTAGCCAAAGATCTGCCTGTGAACGCAAAGCTGAAAGGAGTGCAGGGCCAGTGTGGCTCTTGGCTTCCAGGCACAACAGATGCAACACAGCATGGCAACGTCTCACCTGGCATGTCGAATAGGTTCTGGGGAGCTTGGGCGGCGCAGCGGAAGAGACACTAGCAGCGGAAAAGGAGGAGGAGAGGGAGGAGGATGGAGTAGGAGGAGGAGAAAAAGAGCCAGGCCTGCATGCAATCCGTGGCGGTAAAACCAAATCTACACGGGTGCCACGGGTTACATGCTTGACGGCCGTCAGAAGGTTCACCCAGTGGGCAGTAAAAGTGATATACCTTCCCTGCCCATGTTTGCTAGACCACGTGTCTGTGGTCAGATGTATCTTGGCACCGACACTGTGTGCCAGAGATGCATTTACTTGCCGCTGAACATGGCCATATAGCTCTGGGATGCCCTTCTGTGAGAAAGGGGACCTTCCATTGTGGTGTTCCAATGGCCACAAATTTTAAAGGCCTCCAAGTCCACCAGTTTATATGGCAGTAGTTGTCGGGCTATCAGTTCTGACAAGCCAGCCGTCAACTGTTGGGCAAGAGGGTTATCCGGCGTCATCATTTTTTTTACGCTCGAACATTTGGCCCACGGAAGCCTGCCTTTTTGCAGAAAAACGTGAGAATGGCGTGATGGAAGGTGGAGTGGAGGACAATTGTGAGGAGAAGGAGAATTAGAAGACGAGGCTGGATGGTGAGAGCCTGGAGTATGGCTTTATGTGTAAAATGGCCATCATGGTCATCATGGGTCAAAGTTCTTTCACACTGTAAACACACATATCAGCCGGGCGAACAGCGGCAATAGTCCGCCGATCGGGCGAATTGCGAACACACAAAATTTACCGTGAACCTACCTCCGGGCGAACAGTTCGGCCATCCCTAGTCGTGTGTATGCAGCATTACAGTTACAAAAAAAAGTGTAAATTTTTTTAAAAATAAAATAAAAAAGCCAAAAATAGTTGTATTGTTCTTGTCTCTCTATTGTTCAGCTCTGATTTACTGTATGATATGCTTAACTGTATTGTTTGTTACTAGGTTTTATCATATTTGCTTTGCAGGTATGTAATTCTTGTATACTTTACTGTTTACTGTGTTTTATTGTTAACCATAATTTTCTTTGCAGGTACATCATTCAGCTGCAGCACTGATTTATTTATCTTGACAGCAACAGTGTTTGTTCTCACGTAAATCCGCAACTCCAACGCTGTAGGAGGTAATTTTACCACTACAGTTAAAATAAAGAGCATATGGGGGCGTGGCTTGGATGGCCTCCGGAGCGGACGTGTTTCCCTAAAGCTCCCGCAAGGCCTGCCTGCACATCGCGGATCAGCACTGCTCCTGCCTCTCATCATGGGCAAATCCCGCAAGGATAAGACGGCGAGATCCCGGGGACACTCCACCAGGGTCTCCTCCGCTCCGCCGCCGCTCATAACGGAGTATTTTAACTCCGAAACGCCAGCGGGCTCCCACGCGGCCAACATGGCGCCGACGTCACCATCGCCACCACGGGACCGCCCGGCGGCTTTCCTCTCCACCACCGCGGAATGCTTCGGGCCACAGGTACGCCCCACAGGGGGATCCTACTGCAGGACATGCCTCACTCTCCCCCACCGGCCCCCCGGATGGACTCTCTGCCACAGCTGGCGGATGTGGGGTGGGGAGCTTGTCACAGCCGTCCCCCCCCCCCCCCCGATGGACTCCCTGTCACCCCTCCAGACACCTGGGGATCAGCCTTCCTCCCCCTCTCCCTCCTGGGACTCATCCTTCCCTGATTGGGATCCCTCCTCCCTGCCACAAAGATCTCTGGCTGGGAGGGACAGGCCCCCCCCCTCCTTCCCCCTCCAGGAGGGCCTACTCACAGGCCCTGGTCCATCTCTCTGCTCCACAGCCCTCGGACCCTCTGGAGACCTCTCTCTCACCCACAGGAGCTCAGGGTACCTCCAAGAGAGCCATGCATCCAGATGGCATCCCCTCCCAAAAATCCGCCCGGCTCCCACCCGGGATTCCAACCCTCAGGCTGTACTGGACTCTGATCCTGAACCCGAGGCGTGCTCATCTTGGCAAGATTATGTTCGCTGCATGCCGACGAAACAGGACTTCTGTATGCTTATCCAAGAAGTCCGCGAGACCTGCAGATCCGAGATTAATATCCTGCGCACCGACCTCCACCACCTATCCGCTAAAGTCTCACATCCTTGGAAGAGGAGGTGGATGATACCAAGACCGAAATCTCGCACATACATGAACGCCTGACCGCGCAGGCCGCCACCCTCAGGGACTTCCAACGCCACCTTGAAGACCTTGATAACCGGGGCAGGCGAAACAACATCAGGTTCCGAGGCCTCCCGGAAGCCACCCAGGATGAGGACCTCCCCGTGACCCTACAAGCTATCTTTAATAATATTCTGGGCCGCCTGGAACATTTTAAGGTTAAACTGGATCGTGCCCATCGGGCCCTTCGCCCTCGCGGCCCCGGGACCAGACCAAGGGATGTGATCTGCAGGGTCCACAACTACGCCCTCAAGGAGGAAATTATGAGGAAAGCCCGCAACATGCGCACCATTGACTTTGATGGAGCCTCTCTGCAACTTTTCCCGGACTTGTCCTGGCTAACCCTCCAGCAGCAACGATCCCTGCAACCGCTCCTTACCTCCCTGAGAGAACGCGATTTCAGGTACCACTGGGGCTTCCCCTTTAGCCTTACTGCAAAGCGGGACGGCCGATCTACCACAATGCGATACCCTGAAGACCTCTAGTCCTTCTTCAAAGCCCTGGATATCCCAGTTCCACCTACTCCAGGATGGGACCCCCTGCCGGCCCCCCCTCCTCGTCCGGAACCCTGGATCCAAGTGCCGGGGAGAAGACGTCCGAGGGCCCCCCCCAGCGGGCACTCTCCCTCCATTGACCCCCCAGAGATGACTTCCTGCCCTTCCGGGAACCCCCTCTGTACAAGTCACCTTGTTTATTTAGGGCCCAGTTCATGCACTTTGTTTCATGGCCCCTTTGCCAGTGTTTGCTGCCCTCCTTCCACCCTACAGCTTGGACTTTGCTGCTGAGACTTTTCTGAGGAGACAACCCACTATGGACTATATTTAGTATGGGATCGGTGGCAGGGGTGCCTCTTGGTCACCCCTCTGTTAATGGCTGCTTTCCCCCCCCCCATCCCCTTTTTTCCTCCACTCCCCCTACCCCCCTCCCCTGCCTACCCTCCCCCACTCCTCTTTTCTCCCCCTCTCCCCTACCCCACCTCTCCCCCTTTTTTCTCTCCCACTCTCCCCCTCCCTTTGTCGTCCCCCCCTTGGGTTAATGGTCTCACCGGTTGGTTTCAATTTATCCAATCCCGCTAACATCGCCCAAATATTTCATGACTATTACTCCGTTCTCTACAACGACCCGAATGTCCCACATACCCCTCCCTCATCTGACTTGTCCCGAGATATCAACTCCTACCTGAGGGACTGTGACCTCCCTGTCCTCTCCCTTGCGGCTCTTGAGACCCTTAACTCCCCAATCACGGAAGAGGAGATCGGGGACGTGGTAAAATCTTTACCCAATGACAAAGCTCCGGGCCCGGACAACCTTCCGTACCGGTACTATAAGACTTTTCTCCCACATTTACTGCCCCATATGACGACCCTGTTCAACTTGTTCCTCCCAAGGGACATGCAGGCCTCCTATCTTACGCTCATTCCTAAGGTGGGCAAAGACCACACCTTCCCGTCTAATTACAGACCAATAGCACTCCTCAATACCGATCTAAAGATATTTACGAAAACACTAGCTGGCAGATTAAATACTCTTCTGCCGTCCCTCATACACAGAGATCAAGTGGGCTTTGTTCCCCTTCACCAAGCTGGGGACAACACGAGGAGGGTCATCGATCTAGTGGATGTTGCGAACAAGGCCAAGATGCAGGCTTTACTGCTCAGTTTGGATGCGGAAAAGGCCTTCGATAGGCTGAGTTGGCCTTTCTTGTTCGCAACACTCCGACGGGTGGGCATCGAGGGCCCCTTCCTCAGAGCCATTATGCACCTGTACTCATCCCCCTCGGCCAGTGTACGCACCCAATTTGCCACCTCACCTGCCTTCCGGATCTCTAACGGGACCCGGCAAGGCTGCCCGCTCTCCCCCCTGCTCTACGCTCTGTGTATTGAACCCCTAGCGGCCCACATCAGACAAAACCCGAACATCCATGGGATTCCGGTCCGTATTCACGATTTCAAGATCTCTCTATTCGCTGATGACGTTCTCCTGACTCTTACGCAGCCCCGTATCTCTCTCCCAAACGTACATCTCGAACTGGATAGATATAGTGCTCTTTCGGGGTACAAAATCAATAGCTCTAAAACGGAAGCCCTCCCCCTTAATACCCCCCCCAAACTATATCGGTATTATCACTATCATTTAATTATGCGTGGAGGACATCTTCTCCAAAATACCTGGGGGTCCACCTAACACCTTCCTACGACTCTCTCTATGCAGCCAACTTTCCCCAACTGCTTGTATCTATCAAAGCATCCTCAACCAAGTGGAGATCTCTGAGGCTGTCGCTGCTTGGTCGTCTTGCAACACTAAAAATGACCATTTTACCCAAACTTCTGTATCTTTTTGAGACTTTGCCCATCCCTGTCCCTGCCTCGTTTTTTAAAAAACTCCAGGGTGACCTTCTAAATTTTTTCTGGAACTATAAGAGACACCAGATCAGCAAATCGGTTCTGTACGCCCCCCGTACCCAGGGCGGCCTAGCATTCCCCAATATAGCAAAATATTACTTGGCTGCCCAGTTGTGTCCTGTGGCCTCCTGGTGTACTCTCCACGCCTTTAATCGCTGGACGCAGATTGAGAAACTGTGGTTAGCCCCCATTCATCCGAACTCCATGCTTTGGAGCTCCGATATAACACATGGGGGGGGCGCACCTCCTGGGCCCCATGGTGCTGCTGCGCACGCTTTGGCGACGTGCGAAACTGTCGTATCCGCTTACTACTACCTCCTCACCGGTGACCTCATTCCTGTTCACGCCAAATATCCCGGACAGCCTGACCCCGCAGATGTCCCACTTTTGGATGGACAGAGACCTATTCCACTATGGCCACCTCATAGACCCCAGAACTAGATTTTTGAAATCCTTCCAGGACCTACAAAACACTTTTAATTTACCCAAACAGGCCTTCTTCAGTTATCTGCAACTACGGCACTATGCCCAATCGTTTGTGGCCAACCTTTGTTTTTCCCCTTTAACTGAATTTGAAAAAATATGTTTGGAGGGCTCTTCCCCAAAGGGTATGATCTCCCGCACCTACCAGCTTCTGATCGCGTCCCCCTCACCGGACGGGCCACGACATGCCTATATGGGCAAGTGGGAGCAGGCCCTGGGTGAAACTATACACGTGGCAGCGTATCTGGTCGCAGGCTTCCAGAAGCTCCATCTGCACGCTCTACAAGGAGAACCAATACAAGATCTTATTCCATTGGTATCAGACCCCGGACCTGCTCCACTCCATATACCCACTGACTGACTCCCGTTGTTGGCGTTGCCATAAAGATAGGGGAACGCTATTCCATATCTACTGGACGTGCCCCTTACTTTACCCATACTGGCTGATGGTGCAATCCTTGCTCTGATCTATCTTCGGCGCTGAGGTGCCCTTAGATCCCAAAATGTATCCGTTAGGTCTACCACCCGTCTCCTTCACTAAAATGTCACAGAAACTATTGTCGCATGTATTAACCGCAGCCCGCTGCCTGGTGGCCCTAAAATGGAAACAGAAGGACCCCCCCTCCTTATCTGAACTGCACACCAGGATCAGAGATGTTAAGAGAATGGAATACTTGACAGCCTCCCTGAATGACACCCTTGATAAGCATGATGGAATCTGGGAGCCTTGGGTCCTATTGGAGACTCCCCCAGCCTACTGATACATGGTTCTCTTCTCATGGGCCTAATGCTGCCTGAGGTGGCTGTTTTTTGGGACAGCCCTGGGCTCTTGGGGCGGGAGGCTGCCTTAACCCTCTCTATTCTTTCTCTCCTTTTCCTGACTTAGCTTTTCCCTTCTCTAATGCTCCTATTGCTATTTGTTGAAGAGACCTGTCACAGGAGATCCGCTATTGTGGCCCTTTTACTCTATAGTAGCTCACTATGATCTCAGGGGTCATAAACTTTACGAACCGCCACCTACTCTTACCCCTAGTCGGGATGCTGGATTAACTGACAATCTGATGTTGTGATTATTATTGTACTATGCATCATCCTGTGCTCTTTATTGGAAATGCTTTGTTCTCTTTTTTATTCTTTTTTCCCCATCTTTTTGTTGATCCCCTCTTGTTTCTGTTCCCCTCTCGTTTTTTCTTTTTGCAATTAATAAAATTGTCAGTTTTCAAAAAATAAAGAGCATATATGCCGAAGCATGGGGGCAGGGGCGGAGGGGTGATTATTTTTTTTGGCACAGATTGCAATAAAAAAAGTTGTTTTATTGCGTTAATGTTTTATTATTACCATTGTTTGCTTTTCAGGTATGCCATTCAGCTGCAGCATGGATTTATTTATTTTGACAGCAACAGAGTTTGCTCTCACGATACGTAAATCAGCAACTCCACCACATTAAAAAAAAAAAAAAAATCGGTGCATGTATGCTCATCGTTAGAAGTGGGTGCATACAGGGCAGTATTCTAATGGTGGGCATACCCACTGATCAATCTATTTATTTTCATTCAGCCCACAGACTGCATGGAAAAAAAATATTGCAATATATGCCCAACAAGGACCAGCAACATACTAGTATGATCCTGAACTTTGAGTGGTTATACCAGAATGATGCTTGCAGGTTTGTCTTGGTATCATTCTTTTCAGCCAGCAGTCGGCTTTCATGTAAAAGCAATCCTAGTGGCTAATTAGCTGCTAGACTGCTTTTACAAGCAGTGGGAGGGGGAGGGAACCCCCCCTCCTGCCGTTATCCATTCTCTGGCTCTTCTGTCCCACTGGGGGACCTGAGAATGCAGCTGGTGGTTCCGCTAGCTGACTATAGAGCTAATCGGAGACCAGAATGGCTCTAATCATCCCTATGGCCTAAGAAACCGGAAGCTACGAGCATTTTATGACTTTGGTTTTGCTGGATATAAAGAGCTCCAATGGGAAATTTGGAAAACATCTTATCACACTGATCATGGTGTGCTCAGACACTTGGAGGGCAGAGGAGAGATTCTAATAGACCCCAATTTTTTTGTAAAAAATTACCTGTCACTACCTATTGTTTTCATAGGGGATATTTACATTCACAGTGATAACAATAAAAATGATTAAAAAAATGAAAGGAACAGTGTAAAAATAAAATAAAATAGCAAAATAAATAAATAAAAATGATTTTGCGAAGGCGAACACAAGCGTCAGTCTCGTGTCATATGTAAACAGCAATTGCACCATGCATGTGAGGTATCACCATGAACATCAGATCGAGGGCAGTAATTTTAGCAGTAGACCTTTGCTGTAAATCTAAAATGTAGAAAAGACAAGAAGTGCGCCAAACTAAGTGTAGTATATAAGGTAAATTATATTTAATCTGATAAAATCACACAGCCAATTGGCTACTCACAAAATGACATTGTAGTCAGGCATAAAATGTAACGGAGGGGAGGGTAATCACAGCCACTTTTATCAGGAGGAGCGGAGATGATAAATAGCTGGAACGGCCATTAAAGATGTTCAGCAGCAGAGGCTTCAGTGTAGCCGCCTAGGTTTTGTAGGAAACGCCGCCTTGTGGATGTCCAGATGATGGCAATAGGCAGTATCAGTGCCTTCTAGCGTCCGAGAACCGGAAGTGCGTTTCAGCGTGGAGCGCAAGCTCCGTATACCGGAAGTGAATTGTCAACCAATCAGAAGATGCGTTTCACAATATCCATTGTTTCCTCAGTTCTGCTTTCTTTGCATATCCCCGTAGCTGAACACTCCCGTTACTTCTAAGCAGAGCACCCAGAAGTAACGGGAGTGTTCAGCTATGGGGATACGCAAAGAAAGCAGAACTGAGGAAACAATGGATATTGTGAAACGCATCTTCTGATTGGTCGACATGTCACTTCCGGTATACGGAGCTTGTGCTCCACGCTGAAACGCACTTCCGGTTCTCAGACTCTCCGGACGCTAGAAGGCACTGATACTGCCTCCTGCCATCATCTGGACATCCACGAGGCGGCGTTTCCTACAAAACCTAGGCTGCTACACTGAAGCCTCTGCTGCTGAACATCTTTAATGGCCGTTCCAGCTATTTATCATCTCCGCTCCTCAGGATAGAAGTGGCTGTGATTACCCTCCCCTCCGTTACATTTTATGCCTGACTACAATGTCATTTTGTGAGTAGCCAATTGGCTGTGTGTTTTTATCAGATTAAATATCATTTACCTTATATACTACACTTAGTTTGGCACACTTCTTGTCTTTTCTACATTATATTTCCTAGAGAGTTGTGCTTCTCCTCTCAAGACAGTTACTGCCACTGGTGTTAGGAGTTTAAACTTTTATGGACCATACCTAAGGAACTCTGTGGACATTATCTGTGCTTTTTTGTTCATGTGTACATGAATATATGTGCATGTGTGTGTGTGTATATATACACACATAAAATATATATATTTCCCTTGATCCCATTTTCTTCCCCCTCTTCCCCCCTTCCCTCCCTCCCCCCCGCCCCCTGTTTTTTATTATAGGGGTTTTTGGACGGTGATTGATTTTTGCGCCATCTTATTACTATTTCTCGTAAATCTAAAATGGTAACCTGTAAAACTTTTAAAGGGTTTTAAAAATGTAGGTAGTTTGTCGCCGCTTCACTGTTGTGCACAATTTTAGAGCATGTCAAGTTTGGTATCTATGTACTCAGCATAAGATCATATTTTATATTTTATCAAACATTTGGGCAATATAGTGTGTTTTAGTGCATTTATATTCAAAAAAGTGTTTTTTTTAAAAGAAATTGCTTATACATTATACATTGTATATAGCTTTAGCAAATACTACAAAAATACTGAAAAACAAAATTGCAATACCCACCATTGTAATCTGTAGGGCCTTTGCATTAAAAAAAATATATAATGTTTTCTAGCATAAAAAATTTTTTTTCATACAAACCAAAAGTGCCAGAAAGGGATTTGTCTTCAAGTGGTTAGAAGAGTGGGTGATGTGTGGCATAAGCTTTTAACGTTGTACATTAAAATGCCAGGACGGTTCAAACCCCCCCAAATGACCGCCTAAATTACCCCTTTTTTGGAAAGTAGACACCCCAAGCTATTTGCCGAGAGGTATGTTGAGTCCATTGAATGTTTTATGTTTTGCCACAAGTTTTGGGAAAAATACGCTTTTTTTTTAAATCTTTTTTACACAAGGTTGTCACTAAATGATATATTGCTCACACATGGAATGGCTATATGTGAAATTACACCCAATTCATTTTGCTGCTTCTCCTAAGTACAGAGAGACCACACGTGTGAGACTTTTTGGGAGCCTAGCTGCGTACAGGACCCTGAAAACCAATCACTGTCCTTCAGAATTTCTAAGGGCGTAAAGTTTGGAGTTCACTCCTCACTACCTATCACAGTTTTGGAGGCCATGAAATGCCAAGATAGCACAAACCCCCCCCCCCCCAAATTTCCCATTTTGGAACGTAGACACCCCAAGCTATGTGCTGAGAGGCATATTGAGGCCATGTAATATTTTATATTTTGCCACAAGTTTTGGAAAAATTACAAACCTTTTTGTTTTATTTTTATTTTTTGCAAAGTTGTTTGGAAAATTGTCACTAAATTATATATTGCTCAAACATGCCATGGGCATATGTGGAATTACACCCCAAAATACATTCTGCTGTTTGTCCTGAGTATGAGGATACCACGTGTGTGGGATTTTTTCGGAGCCTAGCCACGTACAGGACCCCAAAAACCAATCACCGCCTTCAGGATTTCTAAGGGCGTAAAATGGTGATTTCACTTGCTCATTACCTATGGCCTCCGAAACTGATATGTACTGAGGAGTGAAATCAAAAATGTATGCCCTTAGAAAGCCTGAAGGTGGTGCTTTATTTTCAAGGTCCTGTATGTGGCTAGACTGCCAAAAAGTCCCATGTGGTATCCCCCATACTCAGGAGAAGCAGCTAAATGTATTTTGGGGTGTAATTTCAATGTGCTCAACAAGCTTCTCAGCAAATTCCTTGGGTTGTCTACTTTCCAAAATGGGGTCATGGGGGGGGGGGGGGGTTCTGCCCTTCCATTATAGCACCTCAAGAAATGAGATAGGCAGTCATAAACTAAAAGCTGCATAAATTCCAGAAAATGTACCCTAGTTTGTAGACGCTATAACTTTAGTGCACACCAATAAATATACATTTATTGACATTTTTTTACCCGAGACATGTGGCTGAATGCATTTTGGCCTAAATGTATGACTAAAATGTTGTTTATTGTATTTTTTTTAATAACAAAGAGTAGAAAATATAATTTCTCTTTTGTTCATTGACGGACACAGCTCCTTTAATTCTTGACCTTAGGGTTATCACGCCACCTTCAGGAGAGGACAACGCAGAACATGTAACACATGTAAAAACAGCAAGACTGCACAGCACCACCCAGGGGACAGTCCCGCTGGCTATAACCCCTCACCCTGCTTCCTGCAGCTCAGTTTTTTCTTTCTAGTGTAGGAGAAGGACCTAGCTCCCTGAGGGGACCATTGGTCCTGGGATTTTTTACATTTTTTCTATAATTTTTGATCCTGTGATCTACAATCAACAGCTGGCTGGGTGACAGGCTCATTTAGAATATAGATCTTTGTAGTCTCCCAAGCCTGGCCATCGAGCATGTACAGACCCTAGCTATGCGCTGGGTCGGCCACGACATGCTCCTTCTGCTCTAAGGGTGGGCGGTGAGCTATATGCTCTGGGGCACGGATATGACTGGGCTACTGCTATCCATGTGACAGTGTGCCATGGCCAACAGCCACCCTGTACTGCTCAGGTGATGGGTCTGTGGTGGAATGCGTCCAGCAATCTCGACAGGAAGAGTAAGTACAGCTCTCCCTGCCTTGGCAGGATAGAGCAACTGGGCATTCCCTGGGACATCGACTAGGGGGGACTCTCACTCTCCCTTTCCTCTCTCCCTATGCCTCATTCCCTCCTCTCCCTGCTGGGGCTGCTGTGTGACTGGGCATGGGGTACAGTGTATTACACAGGCCAGGGGTCCTACGGGGGGGCTCCTGACTTTGGCGGGGGGCTGCTCTGTATTTTTCTGTCCATTTTTTCTTCGGTGTGAGGTGCCTGAGTAAAAATTTACCTCAGGAGCGTCTGCCACGCGGGCCACGGCCATTTTGCTGAGGCCGCAGCCATTTTCCTGTAGTCTATGCAGTGTATGGGTTGTCGGCCATTTTCTAGAAGGTTCGGCTGCCATTTTCTTGGTGATTTTTGTGCTAAGGACGGCCGACTGACATTTTCTCAGTGCTTTTTTACCTCTATTGCTGGGTCTGTGTACCTCAGAACAGCGCAGTTTTCACACTTTTTGACTGAAACAGGGCATAGCAGTAATCACAGCACTCAGTCAGGCTGGTGAGTCCTGCGGAGGGGCCCTCAGTCTGTGAGCAGCTAGGAGAGTGGGATCTGTGTACCTTGCCTTAAGTCCCTAAGTTGTGGCAGGCGAGTGAGGGTCAGCATGGTGTCAGAAGCTGGCACTTTTTCCCCAGACATCCCTGCTATTGCAACCGGTTCACCTGCAAAAAATGCGGTTCCTATGGACACTTTGTCGACAGTCCTGGAGACCATTGTTGCCAGGGTGGAAGCGGCGTGCGAGTGCAAGGGGGGTACAAAATACCCCCTGCCCTGTCTTCTGGGGAGAGCTCTGATTCAGACTCGGGTCCCGCGGTGACTGGCGGCCCCTGTTCTGCCATGTCAGAGGAGGGGGACCAGGACCATTCGCACAGTGAGAATGACTCTGTGTCCGGGTTAGTGCAGGAAAAAGCACTAGTAGGAGCACTTATCACTGTGGTGCGGGATACCCTGAAGATACAGGATGCAGCAGGAACCTCTGCTGAGGTCCCTTTTTGGTCCTGCAAACCAGCCCGCACGCCTAAAGTATTTCCATATTTGACTTATTTTGATAAGTTCATCTACAAGGAATGGGGAAGTCCGCAGCGGGCCTTTTCAGTTCCAAGAAGAATGGCGGTGCGTTACCCCTTTGAGGAGAGCCTCCTGAAAAAATGGACATCTCCCCTAGTCGTTGACCCCACGCTATCCAGGTTAAATAAAGTAACCACGATTCCGGTAGAAGGGACTCCTGCCTTCAAGGACCCTGCTGACAGGAGGGCCGAGGCAGTAGCCCAGTCCATGTTTATGGTAGTGGGGTCAGCGTTATGACCTGTACTGGCCACGGCCTTGGTGTCACAGATGCTTACTGAATGGGCAAAGTTGTTGCAACGTGAATTGGAGAAGCAACAGTCTCCCCCAGTCTGCGTAGAACTGGCAGACCAGTTGGTGCATGGCCTTAAGAATGTCTGTGATGCGGCCCTGGATACAGTCTCCCTGCTCTCTAGAGCATTAGTATCAGCAATGGTGCTACGGCGCCTGATTTGGCTGAAATGCTGGTCTGCGGACCAGGCATCTAAAAAAGCACTGACGGATTTGTCATTTTAAGGTGAGAGGCTTTTTGGAGCTTCGCTGGATGACATTATTAAAAATGTTACCGGTGGGAAGAGCACGTTGCTCCCACAGTCCAGGAAGGGGAAGGAGCCACGCCGTAGGCAAGAGCCCTCTTTTTCCACTCAAAAATTGCTTTTTCGCCGCCCGGGTCGGCAGGTAAGTGTTCCCAGTCTGACAAGGCACCTGCTGAAGGATAAAAGCGTCCCTAGTTTCGCAAGCCAAACAAGTCTGCGAGCAAAAATGTTACCGCATGAAGGTTTGCATGACTCTCGGGTGGGGTCGCCTTCAGGAGTTTGCAGCTCGGTGGACCTCTCTACTGTCCGACCAATGGGTCTGCAAACTGGTTTCATCGGGATACAAGATCTAGTTTCTTTCTTGTCCACCAAACAGATTTTTTCCTGCCAACCTACCCCTACTTCCGGCTCCTCGGGAAACCCTGTTCGGGGCAGTACAGGACCTGCTACTGCGTGGGGTAATAGTACCTGTACCAATGCTGGAAAGGTTTCAGGGATTCTACTCCAATCTGTTTATAGTCCCCAAAAAGGAAAGGGTATATCCAATCCTGGACTTGAAGGCCCTCAACAGCTTTCTGAAAGGGTAAAGGTTCAGGTTGGAATCCGTTCGCTCAGTGGTCATTGCACTCCATCAGGGGAACTTCCTGGCATCCCTGGATATCCAGGACACGTACTTAAATGTACCCATATGCCTCCGGCATCAGAGGTTTCTGCGCTTTGCAGTCAGGGAAGACCACTACCAGTTTGAGGCTCTCCCTTTTGACCTGGCAACAGCACCCCGAGTCTTTACTGAAGTGTTAGCTCCAATTCTGGTGCTGTTAAGGCAACGTGGGATCGCAATCGTGGGTTGCCTAGATGACCTCCTTCTGAGAGCCTCAGAATTAAGGGAGGATGTTGCAATCACCATGCAGGCTCTCCGGGAGTTTGGTTGGGTGCTGAACCTAAAGAAGACGCTGTCGACTCAACACCTGGAGTACCTGGGCTTACTGTTGGACTCCTCAGAAGAGAGAGTTTTTCTCCCTTCAGACAAGCTGCAGACTCTTCAAGCTGC
This sequence comes from Lithobates pipiens, assembly GCF_037356315.1. Taxonomy (NCBI): domain Eukaryota; kingdom Metazoa; phylum Chordata; class Amphibia; order Anura; family Ranidae; genus Lithobates; species Lithobates pipiens. The sequence goes on from NW_027507718.1 coordinate 236,605,400, forward strand.
GGTGAAGTTGTTGGTGAACCGCAGGTGGTCATTGCTTCGCTTCTGCATGCGAGTTCTGGGCCTCATGGTAGCCACTTTGGAGGCGGTACCGTACGCTCAATTTCACACTTGAGTCTTGCAGAAGGATATTTTGTCAAAATGGAACAAATCTATATTATTCCTGGATTGTCAATTTCTGATTCGGGTGAGCCAGTTAGTCAGGGATTCCCTTCTCTGGTGGCTGAGGTCTCCGGCCCTTCGGTCCGGGAGAACGTTCCTTCCTCTCCATTGGACGGTGTTCACAACGGACGCCAGCCTGAACGTTTGGGGGGAGTTTTGGGCATACAGTCAGCCCAAGGCCTCTGGGCGTAGGAAGAATCCCAACTGCCTATCAATGTGCTTGAGCTTCGGGAGATCAAACGGTGCCGCTCCACATGGTCCAGGAGGCTACAGGGGAGTCCGGTCAGGATGCAGTCGACAACGCCATGGCAGGGGCATATGTCAACCATCAAGGAGGAAGAAGGAGCTCAGCCACAGCATGAGAGATCACTCACATCCTCCAGTGGGCAGAGCAGCACGTGCCGGCCCTGTCAGCCATATACATTCTGGACGTAGAAAACTGGCAGGCAGACTACCTAAGTCGTCAGATGCTGGACCCAGGGGAATGGTCGTTGCATCCGGAGGTATTCCGGCTCTTTTGCCTGAGGTGGGGCACACTAGATGTGGACCTCTTGGACTCTCGGCTGAATCGGAAGGTGCAGATGTTTGTGTCCAGGTGAAGAGACCCCTGGGCAGACACGTCAGATGCGTTGGTGGCTCCATGGGGGCATTATCGGCTGATTTACGCCTCCCCCCCCCCCCCACTCAAACTTCTACCATGTCTACTACGGAGTGGAGACCGAGGGGATTCCGGTGATTCTGATTGCCCCAGATTGGCCTCGGTGTCCTTGGTACGCCGACCTAGTACAACTGGTGTCGGATGTTCCTTGGCGGCTGCCGATGCGAGAAGACCTTGTATCGCAAGGTCCGATACTTCATCCTTCATCCTGCTTTGCCGTCACTGGTTTTAATGGCCTGGCTGTTAAAAACTAGGTACTAAGGGACAGCGGTCTGTCGGACTCGGTAATTTCCACTATGATGAGGGCACAGAAGTCATCTTCTCAAAAGATTTACCATTGCACGTGGAAGGCTTACAGTACATCTCCATGTGTGAGGAGATGGGGGACAGATATCAGCCTTGGCTGTGTTTTTCCAACTTCCTTTGCCGACTCATTCATTGGTGAGTACTTTTGTGCAAGGGGTTTGAAACATAGTCCCTTCGGTTCAACCACCACTACCTCCGTGGCATCTGAATCTGGTGCTATTGGTGCTTCAGAAACTGCCGTTTGAGAACATTAGGGAGATTCCTTTGTTAACTCTTTCTCAGAAAGTAGTCTTTCTAGTGGCTATTACATGTGCCAGGAGGGTTTCTGAGTTGGCGGCCTTGTCATGCAAGTCTCCCTACCTGGTCATTCACAAGGATAAGGCAGTGCTACGTCCGCAGCCCTCTTTCCTTCCAAAGGTGGTTTCGGCACTACATCTAAATGAGGACATCGTGTTACCATTCTTATGTCCTAAGCCTGACACACCCGAAAGAGGTTGCCTTACATTCCCTGCATGTGGTCCGAGGTCTACGTGTGTATCTGTCTGCTACGGCTCCCTTCTGGAATTCAGACTCTCTGTCTCTGTGGCTGGTCCGAAAAAAGGTCTGGAGGTCTTGCCGTCCACCATTTCTTGGTGGATCAGACAGATCATGGTTCAGGCCTATGCCTTAAAGGGGCAGGTGCCCCCTTTTTCCTGTCACGGCTCATTCCACCAGAGCAATTGGAACCTCATGGGCTTTCTGACTTCAAACATCTGTCTCCCAGGTGCGTAAAGCGGCGACTTTGTCATCCGTTCACACTTTCACTAAATTCTACAAAATTGACCTAATGCTTGCTTTGGCCGCAAGGTGTTGCAGGCGGCTGTGTAAGGTTGCAATTTACACTTTAAGTTCCAAGTTTGTTGAAAACGCATCTTTTGATGCATAGGTTGGCCACTGGTTTTGATGGCGGCCATATAGGATGGCAACTCCTCTGTTGAGGTGTTCCTTTTGTTGTGGGTGAAGTTATGTTTTGCTGTTTCCACCCCTCGTTTTTTGACACTGCTTGGGGACATCCCTAAGGTCAAGAATTAAAGGAGCTGCGACTGTAAAATACTTTTTTCTGAAGTTGACGAACACAGCACCCACCCCTTCTATTTATGTTTGTACTGCTTTTTGATTGTAGATCACAGGATCAAAAATTGTAGAACAAATAAAAAATAAATCCCAGGACCAATGGTCCCCTCAGGGAGCCAGGTCCTTCTCCTATATTAGAAAGAAAAAAACTGAGCTTCAGGAAGCAGGGTGAGGGGTTATAGCCAGAGGGACCTCCCCCCGGGGCGGTGCTGTGCAGTCTTGCTGTTTTTACATGTGTTACATGTTCTGCCTAATTCTCTCCAGAAGGTGGTGTGATAACCCTAAGGTCAAGAATTAAAGGAGCTGTGTCCGTCAATGCACTTCAGAGAAAAGGATTTTACGGTGAGTACAAAAATCCCATTTTTTATTTTTTTTATTTTAACTTTTCTTTCTTTTTTCATTTATATCACTAAAAAATAAAAACCACAGAGGGGATCAAATACCACCAAAGAAAGGTGATGGACATTTTGTTTGGGTACAGCACTGCATGACCGCTCAATTACCAGTTAAAACAGCATAGTACCAAATTGTAAAAAATGCTCTGGTCATTAAGGGGGCAAATCCTTCCGGGGCTGAAGTGGTTAACTAGAATAGAACTACAGATTCCAAGTGAGTGAGCAAAGCGGTGGGAGCTTATAAAAAGAAAAGCCTGGGAACCTTTGGGGGAGAGAGGAGAAGACCGAATGAAAGGCAGGACATGGGAGAGAGTGGAGTGCTGATCCAGGAGACTACAAGCCGGACCAGATTGGGCCAGAAAGCGGAGGAGGGAATTTCCAGACTGCTGATTGTACTGAGAAGCCGCATAGTCAATCGTGCAGGCGGACAGATCGGGTCATCGCCATCGGCACTACTAAACTCCTGGAGGATAGCAAGAAAGGGGGCCTTCCAGCAGCAAGGCAATCACTTTGTACTGCTACAGTAAAGGACTGGGTGAGAGGATTACTAACCCATACCACATGACCACATAGAGACACAGACTATGTAGCCCAATCAGTGCTGTGGCCTAGCTACACTAGCTACCAGTGGTGGCTGGTGCTCAAAAATTGTTGGGGGCACAAACAAACTGAAAAATTGTGAAAAAAAACCCTATCAATTGCAGCCTCACTGTGCCATCAATTGCAGTCGTTGTAAAAAAATATATTAAAAAAAAGAGTAATCCGGGGGTCCCTATATAGTGAGAAACGACAGTCCTATCAATAAAATATAATGAATAGTGATGGGGCTAAAACAAAATAAATGTGATAGACAAAAAGTCTGAAAAGCGTCAAAGAAACTACTAAATCGCCTTTCAGAGTGCTACACTCCTAAATTGCTACAATCTAATGTGTCATAAGTGTACCATGTGACATAACAAATATTAACAATGTGATAATAAGCAGTGATATTCATATAGTGCCAGAAAAAACACCAATAAATCGCATAAAAAATATTGCATGAAAAATAATTAAATAAAATATATGCAAATGTGGAATAAATAATTTAACCAAGTCCAGATTATAATGTCCAAAACCATGCAATTCTAGCAGAACTAAAACCAAAGTCTTTGATAATTATAAAGTGCTCAGTGGCTTCCTATTGTAGTGAACACAGGAAAAAAATTCAGGTGACTTTTGGTGCTCCCCCTTAAGGTTCCCCACTCACCAGCTGCAGTAACCCCTGCAGGGGTATTACGCATGTAAGGAGGGTTGGTGCCCAGATGATGTTATAATCCTAAGCATCCGATATTCAGCTGTTATGGATCATCCAAGGGTATCTTGCTTCTGGCTCCGTCAGAATACACCTGATGTGCTCAGGGGGCAGGTCTCCCAGCTGTATTGGTATCCAACTCCTAAGCCTGTCAAATTTTCAGGCAGACCTGAACAGATGCTCCATAGAGGTCTATGGAGCGCCGGATGTCAGCGGTGACATGTCCGCTGACATCCGACCTGCTCCGATCCAAAAAAGTGTGACGGAGAAAAAAGCTATTTTTCCATCCGTCATCGGATCGGGGGACGATGGACACTGCGGTCGGTCGTCACCCGATCTCCCATAGGGGAGAGTGGCGCTGTGACAGGTCTGTCCCTGTGCAGTGTGCAGAGACGAACCTGTCCTCTGCCTGCTCAGCGGAGATTGCTCTGGCGATCCCCGCTGTGCAAGCGGATATTCACAGGGCGGATCATCACTGATCCGCCCCGTGTGAAAGGACCCTTACTCTCTCCGATGCAACCAAGGGTATGCATACGAGAACAAATAAGGGCTCCCATACTGTAGTAAAAGGTTGTTGGGAAAACAAATATTTATTGTAAAAAGTATATATTATATAAAAAAAGAAAAAGCGCTAACAAAAATCTTAAAAATTCCACGAAAAAACAGGTTTTCCACAAATAAAGATAAAAAGTAATCAAAAACCCGATCTACATCTACGGGACAAGCATAGGTGGCTTCTATGGTTGTGGAGTAACGCTAACAGAATGTGTTTCAGCTGCGCACCACAGACACCCACAGCCGCTATCGTACCTCAGTACATGATAGCGCATTACGTACGTTTCGTCTGTGAACATCTTCTATCATTGTGCATTGCAGTTATTGTGCCCATCAAATGGAGCCACTTGTGCCCATCGTATGCCGCCACTTGTTCCTATGATATGCAGTCACTTGTGGCCCATTAAATGCAGCCACTTGTGCCCCATCAAATGCAGTCACTTGTGCCCATCATATGCAGCCACTTGTACCCCTCAATATTCATTTGCTTTTCTAACACATCTGGGTGGACTGCGAGTGCAATGCTCTGCGCTCCAAGTCTACCTTTTTTGAAGCCTATTAGAGCCTATGGCTCTAATCAGGTTCTTCAAAAGAACACCTCCACAGCTGGAATTAAGGCGCCCGGTGTCGGAAAAGGGACCAGATGCCTGCAATGCATGAATCTATCCATTAGTCATATAGGGGGGTGGCGTGACAGAGGGGGCGGCGCCCGTGAACCCTAATGGATGGGCCGCCCCTGCTAGCTACCCATTGAAGTACTGCACACAGCAGATCATTCTTAATACTTTCTGTTTGCCTGATTAGGCAAGAACTGCAAATGTACACTATATTGCCAAAAGTTTTGTGACGCCTGCCTTTACACGTTGTGCAGGCCAGTCAAGTTCCTCCACCCCAAACTCACTGTAGTGAGCATGACATTTTCCTGGTATGCTGACGCTTTAAGAGTTCACTTCACTGGAACTGTGACCAAGCCTAACCCCTGAAAAACAACCCCACACCACAATCCTCCTCCACCAAATGATTTAGACCAGTGCACAAAGCAATGTCCATAAAGACATGGATGAGAGAGTTTGGGGTGGACTGGCCTGCACAAGGCTAGGGGGAGTCTTGACCTCAACCTGATAGAACACCTTTGGGATGAATTAGAGCAGAGACTGTGAGCCAGGCCTTCTCGTCCAACATCAGTACTTGATCTCACAAATGCTCTTCTGGAAGAATGGTCAAACATTCCCATAGACACACACTTAAACCTTGTGGACAGCCTTCCTGGAAGAGTTGAAGCTGTTATAGCTGCAAAGGGTGGGCCAACTCAATATTGAACCCTACAGATTAAGACTGGGATGCCATTGAAGTTCACATGCAAGTAAAGGCAAGTGTCCTAATACCTTTGGCAATATAGTGTATATTACCTCAGGCCTATTCTATTCAAGGAAGCCACAAGTTCTGCACTTTAAGGAACGCACTACTGCTAGATTCTGCTCTTACCTTTGATCAGCTTGAATAACCTTTAGAACCTCCTGACATCTTAAAATAAATTCCCAACTTGCAGTGTCACATACTTTTTCCACCTGCACTGTGAATGTTTACATGGTGTGTTCAATAAAAACATGGTAATATTTAATTCTTTGTGTGTTTATTAGTTTAAGCAAACTGTGAATGTCTACTGTTGTGACTTAGATGAAGATAAGATCACATTTTATGACCAATTTGTGCAGAAATCCATATCATTTCAAAAGGGTTCACATACTTTTTATTGCAACTGTATATGCACAAGCATGTGTGTTTGAACTTTGGGGTTCACACCCTAATGCAATAGGCTGCGCACGCCTATGCCCATACCTTACTTGCCGTCTGGCCGTACCCTACCTGTCAGGACAAGGTTGGATCAGTCAGCAGGAGCAGGGCTGATCCTGTTCGACTGTGCGCTGCACTGGTTGCTAGAATCGCCTGCTGCCCAGCGTCTAGCAACCAGTGATGTCAGAGGCCGCGGCAGCTCCAGCATTCAGAGCGCTCAGCCTCTGCGCCTAGTCAATTAGCTCCGCCTCCACCCATCTCTTCCATATTCAATCTTCTTAAAGTGGTTGTAAACCCTTACAAACCACTTTGACCTACAGGTAAGCCTAGATTAAGGCTTACCTGTAGGTCCAAGCAATATCTCCTAAACCTATATGGTTTAGGAGATATTTGCCCGAAAACGGGCACCGCTGTCTATGGCGCATGCGCCGTAGACAGCGGCGCGCAGGCGCACTGAACGCGGCAGTTCCAAAAATGGAGCTGCCGTATTTGTCGACTCCCGTGCGCATGCGCGGGAGTGACGTTATCGCGGCTTCGCCGAATGACAGCGGCGGAGCTGCGAGACGCCACAAGCAAGATGGATGCGGCGGACTACAGGGGACAGCGCGACTTCGCTGGCTCCTGTGTCAGGTAAGTGACACATAATGGGCTACTAATGCGATGCATAGTAGTCCATTATGCTTTACCTTTGCAGGGAAAAAAAAGAGGAAGTAAACTCATCAGGGTTTACTTCCTCTTTAAGCATGGCTCAGAGCCTGAGGGAAGGGAGCACATCTGAAGAGAGCTGCCTGTGCCTGAGTGTGAGCTGAGCAGCTGTCCACAGTCCACCTGCACAGCACCTGCTGCTGCCTGAGGTGTTGCGGCCTGCCTGTCACTGTGTCCATGTTCTGGAGGCTCAGCATTGACCCTCACTCTGTCCACTCTGCCACCAGTGAGTTCTCCATAGCAGCATTGTTTGCAGGAGTCCCAATCTGAGTACTGTAAGTACACTGTCACACATCACAAAGCTGTATGAAACATGAGAGCCTAATGCCGCGTTCACACGACCAGACTTTTCCATTAGAAAAGGTCCGACGGTCTTCCCAACGGAGTTCCGACCGAATGGACCAAAGTCCGTTCGTTTTGAATGTGATGACATATGACGGGACTAGAAAAGGAAGTTCATTAGCCAGTAGCCAATAGCTGCCCTTGCGTCGTATTTGGTCCGTCGGACCAGCATACAGACAAATGGTTTTCCCTATAGAAATTGATTCCGTCAGACAGATTTGAAACATGTTCTATTTCTAGGTCCTTCTGAATTTTTGAAGAAAAAAGTCAGAGGAAGCCCACACACGATCGTAATATCAGGCAGAATGATTTTCTGCCGGAAAGTACTACATATTTTTGGTTAAAAAAAATCACAATAGGCGTATGTTAATTGGTTTGCATAAAAGTTATAGTCTCTACAAAATAGGGAATAGATTTATGCCATTTTTAACCTGGTTTTCTGATAAATTAAATTTTACTTATCATGATATAAAATAATGAATGTGGCAGCCTTTTGGTGGGCGTGATTTTTTTTGGGGGGGTAGCATTTTTATTCTTGGGCCCAGGCAGTGTGGTGGTGGAGGCGTTGTGATTGACAATGAATCTACATCGGGGGACATTGTTTTTAAAAAATTTTTTTTAAAACTGTGCTATGTACCCCATACTCATTCACATGGGGAGGCCAAGATCTGGGGGCCCCCTTTTTAGGGATTCTGATAAGCCCCATGCCCATAGACCCTCACAGCCACAGTCCATGGATTTTGGTGGGCCCACATAATGTCGCAGTCAAGATAAAAATCGCCACCATTACTAGTAAAAAAAAAAATTATCAATAAAAATGCCATAAAACTATCCCCTATTTTGTAGACACTATAACTTTTGCGCAAACCAATCAATAAACGCTTTATTGCGATTTTTTTTATTTTATTTTTTTACCAAAAATATGTAGAAGAATATGTATCGGCCTAAGCTGAGGAAAAAAATGTGTTTTTTTATATATTTTTGGGGGATATTTATTATAGCAAAAAGTAAAAAATAATGAGTTTTTTTTTTAAATTGTCGCTATTTTTTTGTTTATTACAAAGAATGGAAGGAATTACTTATTTCTCACAAAAAACAAGCGCTGTATGGAAAAGTGAAACAAACTAATTAGACTTCATTAACCAATAAATGGTACTAGCTGCTGCATATAATCACACTCCAACAGAGATGATAAAAACACATTAAAATGTCAAAACCCGTAAAACAGATTCAAGCAGCGCTAATATAAAATAATTCCCAAAATATGAGCAATTATTTCAACACGTGTCCATTCTGTGTAATCCGTACACTGCGTAGTTGAATATATATATAATTCCTATATTAAATATTGGGAATCGCTTTCAGACACTGTTTAAAGTAAATTGTCCTTTTTTTAGTTCATTGAAGTTGAGTAAACGAAGAATGCTGACACCGACAGAAACCACCTTCACATGTGTACAGGTAGACAAGAGGGGCGTGTGGAAGAGGACCCCCCTGATATAACCCTTACCGGAAAAAAGGTCCACATCAGACCCTTGTCCGAGCACGCTACCCGGCCGGCCAGGAAAGGGGGGGACGAGCGAGCGCCCCCCCCTCTGAGCCGTACCAGGCCTCGTGCCCTCAACATGGGGGGTGCCTTGGGGAAGGGGGGGCCGCGCGGCCCCCCCACCCCAAAGCACCTTGTCCCCATGTTGATAAGGACAAGGGCCTCTTCCCGATAACCCTGGCCGTTGGTTGTCGGGGTCTGCGGGCGGGGGGCTTATCAGAATCCGGGAGCCCCCTTTAATAAGGGGGCCCCCGGATACCGGCCCCCCACCCTATGTGAATGAGTAGGGGTGCAATGTACCCCTACCCATTCACCTGTAAAATAAAGTACAAAAAAAACACAACACACAAGATAAAATAGTTTATTGCACAGCTCCGGGGGTCTTCCGTCTTCTCGCCGGACTCCTTCGCTATCTTCTTCTAGCTCTTTTGCTAGCGGAGGAGCCCGGCTTTCTTCCTCGCTTTCTTCCGACTTCGGGGGTCTTGTCCCCCTCTTCGGTTCTTCTGCCGGGCCACCGCGCCTTCTTATAGCTCTTTTACAGGCAGTGGCCCGGTCTTCTGTCGCCGCCGCCTTCTGTTCTTCTGTTCTTCTCTTCAGATGTTGCCTCGTCGCTCGCTCCGCTCACAATGACGGGTCGGGCATGCGGCAACTTATATAGGGACATCACCGGATGATGTCCCCGCCCATTATGGTGTCACAGTCCCAGAGGATGCTGGGACTGTGACATCATAATAGGCGGGGACATCATCTGGTGATGTCCCTATATAAGTCGCCGCGCGTCGCGCCGGAGCCATTGTGAGCGGAGGGAGCGACGAGTCAAGATCTGAAGAGAAGAAGAGAACAGAAGAACAGAAGGCGGCAGCAGCGATGACAGCAGCGACAGAAGACCGGGCCACCGCCTGTAAAAGAGCTAAAAGAAGGCGCGGTGGCCCGGCAGGAGAACCGAAGAGGGGGACAAGACCCCCGAAGTCGGAAGAAGAGCGGCGGCGAGGAAGAAAGCCGGGCTCCTCCACTAGCAAAAGAGCTGGAAGAAGATAGCGGAGGAGTACGGCGAGAAGACCTCCCGAAGACGGAAGACCCCCGGAGCTGTGCAATAAACTATTTTTACCCTGCGTTGTGGGTTTTTCTTGTACTTTTTTCACAGGTGAATGGGTAGGAGTACATTGTACCCCATACTCATTCACATAGATTGGGGGGCCGTAATCTGGGGGCCCCCTTATTAAAGGAGGCTCCCGGATTCCAATAAGCCCCTCGCCCGCAGACCCCGACAACCAACGGCCAGGGTTGTTGGGAAGAGGCCCTTGTCCTCATCAACATGGGGACAAGGTGCTTTGGGGTGGGGGGGCCGCGCGGCCCCCCCTTCCCCAAGGCACCCCCCATGTTGAGGGCACGCGGCCTGGTATGGCTCAGGAGGGGGGGGCTCGCTCGCCCCCCCTTTCCTGGCCGGCCGGGTAGCGCGCTCGGACAAGGGTCTGATGTGGACCTGGGGGGAACCCCCACGCCGATTTTTTTCCGGGGTTGGGGTTCCCCTTAAGTCCATACCAGGTGGCGGGGCCAGCGACGTCTCCTTCGCGGGCCCCGCCTACCTGGAGACCCGCTCGAAATGAGCAGACTTTTCTCCGGGCGGGAAAAGTCTGTTCATTTCAAAAGTACGGCGGACTGGCATACACACGGCCGGATTGTCCGCCGAAATGCAAGTCTGGCGGGAAGATTGGAGTGCAAAACTTCTTTCTAAGTCCGCCGTACTTTCGGCTCAAAAAAGTATGCCGGAGGGTACACACGGGGGGATTGTCCGGCGGACTTGAGTTTGCCGGACTTTTCCACCCGATTGTTTGATCGTGTGTACGCGGCATTAGTGTAACAATTATAGGGTTTTTAATATTTTGTGGTGTCTATTTTTGCATACTTTACAGTGAGTTTAACGGCTATAGCCGCTAGCAAATAATCACTGTGTGTTCTCCTGGCAAGGACGACATCCCCTGCCCCTCTGCTGGGAGGACACAGTAGCTCCATGGGAGGGATTTCCCCATCAGAACTGACTGATTTTCTTTCCTACAACCCATGGTTTACATACCGTACTATAATTGCTAATGGGTGTGTGTAACATGGGAAACTCCTTATAACCTGCAATAACCATCCCCCCTATTCCGCCCAGTCCACCCTCCATTAACGTCTGACCCCTGACCGACTTGTCTGGCCATTATATGACGGCCAGCGTGTAACATCTGCATGCTACTCATATGCATATAACATCATCGTGCTGACACATTGCGTGTGCACATCAATGTGTATGATGTCCTCATGCTGCAGTTTGGGGCCTCTATGCCATCTTGGCCATCTGGTTATTGGTTCAGGGCCTGCACTTTGGTTGTACTGCTTCTCATAGCATTGCGAAGGGCTTGGGTCCCCTTGTCACTTTGCTTCTTTATGTCACTTTGCTTCTTTATGGCATGACTGTGTATGTGGGCATCGTTATGGAACAACTAAATATATCATCATAATAATTTCACTTTATTTATTCTTAAGGCACTTTTTGCGTGCAAGATTTCCTTTTCCTTTATTGATGTTTGATTTTCTTTGGGCACTTCAGTTTGAAAAATGTATTTTTCTTTTTGACAATCTAGTCACACTTTTCTAAGAGCACATACTGACACTAGTGAGGTCTTAATGGAATCGCTGTCTTCTTTAGATTTGTTCATACATATTCACATATCTACTCACTTTATGTATTCTTTTCATACATTGTTTCCTGGGATTCTGTCACATTTACTTCCTTGGTGTGCCTACTAGCTGTGTTTACTCTCTATTTTCTTCTTTGCATTGCTTGCCACTTCTTGCAATCTTAATTGACCTATCAAGGTGCATTGAGCCCCTGCCCACATTGAATAAATAAATAAAGTCGCGCTATGGAAAAATCAAATCTCCTAAGTGATAGAAATATGTGAAATAAATTGAAATTAAAAGTGGAGAGAGAAAAGGAAATATACTGGGTTAGAGCTGCCTGTGCCTGAAGCCCTCACTTCCTTATTGGGGAGGAGAGGGAAATAAAAATGTGAAATAAAAAGGTTATGGCGCTAAACCCTATTAGTGATGAGATGAGTTAACTTATCAAATCCAAATGTTTAATTTTTTATATAAAAAGAGAAAGAAAAAGAAAGAACTGTTGGTGATACCGTGAAAAGATATCCTAAAGCAATTTTATCCAAAACAAATTGTGTGTGATTAATGTGGAGTCAGCATTCATGTTCCATTATAATTAAAACCAAAAATGAGTATTAAATTATCCTATGCGTATCAACCTACTAAAAACATGTAAACCTTCATTAAATGTGCAAAATAGTGGAAATAATGTTAATATTCGACAATATGTTAGTGTAAAACAGATTGTGCAAACATGTGCAAAAAAAAAAAAAAATGTGCAAAAAAGCAACTAAAGGTCAGAACAACCAAGGATCATAAATAATTTAACCATAAAATCGCATGAAGGCGCTAAATGTGCGAATAGACAATATTTTCAACCAATAATCGCATGAAGACGCATCTGTGTCCAGTATAAGTCCAAAATTAATATTTGGCTTGATAGTGCTGCCTCTTCAGACTATTGTTGTAATTGTTACAAAAAGTCAATGGGGGGTATTTGATTCACTCGTGCAAATAGTGCGGGCTTTCAATTAGAGAACTTCATCCCCGGTGCGCCACTCTGTGCTATAGTATGTGAATGCTCTCACCAGAGTTGATGCCCCTGTGGGGCTGGACGGACCTTCACAATGTAAGCCACTGTGTCGCTCTCTGGCTGCTGCTGGTGCACTGGGTGAAGCTTCGTTGTTCCGTCCGTATGGTATCCAACGTTAATTATATAAGGGAAGACATATCCATAGTGTAATACGTTCTTAACCAAATCGTTCGTTTATTAATATTAAAATCTACTCACATTTTACATTAAAAGCATGTGCATATAGGAAAAACTCCGCCGTTCGTCTCAAACGAGTGCACACAACGTGGCCACGCCCTACGCGTTTCGTCACTACGACGTCCTCTGGAGCGGCCATATTGGTGCACCTTATTGCTTAAATAGGGTGCAGTGCTCCACTACGCCTGCGCTGAAATAACAGCGCCATTTTGGGTGTGGGATGCCCTTACTCTGCTGGGGATGAATACCATTACTCCCCCTAGTGCCCTTAGGGAAGACAGATATACTTAGCCTTGGAGCACTGCAGCCTACCCATAAACCATACTCAGTTTAGATGACATTCTTTAGTCTTTTCCCATTTAACCGGACGTTTGTAATTAAGAGAATAAAAATAAAAATGACACTAAAAATACAGTAAATAAATGTATGTATAGGAATACATACATAAAATTCACATATATAAAATTCATACATATATAAAAATTCTTACATAAAAATTCATACATAAAAAAAGGGGGTATACATTAATACTGAAAAAACGCATGAATTTATAAAGATTATAAAAATTATAAAAATTATTTAAGGGGTTTTTAATATGTTTAGAAGAGTTTTTTTGTGCATACTAATATGTAAATATAAATGGAGAAATTATTCCAAAGGAAAGTTTTCCAAGAGGAAAGTTTTTTTGGGAAGGAATTAAATAAAATAAAATTCTTAAAAAGATATAGATATATATGGAGGTGCTAAGAAGGTCTGTTTAACATCGTCCTATAGGTGATTGTAATATTTGTGACTGTGTGTTTGATTCCTACAGGGGAACTTTTAGATAATTTGGATAAGTCTTGTTGTAATTCCGACACATCTAATGTGTTTTGAATGAATAACATTCGACCTGAACCCGAAGGTGTGGGCCATGAGGTGTTAATGTTGGGATAGATAGGCTACTTATATATGTGGTTAGGTCTTGTCGGGATCCTGTAATGTTATGTATGTGTATGGGTAACATTCGGCTACGGAATGTTCGTCCAGCATTATCTAATGCTGAGGCAAACAGTTGACTATTAAAAGTTAGTTAAGAAGCAATTGAGGTCTAATTCTATGTTCATTCCCCTTGGCTGGAGGGTATCTAAATTAAAAATCCATTTCGTTTCGTTCCTGGATATTTTGATCGTTTTGTCTTCCCCTCTCCAGTGGCCTCTTATTTTGTCTATTCCGTAGAAAATCATTTGTCCAGGGTCCCGATTGTGGAAATCCCTAAAGTGTTTGGAAACACTGTGTTTCTGGAAGCCTTTTTTGATATTTGCAATATGTCCCTGCCCACATTCCCTGTGACAGACGCCCTTTGGTGGTTGCCAATCAGAAGTATTATAATGCATTTTAACTAGTTTCCAAGATGATCTGCACATACTGGACTAAAATCCTTGGGGTATGAGTAGGGTAAATGTGCTATTAAGTGCCAGGGAAAGATAATGCCTGCAGGTATAGGCAGCTGGCAAAAGGTGTACATAAAAACCTCAAAACAATATTAAAATGAAAGGCACGGTGCCCCAAGCAAACAATTAAAATAAACAAAATCTCTAAATAAAACAGTGCTATACACATAATAAATGTGCAAATGATTTGCAAGAATGTGAAAGTCCAAATCCGTGAGGAATATTTAAAGACTATAATACCTTCAATGGAAGTATGGTAACCATTCACTATGTAGAATTCACTTGTGCCACTTATCCTCCACCATGCAGTATATGAACTCACAAGACGCTTAGCCACAAATAAACACAGCCTTTATTGTACTTCCACTCTCAATACTGGAGGACAATCAACAACACTTTCACAATTCTCTACCAGGGGGTGATCCAATCAGGAAAAAGCACTGTGTGAAAAGCAGCTCAGCACACAGAGCCAAAATAATACACTATTATTACAATATAGTGTATTTATTATATAAGTAAAAGCATAGTATTAAACTAAATACAGGATAAAGATCAGTATCAAACTTCCAAAAATGTATGTGAATATCCGGGATAAAAATCCAGCATAGATTAAAAGAAATAAAGCTTGGCTGAACTTACATAAATGGCCTGGATGTCCCGGAAGCCAAAGGTGGCAGCATGAGATCAGCACGTGGGCTCCTTCCAATGCATTTCGTATGTAGGCACATGTCCCTTGAAGAACTGATAGAATATTGATCTTACTGTATGTATGGCCAGCTTATGTAAAGCACTGCATAAATTGTCTGCGCTCTCTAAATCAATTCAGGAAGAGAGTAACACCCACATGCAGCCTTCTGTCCCCTGTCCTCAATTTCGGCAGGTCATTTCTCACAGCTTCATTCCCATCTTTAAAAAAGGCCTTGATTTTTTTTTTTTTCCTAAATGTACATAATATAACTGGGTACTAACATTTTCAGGTAAAGTTGATCCAGGGAATATCCGATTGCCTCTCGGGGGATCAGGAAGGATTTTTTTCCCCTGCTGAAGCTAATTTTATCATGCTTTGCTGGTTTTGTTTGCCTTCCTCTTGATCAATTGTGGGTATAGGATTGTGTACAGTATATAGGATTGTAGGATTTTTTTCCCCTTTTTATTGGTTCAGTTGAACTAGATGGACTTATATCTTTTTTTAGCCTGAATAACGATGTAACATGCTTTGGATAATCTCTGTTCATTTTTGTTTTATTGACTTTTCCCTGGCAAATTTCTCCCACATATTCTTGCTTTGCTTCCTCCAGAAAAAAAAATTTGGAAAGAGGTTGATCTTTTTAATTTTTTCTGTCTATTAAATATTGTTCTTCCACTGTAATTATTTACATGCCATGCATGGTGTGATTACTCTATAAGCAGTCCTGTTGTGCACAAATCACTGAATATGTATGGTTCGGCTATATAAAAAAATTTGACTGTTTACGTGCAAACAGACCTGTTGTACTGCAAACCGAGAATAGGAGGCCTGCACTTTATCAACTTCAGTAAACATATAATCAAGCACATCTGTTCTCGCTTTGTATTTTGTGTACAAATAATCCAATTAAATATCGACAGAGAAAAAATACCAGTGAAGTTCTGTGAAAGCTCATGTTGTAAAAACACTGTATGAAATGGAAAATTATTTATTTGGCTTTTGTTCAGATGAATGTAATTTCCTGCTTATCGATCCTTCTTTTTCAGTAGTATTGCACATCTAGGAAAACAAGGTTTGTTGCATACAGAAGACTTTACCCATCTATTACACTCAAAGGACTCATACACACAGGTAATTTTATAAGCAGACCAGATTAGGTTTACTGTGCACAGTGCTTTATCCTGGGCAAGCACAGTACTATAGGGAAATATGACAGTACTTAACATACCAGGTTTGGTTTTACTCACAGAAAGCATTTATTATGAATCTGTGGGTTGGTGTGTAGGGAAAAGCAACAGGTTCACTGTAATGCAGGCCACAGCTTTAAATTACACTTATCACTCCCCTTTGACTTTTTGTCCACCAACAATCAAGAGAAAAAAAGCATGTGTAAGCTCTGCAACTTAGACCCAACATATAAAAACATATAAAAACTCTCCACATACCCATGTGACTAGCCCAAGTAAAGGCGCGGCCAACCATAAAGCCCCAGCACTGTCACTAAGGAGGGAAGAAAGTGAATCATTGCAATCCTAATATCAGAATGGAGTGGTGTAGTGCAAAAGGAAGGGGTGTATTAGTTGCTGATGGAGCTGCCCTGCATGGGCAAGGCACAGGAAAACTGTAAAGGACATTAAAAGGAAGCTAAATTACATGTCTGTCTTCTTCGTTCATTGTCTTCATCAACTTACCTGTTGAGTATAGGGATATGTGATCCAATGTCCATTCAATATAATTTAAAAGAAACCTCCCTTGACATGTGTGAATGCTGCTGTTGCTGACCAATCCTTCTAAAAATACCTTAAATGCTGTTCTAATTGCTTCAAACCTATTTAAACCACTGTCCTGTAGCAAGTATGCAGATTTGGATTACTGTCTTTACTTTGGTTTTAATTGTTGCACTTATTTTCCACACCAATGGTTCAGAAAACACTTCACCAATGGATGACCACGAGAGCAATGAGGCTAGTGTAGCACTCCCTTACCTCTGAGCAGATGAGCGGGGACCCACAGTTGACTAGGAGGCCTAGCATTTTAACTCTCAGGGTGAAAACCTTAACTCTTTGTGGAGTAAAAGGAAATGGGTGCCAGTCACAGGAACGAGGCTTAGGACACAGGATACCCAAAAAAGGACACAAATGCAGCTCCAGACTTCAGAGTCAATACAGCTATAAGGGCCTTTGCACTGAAACCAGCAATCTGGAAAAAAAACATAACTCTTTAATTTGGAGAAAAAAGTGCGTGCAGGGTGGCGGTGAGTCATGGGCTGGTCAATCACATCCCAATTGTTGCAACAAATGAAAAAACGGCCTAGTGCAATAAGCACAGCCCATACCCCTAGGGATGTTTTGAATAAGATGGACCAGTCCGTGGTTAAAATATATATATATTTTTTATTGAAAAAACCTGATAAATATATTGTATATACCAAAATATCCAACATATCCAAAAAAGAGTACTTCACAAAGCTGGTTTGGAGAAGGCTTGCGACATATGTGGTATTGAGAATAATGCCGACATGTTTCGGACTATCCGTTCTTTTTCCTAGGCATAACAAACATCTCGTATACACATGGTCTAGAATATAAATATGATCAAATTAGTACAAATGTAACAAAGAAAACAGGTGCATAGCTCCGCATGAACATCTTTAGTGAGTAGTGCTGAAAAGATTTAATATACTCACAAGCCTGAAACTGTCACCAAAAATCACCAGTAGGGGGTAGAAGTACTGTAGTATCAATCAGAAAAGCTCAGTATTGCAGTGGGTTGACAGAGTATTGGCAAGACAAAGCACTAAGTAAGAGTGTCTGGAAGTGCTGTGACTGCAGGATCTCTGGAACTGTCTGGCTATATAAGTGGCCAGAGCAGTATAACAACGGCTGATGTCAACAAAAGTGTGTCTAATGCCGCGTACACACGGTCGAACTGTTTGACGTACTTAGTCCGTTGAAACACATTTCAGCGGACAATCCGCTCGTGTGTGGGCTTCAGCTGACTTTTTCAGCGTGCAGTCCGGAGTACTAAGAATTTCGGTTTTTCCAAAAATCTGTCCGTCGTACTTTGGTTTCAGCGGACAATGCGGTCGTCAGTATGCTAGTTCGACGAACTAAGAATGGCGCATGCCCAGAAAGGATTTACACGGCGGAAGGGTACTTTGCTGTGTCTTGGACTTCCTATTTCTAGTCCCGTCGTACGTGCTGTACACGTCATCGCGCAAGCTTTCGACGGACTGTTTGTGTATCCGTGTGTGGTCAAGTCCATTCAGTGGAAACTACGACGGATTGTATGACGGACTAAGTACGCCATACAATCCGCTCGTGTGTACGCGGCATAATAAAAAGATATAAAATTGTCAAAGAGTGAGAGTGAATATCTAAATACAGGCAATATGGGAGTAGCAAAGTATCAGAGTACTGAAGGTACTGTCCTCACCTTGAAAAAATGAATAGATAAAGTCGCGCTATGGACTAAAGTAAATCAAAATAAAAAATAATAAAACTGTGAATAAAGATATTGATACAGGGTTAAAGCTGCCTATGCCTGGATCCTCCACCCCTTTGGTAGGGGGGGAGGTAAAAGATAGAGAATTAAGATAATGAGCTATGGCGCTAAAACCCAATACATGTGTAACCCTGTGCATAAAAATATATAAATTTAATTTATTTAATGATGCTGTCAAAATTCTTATGATATATCCAGTGTGTGCATATATGTGCTAATACTACGGTGACCCATACATGTACTTATGCTGGTAATAACAAATACATGAAAATTCATAAAAAACATCCAAAAGAATCAACAAATGTGCAAATTAATTAATCTTAGCAAACATGCAAATAGCGTGCAAAATGTTTAGTCCCAAAAAACGTCTTTATGCATAAAAGCTTTCCAAAGTCGCATTCAGAAGTCGCTGAAAAGTCACATGCTGTAATATTTCAAGTGGTAGCAGTAGAATAAAGTGACTAATGCAAAAAAGGTGCCAATCATCAATGTAGAGAGAAAACACTCTTCCCCGATGTGCCACTCTGTATTGTGGTAATGTGATTGCTCTCACCAGATCAAATACCCCTGTGGGGTTGGCCAGGCTTTCACAGTATAAGCCACTGTGCTGCTAGCTGAATGCTGCTGATGTTCGCTCTTCACTTCATATATACTCCGTTTGTTATGTGCATGGAGGAAAGAGAAACATATCCATGGTGCAAATACGTTTTAAAACCGCTTTTTATTTCGTTGTAAAAAAGAGAGTTACTCACATTTGCTCGTAAGACAATATGCATATACGAACGGACAGAAAACAAACTCCGCCGGCCGCTGCTGGCTATGGGAAAGGTGCACGTACGTGGCCACGCCCTACGCGTTTCGTCAGAGTGACGTCTTCTGGAGGGTGGAGGCGCACCGGGGAAGAGTGTTTTCTCTCTACATTGATGATTGGCACCTTTTTTGCAGAAGTGGGCGGGATCGCGTACCGCGTTGTGACGTCACTGGGAGCCCGGCGGGGAGCCTGGCTGCCTGCGCTCCAAGATGGAGCGAAAACAGGAAGAGGCGCAGCAGTCATGCTGCGCCGAACAGGCGTAAAGACCACAGGCACCCCAAGCGAACCATGGGGGCATGTAGGTCTCCCGCGCGCCGGCAGCACAGCGGCAACATCCGGAACAGTTGATGGGTAAAAAGTTTAGAAAGAGTAATCACCCAAGTATAGTGACTTGAAGTGGGAGTTCGGCCATTTTTTTTTTTTTAAAGCCAGCAGCTACAAATACTGCAGCTGCTGACTTTTAAAATAAGGACACTTACCCGCCCAGCGCGCCCGGGATGTCGGCACCCGAAGCCGATCTCTCGATCGTCTCTCGGGTGCTTCCGCCGCCATCTTCGGTATGGGAATCAGGAAGTGGAGCCTTGCGGCTTCATTTCCAGATTCCCTACTGCGCATGTGCGAGTCGTGCTGCGCAATAAGGATGGTCCCCGCTGTCTCTGGGATCCGTGTGTTTCCCAGCAGACAGCGGGGGACCTGCGGAAAGGGGCGTAAATATCCGCAGATTCTGCGGATATCTATGCCGGAAGTGGGTGCAGATACCTGTACTGTACAGGTACCTGCACCCCCCTCCCCCCTGAAAGGTGCCAATTGTGGCGACGGAGGGGGGGAGGGTTCCAATGAGCGGAAGCTCCACTTTAGGGTGGAGCTCCGCTTTAATATGAAAGAAGAAAAATATATAGCCCCCTAGTGGTGAACGGAGAGAAGTGCAGGCTGGAGTAAAAAGCAATACATTACAGAAAATGTAAACAGAAGTTATAAGTTATGAATCCTAATACAGTGGGGTACGGTAAAACGAACAGAGATTACACATAATGACAACATAGATGAAATAGGACAGAATTTACATAGTTGTAGTAGAATATACAGCCACATAAAGCACATATATAAATAACAATATAATATCATGGAGTTAGAATAATATTAGCATGATACAAACAGTATTGGCATATGATACATACAGAGGATAGTGTGCAGCATATAAGAGTAAACAAATTATTAAGGTAGGAGCATAAAGAAAAGAGCAAAAAAGAAAACAAATGCAAATATCATAAATCAAGTTCACAAACCCCGGATTGAAAACCATCAAGAAAGGGCTAGAAATTAAACACCTCATTGAGGCCATTGGGTGAGGTGGCATTGAGGTGGAAAATCCACCTCAATTCACTCTGCAATAATAATTTGTTGTAATCCCCACCTCTAGTGCTGGGGGGGAATATGATTCAAAGAAAGAAACCGTATTTTAGGTGTATGATCAGGGTGAACTAAACGGCAGTGGCGGCCAGTGGGAAAGTCAGGATCTTTAGTATCGATGCTAATGGTATAACTATAGCTGCAAAACACTAAATTTACACTAGGGACACTCCTGCTTAGGGCAGGGACCCTAAACTAGCAGACCCTTTAAAATATATTTTTCCTGGGAGTCACTCAGCAGCACAGAGAAGAAGAGTTTTATTAGCATCGGTAATCAGCTGAATAATTAGATAGAGAGTAACTGTAGTTAAACAGTGCAAAGTTAGAAACAATAATGCAAAATATGTTTGGGAGGGAAAAAATGCATACACTGCAGAACAATGAATGCCACACGGATATTTCAAAGCTGCAAAAACATGAACCCTTAAAGCGGAGTTCTGAGCAGCTAAAAATACTGCAACTGCTGACTTTTAATAATCGGACACTTACCAGTCCCAGGGTCCAGCGATGCAGGGGAACGAAGCCCGGCTCATCTCCCCTTCCTCTCTGTGGCGCGGGCATTGTAACTGTGTCAGCCACTGTGCATGCACAAGCCGCGCCGCTTGCCGTGGCCTGTGACGTGTCCCAGATGATTGCCGAGAGGAATGGGGGAGAGGTGATCTCCCTTCCAGTGCCTCGGTGTGCCGGGAGGAAGTGGGAGCTGGGACCCTCTAAAAAGAGGGTATCCGCTCCCCTCCAAAAAAAATTACATGCCCAACGTGGCATGTCAGGGGGTCACCCCCCCTTAAAGCAGAAGTTCCATTTTTGGGTGGAACTCCGCTTTAACAAAAATGTCTGTGACTCAATCAGGGTAGCACATAGCTGAGACAACAGAGCGTTAGGTTGAGAACTGACCGACTGAGATAGACTGAAATTATCTAGTTTAAAATGGTTGTCACTGCAATTTTTTATATCATGCGGTATTTGCGCAGCAAAAAAACACTTTCGTCAAAAAACAAACAAACAATATTTACCCCAATTTTATTGTATAATGTGAAAGATGATGTTACATCCCTTGTAATAGAAATAGGGCATCACAGGTCCTCTTTATAGGGAGATCTGGGGTCTATAAGTCCCCACATCTCTCCTCTATGCTGCAGATAAAAAAAATCATTCATAGGCTTTCCAGCTTAAAAAAAATGGCAGTGTTTACATCTGTGGAGTGACGTCATGGCGGATTTATTCTTCCGGCTCCCCAATCGCAAGGGAGAGCCCAGAGAAGCACTGGAGGGCTGCGGGGGAAACATCTGTAAAAGCAACCAAGGAGCTAAAAAGCCACTATGATGGCTTTTACATTGGAGGGAATCGCCAGCTGAAAAAAATAGTAGCTGCAGGCATCATCCAGATATCTCCACTTCAAGTCCCATATGTCATATGACGTCAACTCAAGTGGTTAATTTGACAGATTTGATTCCAATTGTTTTTTCATTGATCCCAATGAAGTTTGCAGAACCCTGCTTGAACAGAACCCAGCACAGCTCGTCATCACTACTAGTGCTATTATAACACTCTCAGGGACCTAGATATACAGCAGTAGTATGGTCTTATTAAAAAAAAATTGAAATTCTGGATGAACCCTCTGAACGCTGCTATATACCCTTTCTGGCAAACTTTGCAATGAAAAACAGTCATTTTTAGATTACGCATATTGCAGTACATGCTTAAACTGGCCAACTGAATCAAAGTAATCCCTCTTATGGCCAGCCCTACTCTGCACTGCCAATGTAAATGTTACAGTGGACACAATGCCAACATGGAGCAAACAGACACAAAGAGGGGTGAGCTACTAGGTTCGGTCTGGTCACTGACCTGCAATGCAACAGAAAAAGGATATACCTGTGTTCAAATCCCAATCGCTTGTACATGTATGTAATCTATCAGGTGGTGCGACCACATGTTAACATTAGAAATTCTGGATGAACCCTCTGCAAACTGCTATATATCCTTTCTGGCAAACTTTGCAATGAAAAACGGGAATCTTTCATTTTCACATATCGCAATACATGTGTTAAGCTGGCCAACTGCTTCAAAGTAGTTCCTCTTATGACCTTAACCTAGTAAGAGCTATTACTTTGTATTTGTTTGCCCCATGTTGACATGTCAACTGTAGCATTTGCATTGGCAGAGCAGAGTAGGACTGGCCTGTCACGTACCTGGTCCTGAAGCCGAAATGCTCTCCTGGCTCTCCTTGTGGCTTGGTGCACCTGAAGGTGATAACAGGGGACACGAAGCCCAAAGAAACAGGGGTTGCCAGCTGTGCCACAGATGAGACATGGGGATGTGGAGATCTCTCTGCAGGTGAATCCCAGATGAGGTGTGCAGTAGGAGAGCTGAAGGTGGTGTAGACTGCACACAGCAGGAAGCAGGTTGCAATGGTAAGTGCAGCAGGCTGGATACAATAGGTAAGTGTTGCAGGCTGGAGCAAAAAGTGAGTACTGTAGATAGGTACTGCTGGCTTGGTACAGCAGGTAAGAAACAAGGTGGATCACAGCAGATAGGGCACAGCAGAAGATGTAGTTGTGGATGATAGCAGAGGTCAGGAAGCCAGTGGTCAGCATATCGGGCATCGGAATCGTGGTTAGGCAAGCTAGGGTCATACACAGGATAGGAGACAAGAGAAGATTCGTGGGCAAGCCAAGGTTAGAGCCAAGAGGTATTGAAGGGCAAACTGGGTCAGTAACAGGAGATTAGAAACAGCAGCCAACACAGGAACAGGAAACAGGAAGCTGAAGACCAGTCAGCAATGTCTATGTGCCACAGTTATCCATTTAAAGGCCTGAGGGCGCCAGGATCTGATGTGCGTCGACACACACACGTGTTCGCCATGGCAAACGTGCATTTGCAATACGTGTGCGTGTATTTGTACGGATGCGGCCATATTGGGAATTGGCTACTGTGCCAGATCTGCGGATAACTATTCTCCGGCTTGTTCCCTGACAGTGTCCCCCCTTACAGGCAGCCTCCGTATGCCCAAACGTGACACTTTCTCGTGAATATTTTTCTCAGGCTCTCAAAAATTTTCTTCAGGTGGGTATCCCTTTCACTTAACAAGATACTGAATGCGTCTCCCTTGTTTTCTGCAGTCTAGAATTGCTTCCACCTCAAATTCGGCTTCCTAGGAACATTCGTGCAAGTGCATCTGCCTTGCCGTTTTTAGACCCCGGCCAGTAGGTGATGTAAAAGTTAAATCGGTTAAAGTTAAATGTTTGGGTATGAGAGGGAGCGGTTTTTAATGGACTATGGTCCTTTTTTTTTCAAAAAAAGAAGATTCCTACTCCTGCAGGGTAAGAGGATGGACTGATAAATCCTTTTTCCAGATTTTCATCATTGTAAAGTCTTAGAGCCTCCAGCTCTTTTTCAAAATAATGGAAAAATCCAACCAATATGGATTTCTGCCCCTGAAAGCAGTTCTATAAGGCAATCATAGGTTTGATGGGGTGGCAACACATCAGCTTTCTTCCTAGTTGTAGGCACCCCAGAGATCTAGTTTAGTGAAGACTTGAGCAGCTTGAAATCTTTAAAAAAATGATTGGGTATGAGAGGGAGCGGTTTTTAATGTTAATTTTGTTTAACTATTAAAAATATAACATAAAATATACAGTCTGATTAATAAACAGCCCAAATGTTAAAGCAGCGCTGATAATGGATTGACACTCTATGTACAGAACAACTCCAGGTAGCCATATTGCAATGCATTCTCAGAAAATTACATTGGCTGCAGATTGAAAGGGAGAGAACCCCTTTGGGGTACACCTTTACCTGCCCTCTGACTTGATGATGGGAGTCTGATTGAAGGAAAAAGCTGTTATTAAGGCTTAACCTTTTCATCTGTTCGGTGAGTTTGAATCACATTGAGGTGAAGAGTGCTGCACGTGGTGAAAACTGGGAGTTGGTGTAAGGTGCACATGAAATCCACTGCCTAGGATCATCCACTTTCATAGACTCTGCTTGATACATTATCATAGTGTATTTATCACGTGATTGTGTAGACTGTATATTTTATGTTATATTTTTAATCGTTTGTATTACTGTATGGTAAGAGTATTTTACTAGACTTCAAGTAGCTGCTATCTGGTCTGTATTAGACCAAACCATATACTGGGATATTATCACTGGTATTAACTTCTGTTTTTATTTTTACCTGCATATATTTTAGCAGATAACTCTAATTGCTGGTACAATTTAGCGCTGAGCAGTGTACTGTAGGACTCTTGTTTACACTTTTTTTTATCATTTTGTTTAACTCCCTATAATCTGCACAGGGTCTGAGACTATGGTCCTTCTTTTCAACAAAGAAGATTTCTATTCCTGCAGGGTAAGAGGGTGGACAGATAAATCCTTTTTTCAGATTTTCATCTTTGTAAAGTCTAAGAGCCTCCAACTCTTATTATTAATAATGGAAAAATCCAACCAAGATGGATTTCTGCCCCTCAAAGCAGTTCTAAAGGGCAATCATAGGTTCGATGGTTTGGCAACACATCAGCTTTCTTCCTATCAAACACATCCAGAAAGACATGATAGCTGGTAGGTACGTACTGACTGCTATCTTAAACTGGCTGAACAGTCAGGCAACTGGAAGAATCCGGAAGTGTTGCCGGCAGTAGACTGAAGAGAACATGATTTCCCCTTTAGACAATCTTAGGATTATGGGCCAGCAACCAGGGAATATCCAGTATTACCAGAAACACGGGGGAGTAGAGGACATCGAAACACAGGAACTCTTGAATTGATTTCCAGAGTTAGTAATCATTAGAATTGGTTCAGTCTCTTGAGTAATGGGCCCTGACTTGGGAAAGCTGCCATCTGCCAGGTGAATGGTAAGACTCAGTCTCTTAGGTCTCAGTGTAATCCATAATTTTTTGGCCAATGTGAGACCCAAAAAACAACTGCAGGTGCCTGAATCAACTATGGCTTGGAACGTGACTTCCCCGTCCACCACAGGCAACGAGATAGGCAGAATGATATTAGCAGGAGAGGATCCAGTGACAAAGGCATATGTGGGGCAAGAGGACAGGAACTTACTGGATTGTACAGGGCAGTTTAGAAGAAAATGTCCAGTATGCCACAGTATAGGCATAGGTTGGGTTGCCGGTGGTGCATCCTTTCTTCAGGGGTCAGAACAGATTGCATCAGGACGATCTGCATGGATTCTCCCTCAGAAAATGCTGAAGTGGAGATGGGTGCAGCGGTGGTTACTGGAGGTACTTTGAGCATTGCCCAAATGGGTCTGTAAGATTGAGTGCGGAGTGCATGGTGGTGGATAGTATGTACAGGGAGAGGAGTGCGGAGTGTATGGCGTAGGTAGTACAGTATATGGAGAAGAGGCGTGCGGAGTGTATAGCAGTGGGTGGTATGTGCCAGGAGAGGCGTGCGGAGTGTATGGCAGTGGGTAGTATGTGCAGGAGAGGAGACTCAGATTCTTCTGTCAGCTCCTGACCCCCACCGGCCACCCCCCCCCCCCACTTGTACATTTCCTGAATTCTTTTTTACTTCTGCCCCTGCCTCCTAGTCTTCGTGCATCCTATCAGACCTGGAGAACAAAGTCTAGGAAAGTGCTACAGGTGGGGGATGGATAGGGACAGAAGCAGTGAGAAAATGCCGGGGCTAGACCCAGGCGGATCTAATAATACTAAAGCCTTACAAGATGTGGACGGACCGGCAGACACGGAAAGAAGATGCAGAAAATGTCGGGCTAGACTCGGGCAGATGTAAGAATACCGAATCCTTGTAAGTTATGGGCAGGCTGCCAAGCAGGGACGGAATCCAAAGGCTTTGGTCCTGTACTAGAAATAAAGGAAATGCTAATGCTTTCAACGCACCCCCCTCAACACTGTGCCTGCCCTGACCCCTCAGTCCTGCCTTGCACAGAGGATGCCTGAGGAGGGAGAGGGGGAACAGTGGCCATGATGGGAAATGTATATCATCCATTGTGCAGTGAGTGACAGGGCACTTTGGGCTCCCCTTCCCTCAGGGCCCATGTGCACCGCACGCCCTGCACACATGTTGATACACCACTGCAGAAAGGGTATATAGTAATGTGCTGAATTTCTAGTGTTAACATGTGGTTACACTCTTTTAGCACCTGATAGATTATATACAGTATCTCACAAAAATTAGTACACCCCTCACATTTTTATAAATATTTTAGTCTATCTTATCATGTGACAACACTGAAGAAATGAAACTTTTCTACAATGTAAAGTAGTGAAAACCAAATTGATGCAAAAACTCACATACCCTCCAAAATGTGCATCACCACTGCGCTGCTATTGCCCTCTCCTATACCCTCAGCTGCTACTTAAACAAACGTAATATCAAATCAGTGCAATCATTTTCAAAAAGCCAAAAAAATTATGTGACACGTAGTGCTCAATAGGTGAATGCTTAACCTCACCCTAACTAAAAATAAAATGTAAAGTAGTGAGTGTACAGCCAGTATAACAGTGGAAATTTGCTGTCTCCTCAAAATAATTCAACACACAGCCATTAATGTCTAAACTACTGGCAAGAAAAGTGAGCACATCCCAAGTCAAAATGTCAAAACTGGGCCCAATTAGCCATTTTCCCTCCCTGGTGTCATGTGACTCGTTATTATTACAAGGTTTCCGGTGTGACTGGAGAGCAGGTGTGTTAAATTGTGGTGTTATCACTCTCACTCATACTGGTCACTGGAAGTTCAACATGGCACCTCATGGCAAAGAACTCTCTGAGGATCTCAAAAAAAGAATCGTTGCTCTACATAAAGATGGCCTAGGCTATAAGAAGAGTGTCCAGACCCCGAAACTGATCTGCAGCACTATGGCCAAGACCGTACAGTGGTTTAACAGGACAGGTTCCACTCAGAACAGACCTCGCCATGGTCGACCAAAGAAGTTGAGTGCACGTGCTCAGCATGATATCCAGAGGTTGCCTTTGGTAAATAAACTATGAGTGCTGCCAGCATTGCTGCAGAGGTTGAAGAGGTGGGGGGGTCAGCCTGTCAGTGCTCAGGCCATACGCCACACACAAAATGCATCAAATTGGTCTGCATGGCTGTCATCCCAGAAGGAAGCCTCTTCTAAAGATGATACACCAGAAAGCCCACAAACAGTTTGCTGAAGACTAGCTGACTAACGACATGGATTACTGGAACCATGTCCCGTGGTCTGATGAGACCAAGATAAGCTTATTTGGTTCAGATGGTGTGAAGCGTGTGTGGCGGCAACCAGGTGAGGAGTACAAAGATAAGTGTGTCTTGCCTACAGTCAAGCATGGTGGTGGGAGTGTCATGGTCAGGTGCTGCATGAGTGCTGCAGGCACCCTTGAGCTACAGTTTATTGAGGGAACCATGAATGCCAACATGTACTGTGACATACTGAAACCGAGCATAATTCCCTCCCTTGGGAGACTGGGCGGCAGGGCAGTATTCCAACATGATAATGACCCCAAACACACCTCCAAGACGACCACTGCCTTGCTAAAGAAGCTCAGGCTAAAGGTGATGGACTGGCCCAGCATGTCTCCAGACCTAAACCCTATTGAGCATCTGTGGGGCATCCTTAAACAGAAGGTGGAGGAGCGCAAGGTCTCTAAAATCCACCAGCTCTGTGATGTTGTCATGGAGAAGTAGAAGAGGACTCCAGTGGCCACCTGTGAAGCTCTGGTGAACTCCATGCCCAAGAGGGTTAAGGCAGTGCTGGTGGCCACACAAAATATTGACAGTTTGGGCCTAGTTGGGACATTTTCACTTAGGGGTGTACTCACTTTTGTTGCCAGCAGTTTATACATTAATGGCTGTGTGTTGAGTTATTTTGAGGGGACAGTAAATTGACACTGTTATACAAGCTGTACACTCACTACTTTACATTGTAGCAAAGCATAATTTCTTCACTATTGTCACATGAAAAGATGTAATAAAATATTTACAAAAATGTGAGGGGTGCAGGGCCGCTGATAAGCCAGTACAATTGGCCCTGTTGTACCGGGCCCAGCCAGCAGGGGGGGCCCGGGCAATCTGAGCAGAGAATGATAGAAAAAAAAAATATATATATTTCTCCAGCCAGCACGAGATGAGTCTGACCACCGGAGAGGTGAGGAGCGGCAGGCGCCACTCAGAGGCTGGAGAGGAGGAGGAGGAGAACACTTTCCAGACAGTGAGTAAACTCAAGGCAGGGGTTGACTTCAGTTTAACAGCACCGACGGCAGGTAGCCTGCATGTGTGACTTGCTCACATTCCACTCACATCTCTGCTCATGTCCCTTGTGTCAGTGAGGAGAACAGCACCATGGAAGCCTCTCCTACACTGCTATCTACAGATTTTTGCCTCCCAGCAGGATGTCAAACCAATTGGTCTGCTGCTCTGTCATTCAGAGCTGCACCGTCTCCTCCTGACCTCCAGTCTGTGCAGGAAATACAATGTGCAGCCTGGAGATTTAAATGTCTGCTGAAGCAAGAGTGGTAAGAGCCAGTGGCCTCACTTGTTATAGCTGTACACTCAACCCTGTTTACCATCAATGGTGTACTGTGATGGAACATGTGGGCAGAGGGGTGCACTGAGGGAACACATGTGTAGCGATGACACATATGTACATGAGGGGAAAGCAATGGAACATGTGTACAGTGACAGAACATGTGTGCAGAGGTGTACAATGATAGAACATTTGTGAAGAGGTGTACAGTGATAGAACATGTGTGAAGAGGTGTACAATGATAGAACATGTGTGAAGAGGTGTACAGTGATAGAACATGTGTGAAGAGGTGTACAATGATAGAACATGTGTGCAGAGGTGTACAATGATAGAACATGTGTGAAGAGGTGTACAGTGATAGAACATGTGTGAAGAGGTGTACAGTGATAGAACATGTGTGAAGAGGTGTACAGTGATAGAACATGTGTGAAGAGGTGTACAGTGATAGAACATGTTTGAAGAGGTGTACAGTGATAGAACATGTGTGAAGAGGTGTACAGTGACAGAACATGTGTGAAGAGGTGTACAGTGATAGAACATGTGTGAAGAGGTGTACAGTGATAGAACATGTGTGAAGAGGTGTACAGTGATAGAACATGTGTGAAGAGGTGTACAGTGATAGAACATGTGTGAAGAGGTGTACAGTGATAGAACATGTGTGAAGAGGTGTACAGTGATAGAACATGTGTGAAGAGGTGTACAATGATAGAACATATGTGAAGAGGTGTACAGTGATAGAACATGTGTGAAGAGGTGTACAGTGATAGAACATGTGTGAAGAGGTGTACAGTGATAGAACATGTATGATAAGGTATACAGTGATAGAACATGTATGAAGAGGTGTACAGTGATAGAACATGTGTGAAGAGGTGTACAGTGACAGAACATGTGTGAAGAGGTGTACAGTGATAGAACATGTGTGCAGAGGTGTACAGTGACAGCACATGTGTGAATAGGTGTACAGTGATAGAACATGTATGAAGAGGTGTACTGTACTTCATATAATGGGGGGCCCCCTGTGTGTCCTGCGAACAGTGTGCTCATAATGGGCGACCCCCTGTCATGTCATGTGGATGGGGAAGATTTAACTCCTTATATTGAGACCCCTGTGTGTCCTAACTCACTGGGAAGCAGCCAGGGCTGGGGCTGAAGGAGGGACCAGGGGCAGGACCAGGGGTGGGGCTGAAGGAGGGACCAGGGGTGGGGCTAAAGGGGGCCCCGTCAGGTGGGCTGTAGGGGGCCCAATGATTTCTATCAGCGGCCCTGGAGGGGTGTACTCACTTTTATGAGATACTGTACATGTACAAGCTATTGGGATTTGAGCACAGGTATGTCTTGTTTCTGCTCTTATTAAATAAAGCACACATACACACATATACACACACTGCACATTTATAAAATAGCGTTCTTAGCATTATAGAGCCAAAAAGCAATCAGAACACGATTTAAATGAATAGAATTCGAAAAAAAGCCATCCATCAATGAATTCTCTCTGTAGCATTAGGCCACAGACTCCCTAACACGGCCTGTATTTAATACATGGCACATAAAATGTAGGCCCGATGTGGAGTTACAGTGCAGTGTCCAGCAGAGAGCACATAATGGTTTCCACTATCCGCTAATAATAGTTCCCCTAGTGTTATTTTATTGGCCCTTATGATAAAATCAATGTTAAAGTCAATTCACAAAGATTAACACACAGGTTATCACTCCTTAAAATAACACTATCTTCCATCTTGTTAAAACTGGGAATTTCAGTGGGCGTCTATGGAGGAAAGTAGAAAAGGATCCACCTAGAGATAAAATAACACTTTATGAGATAAATAAGATAACAGCAAATTACCTTGCATGTTTCTATTAAGTTAACCTGCCACTGGTCTAGCAGCCGAATCAAAAGATGTAGCTTAGATGCTTGCTGTATTTATATTAGACTTTCCCCCCCAAAAAAGGCATATATAGGCACTATGATATCCAAGGTAAACCTCAATGATGATGTCCTTTTATGCTATCTCCCTCCCATTGTGTGTCAAGCAATTATTTCAACTTTGCAGACTACCAAACAGGATACATTTTTATATTTCCTGAACTATTATAAATAAATTCTCTCTACCATTCTCTTGCAGAATTCAGTCACAAGTATCCAGAGGTGGACAGAAGATGGAAAGCTGAACAGCTTGATCTGTTAAAGGAGCTTCCTTTAACAGACCAAGCTGTTCTGCTAAAGTGTCAGTTAGCGGGTTGAAACAAACCATTTAACCGCATGCCGACCAGCTGCCACAATTGTACTACGGCAGCATGGTTCGGCTGTGCAAATCGCCGTTATGTTATGTCGGTAACATAAATGGCTACTAGAGGGTGCTCCCCTGCTCGCTCCCAAGCCGATGCGAGTGCCTAGCGGTCTCGATCACCGCCGGGCTCCTGCAATCGCTTGGGGCACACGGAGAACCGGCAGCTGTGTGTGTAAACACACAGTTTTCGGTTCTCTGAGCAGGAAACTGTCAGATCGTCTGCCCAATAGTGATTAAATACGGCCAAAAGAAAGCTAATAAAGCTCTATCTATCTGAAAAAATGCTAAAAATTTACTTTGATTACATGACCGTCCAGTTGTCATTCAAGGTATGACAGCGCTGAAGCTGATAATTGGCCTGGGCAGAAAGGGGGTCAAATTGCCCAGTACTGAAGTGGTTAAAAGAGCTGTTAGTGAGTGTCTATTCAGCCACCCCTCCAGCAGATGATATCCTTGGTAAAGGAGGCCTTGCCTGCAACAATGCCTAACCACTGAATCTGTGAGCAATACTGCTGAATTACTGTGTCACCGCTGATTAACATTCTGATCCAAATCAGTGCCTCAGTGTTTGCCTTATGCTGCAACCTGTGCCATTAAGCCTCCTATAGGTAAATGCAGTTGGTGAAATAAGTTTTGTTACCGTATCACACTATGTAAGTTTTTTTTAAACCTGTGGAGTTTCCAAAACACTGTATTGTGGTGAAGAGGGAAAGGGAAAGAATGCTTCTGGAGGAGAGGTGGAGACAAACAACGACAGATGCATGGGAATATTATGAAAGGCTTTATTTGAGATACATGAGGGTAATGGTACATACAATATATTTGAACACATTTGGATCTGATGGAGATTTGTTTGATGTAAGCACAAAATAAACACGTTAATTATTGATGGTATCAGGCATTCTACACCATATATAGTATTTCTCACACACGGGAGGAAAACATCACAAAGAAGCTTCATCAGAGGGGACATCACAGGAGTTGCTTGATCCATTTTGGAATGTTATAAATCCTTTGCAAGGACACTTTTTGGTCTGGGACTTTAAGGCTCGGTTCACACTGGGACGGCATCAAAGTTGCCTGACTCAGAAGCCGCCCCACACCGCACGACTTCAGCTTGGCTTGCAAAGACCTTCTTTAATAGAAGTCAATGCAAACCGCTCCGAAATGGCCTCCCAAAGTAGTGCAGGAATCTTTTTCTAAGTCGGAGCGACTCAAGTCACTCCAGTTAGAATGGTTCCATTGCACTAAATGGAGAGCATCTTGTCAGGAGACTAAGTAAATTTTGTATTTTTTACTGAGCGCTCTTTTTACTTATATAAAGTAGAGGCTGGTGCTCCCTTTTCTTTGGTGGGGGTGGAAAACAAACAATAGTGTACTAGGTACTACCAGTATTACCACAAGTACTACTGCAATTGCTACTGTAATTTATGTGGATAACTACTTTTTCAAATACAAGAACTTACTGTATAGAACCCTTTGGTCTCTGTGTGAGTGTTCTCTCTTCATTGGGTACCACAACTCCTGGCCTGGACCACAAGCTTATAAATTGTTTGTTGGAGTTCAACTTTAATATGTTAATTAAGTCTGTCTAAATCTGCTAATTTATAACAGACCAACAACGCTGCTGTCCAAAGGTGTCTCCATTGCTCCTTCATCAAGAGGGGAGACACATTAAGCCCTTGTACACACGGTCGGTCATTCTGACAACCAAATCCTTTGGATTTTGTCCGACGGATTTTGTCCGAAACTTGTGTTGCATACACACGGTCGGACAAAGTTGTTGGAAAATCTGATCGTTCAGAACGTGATGACGCTATTTCATTACAACGGGACTACGTTCAGGCTAGTAGCCAATAGCTTTGGTCTACGAATTTAATCTGAGCATGCGTGGCACTTTGTCCGATCTTAATTCTCTACACATGATCGAACAAAGTCCGATCGGATCATGTTGTCGGAAAACTTTATAGCCCAGCTGGAAAACTTGGTCCGTCGGATTCTCTGACGGAAACAGTCCGATGGAGCCCACACACTGTCGGATTATCCGACAACACAGTCCTATCGGACATTGTCCATCGGAATGTCCGACCGTGTGTACAAGGGCTTAGACAGGAAGTGTGTTACTGGCCAGATCACCAGGTGAAAAGAAAGGGAAAAAAGCCTACAAAAAAGAACACCAACACAGCCACCACATCTAAGGATTGGTAAGCTGCAATATATAACATTTTTGTTTTTGGGTTTGGTACAGCTTTAATTTAGAAATCATAATAAGTAATGAAAGTGTTAAATATTGTGTAAAATGCACTCCTCATTTTATATAGCATGTAATGATAAAATGCAGAAGAGGCTATTCTAGTGTCAAACAGTTCTTATTGATATATGTCTTTCAATAAAGGGCACTTACCTGCCTTGAGGGTGCATTAAATTATTTAAGAGAATATCTTGAATTAATATATTGAGATGCCAAGCTCTAAATATGCAAAGCATCGGGAACTATATAATGAATCAAGAAAAATATAAAAAAGGAATACTGCTCCACTGAAAATTGGATGGGAACTGCCTACAAATGACATATTTTGCCTTGTCAGGGGCCAGGGCTTCAAGTGACGCTACTCCCAAAAAAAAAAAGGCATATATGATACAGTCTGTCAGTAGCATTAACACAGCAGTCTTTGTTTTTCTGCAATACAGTGCCTTGAAAAAGTATTAATACCCCTTGAAATTTTCCACATTTTGTCATGTTACAACCAAAAAGGTAAATGTATTTTATTGGGATTTATGTGATAGACCAACACAAAGTGGAACATAATTGTGAAGTGGAAGGAATGTGATAAATTTGCACATCTAGAGCGTGAAATTTGTGCCCATTCTTCTTTGCAAAATAGTTCAAGCTCTGTCAGATTAAATGGAGAGCGTCTGTGAACAGCAATTTTCAAGTCTTGCTACAGATTCTCAATTGGATTTAGGTCTAGACTTTGGGCCATTCTAACACATGAATATGCTTTGATCTAAACCATTCCATTGTAGCTCTGGCTGTATGTTTAGGTTGTTGTCCTGCTGGAGGGTGAACCTCAGCCCCAGTCTAAAGTCTTTTGCAGACTCTAATGCCGCATGTACACGACCAGTTTTCCCATCTGAATAAACTCTGAAGGTTTTTCCGACGGAGTTCTGCTGAAACTGTCTTGCGTACAAACGATCACACCAAAGTCCGGTGATGTACAACACGTATGAGACTAGAAAAAGGAAGTTCAATACCCAGTAGCCAATAACCTCCGTCTTATACTTGCTTCAGAGCATGTGTCGTTTTTGGTACGTCAGAACAGCATACAGATGAGCGGTTTTCCCAATAGGAATTGATTCAGTCTGAAATAATTAAAACATGTCCTATTTCTAGGTCCGTCAGAATTTTTGGAAAAAAAAGTCTGATGATGCATACACACGATCGGAATATACGATGAAAAGCTTCCTTCTGACTATTTCTGTCGGACATTCAGCTCGTGTGTACGCAGCATTACAGGTTTTCTTCTAATATTGCCCTGTAATATTGCTCCATCCATCTTTCCATCAACTCTGACCAGCTTTCCTGTCCTTGCTGAAGAAAAGTATCCCCACAACATGATGCTGCCACCACCATGTTTCACGGTGGGGATGGTGTGTTCAGGATGATGTGCAGTGCTAGTTTTCTGCCACACATTGTGTCTTGCTTTTAGGCAATTCAGGTCCAATTTTGGTCTCATCTGACCAAAACACTTTCTTCCACATATTTGCTGTGTCCCCCACATGGCTTCTCTCAAACTGCAAACGGGACTTCTTATGGCTTTTTTTCAACAATGGTTTTCTTCTTGCCAATCTTCCATAAAGGCCAGATTTGCAGAGTTCACAACTAATAGTTGTCCTGTGGACAGATTATCCCACCTGAGCTGTGGATCTCTGCAGGCCCTCTAAAGTTACAATGGGCCTCTTGGTTGCTTCTCTGATTAATGCTCTCCTTCCCTGGCCTGTCAGTTTAGGTGGATAGCCATTTTTTGGTAGGTTTGTAGTTGTGACATACTCTTTCCATTTTTGGAGGATGGATTGAACAGTGCTCTGTGAGATGTTCAAAGCTTGGGATATTTTTTTATAACTTAACCCTGCTTTAAACTTCTCCAGAACTTTACCCCTGACCTGTCTGGTGTGTTCCTTGGCCTTCATGATGTTGTTTGTTCACTAAGGTTCTCTAACAAACCTTTGAGGGCTTCACAGAACAGCTGTATTTATACTGAAATTCAATTACACACAGGAGGACTCTATTTACTAATTAGGTGACTTCTGAAGGTAATTGGTTCCACTTGATTTTAGTTAGGGGTATCAGAGTAAAGGGGGCTGAATACAAATGCATGCCACACTTTTTAGATATTTATTTGTAATACATTTTGAAAACCGTTTATTATTTTCCGTTCACTTCAAAAATGATGTGCCACTTTGAGTTGGTCTATCACATAAAATCCCAATAAAATAAATTTACGGTTTTGGTTGTAACACGACAAAATATGGACATTTCAAAGGGTATGGATACTTTTTCAAGGCACTTGTATATAGTAGTTTTTTACCTGGTGATCTAACTAGTAAGTCTGTTTTTTTTTTTTTTTTAGCTTCCTTTAACAGAGCATGCTGTACAGCAAATATGTCAGTTAGAGGGCTGATACAAAGCATTTACCACAGACAGGGGTGCTTACAATGATTATCTTTTATTAATTAATGTAAAATTTTTATCTCAAAAGGAAAAACATTTTGCTGTAACTGCTCTAAGTGGTTTTAAAGTCTCAAGGTAAAACCTTCTGTGTGCAGCAGCCCCCCTAATACTCACCTGAGCTCCCTCTCGATCCATGTGCACGAGAGCTGAGCTCCTCCCGGGTCTCTCATTGGCCATTGGCTCCTGCTATTGTCAGTCACAGCCAGTGCTCTATGTGTCTTATGGACGCACAGAGTGGGGCTCAGGAGCAAGCAAACACCAGTGCCCCCAGAGCAAGTGGCAGATATGTATGACATGTTTGTTATTTAAAAAAAAAAAATCACTCTAAAAATTGTTAGCGGGAGGTGACCTTTAAATTGTTAGTCACTAATGTAAAGTCCATCTAAATCTACTAGGTCATCCAACACCACCATCTCCACTGATTGCCAATGCTTCTGACCAAGGGTGGCTATGTTGCTCCTCCACAGATACAGTGGAGGAGTGAATGTGGCTACCTTAAGACAGGAGGTGTGTTACTGGCCAATAGCCATATGAAAATAGATGAATAAATGCTTGAAAAAGCAGAAAAGAAAAGAAATAAAAAAGCAAATGCAACTACCATATACAGTGATTGGTAAGCTACAATGTATTACATTTTTGTTTTTGGATTTTCCATGAAAGCATTGCTCTAGTACAGTTATTCTCATATCCAGCTCTTGGAATGTCCAAGAGGTTTTGTTTTTCCTTTGCCTTGTATTGCCTACATCTCATTGTGGGTGGCTTTCAACACAGACCTCCCCTTACTGTCCCCATGGCTTACTATACACATTACAATAGGACTCTGTACAATAAACCTTACAACTAAAGCAATTATGTAACATGAGTATATACCTACTATATTCAATCAATTTGTATCTAATTAGGCAGGCCCTTGCACTACATAATTGTTGGTAGATCTAAGGGTGGCCATGCACACTAAAATCTGATTGTATAATTCATAATCTCATATACATTTACCAAAATGTTGTAATATGAGGACAAATCTGCATAATCTACGGATCGACTTCTGTACAACTGCTCTGTTGGCTTTTCCCCGACTGATCAGCTCTTTAGAGTATAGCCTGTATAGCAATGCTGATCAGTATATTCTGTTTGACAAACTCCTTAAAAATGTTTTTTTCTTGGAAAATGGAAGTGTATTGCCAGTCATGCATACTGGGGAAGGGTATAAATGTGTTGTGGAACCTTCTGGAAGCTTTCTTACCTACCAAGCTTTTCCTGGGGAGGACATGTGTGTCTGTAGCTTTTCCCTGATCTCCCAGGCCTACTGCCTGGGCAGAAAACATGGAAGCAAGCCGGGTCAGCAGCAAGGAAACACGCTAAGTAGTAGCAGGACACAGGGAACAGCTGAAAGACCAGTAAGCACCAGAGCACAGGCAGCATTGGTCTGGCATCTGGTGAGT
Organism: Lithobates pipiens; assembly: GCF_037356315.1. NCBI lineage: Eukaryota > Metazoa > Chordata > Amphibia > Anura > Ranidae > Lithobates > Lithobates pipiens. The sequence goes on from NW_027507718.1 coordinate 236,642,968, forward strand.
GGGCGTATTTCTGCACGCATGCACGCGACTGGTCATATTTCTATGGGAAAAGCTGTCTGCATGCATGTTCCTGTGTGCCAAGCTTCTTACAGGAATTCCCTGACATTGTCCTCCCCTTAAGAGCAGCCCCCAGCTGCCCACTGAGGTCCATTTCTCAGGATAAAGTTGGTGATAAGCTTGCAACAACTGTAGAGCCTGGACATTAAAAGAAGGCTCACAAGAATTGTCCTCTTGACCGTAGCCTTTCCATTTAATGTGGAACTGGATCTGACCATTATGTTCCTGCAATCCAGGATGCCCTCAGCTTTATATTTGTCATTACCCTCCATGAGTTGGTGAGCTAGAGTCTCTGGTTTCCAATCACAGGACGTATTGAAAATAGTCTGTTTTAATAAGGACATATGAAACACAGGGTGAATCCTTAGGGTTCTTAGGAAGAGTTAACACACAGGCTACTGTATTGATCTTCCTCTTTACTGGGAAAGACCTGATATATATTGGCCCTAGTTTCTTTGAGGAGCAGGCCAATTTCAAATTTGCTGTGGATATCCGTACCCTGTCTCCAAATTTTAGACCCAGGTTACTGTCACAGACTTTGGGCTGCAGCAAAACCATGGCCTGGAGAACTCTGTGTTATAATGTGTTCTTAAGTTATCCAAAGCTGGTCACTACTTGCTTGTGGCTTCTTATGCAGGTTAGTCCAGGGAGCCGGACTGTCTAAGGAGGTCATTGTTATGATAATAGGACTAGCTCTTTTGTGTAAGGTGACCTTTGTCTGAGATAATGAGAGTAGTCCTTATCTGACGGTTTGCTGTATAAATTCAGTGTGTTTCTAAAAACAATGCAGTTCATTTTCTGGTGTACTCCAAGACTGGTGTTGTCTAGTCCTTGGGGTTTCTATAGCCAGATCCATGGGTCTCGCATTCCAGGACTTGGGAAGCAGCTTCTTGGCGGAAATACCCAACAGGGTGTCCGTCCATCACAGTAACCCCTTTTCCTTTTATCAAAAAAATTATTGTTACTTGCCTGAACCTTGGATTTCTATAGAAACTGGTTGTTGGATCTTCAAAATTCCAGACAATCTTGTACAGCAGGTACTGGAGATTCCCTGGGAACATCGGACAGATGGGTGAAAAACATATTTTGCAAAAAGGTGCTTGTTTAGTGATGGAGTGCACTAAATTGGTGTACAGAAACTTTGCCAAGGGAAGAAGATGCACACATCTTGAACAAAAGACAAAAAACATTGCATAAACATAAATATCTGATTTGTTCTTTCTGTCTCACTGTTTGTCTGTGAATGCTATGTTAAGGACAGGCAATGTTCAATGCCCAAAAGTTTCACACAGGGCTTTCTAGAACTTGGAAGTAAACTGTATGCCATGATCGGAAATTATATTGCCGGGAATACCATGCAAACACGCCACCTCTTTGATAAAGGCAGTTGCAGTCTCAGCGGCAAAAGGTGTTCCTTTTAACAGTACAAATTGAGCCATCTTGGACACAAAGATGGTGGTAAACCCCTTGGATGGAGGTAACTCCGCTTTAAAGTCCATGGAAATCATACTCCATAATTCCATAGGGACTGGGAGTGGTTCAAGCAAACCTAAATTCTTGGCTCTGTTGGATTTAGTAAACACACAGTACATGACTTAACATCTGCAATCTTGGACCAGATTCACCAACCAAAATGAGAGAAGAATTAAATCCAAAGTCTTATGAGCCCTGAAGTGGCCTGCTAGAGGGTGGTCTTGGCACATACAAAGAACAGCATTCTGAAACTGTTTAGGAACGAAGATCTGTTCTCCATGAAAGTAAAGGCCTCTCAAATTAGAGGTGTAACTCCTGAGGCGGAGGGTGTTCCATTACAGGTGCCTTCATTAGTGAAACCTAATCGGTCTGGAGTAACAAAAAGTTCTTAGCAGATAGGATATTGTCAGGTTTGGCATGCACTGTGGAATCTTGGAACATACGAGAGAGTGTCCGGCTTACCATTCTGTGATCCAGGCAGACAAGTGATATGGAAATTGTATCTAGACAAAAAGAGTGCCCACTGGCCTGGTGGGGTTTCAGGCATCTAGCTGTTTGTGTGTATTCTAAATTCCTGTGGTCTGTGAAGACAAGAATAGGGTGTACCACTCCTTCCAAACGCCATTGTTCAAGGGCTAATTTATTGGCTAATAATTCACGGTTGCCAACGTCATAATTCCTTTCAGGAGGGCTTAGCTTCCTAGAGAAGAACATGACTGGATGGAGAAAGTATTTAGCTCCTTGTTGCTGTGAAAGATAGTCCCCACCACATTTTCGGAGGCATCTACCTCCAGAACATAAGGCAATGCAGGGTCAGAGTGTTTCAAGATTGGAGCTGATGTGAAGAGATTTTTCAACTTCTCAAAAGCCTCTTGGGTCTGCGGAGTCCATACAAAAGCTGTTTGTAACCTGTCTAACTGTGTGATAGGAGAGCTAATACTGAAGTCCTTGATAAACGTCTTGTAAAAATGAGTGAATCCCACAAATTTTTGCACAGCTTTCCTATCCATGGGCACACAGGCCAGTCAAGTATTGCAGACACTTTCTGGGGATCCATGGCAATCCCATCAGAGGAGATGATAAGTTCAAAAATATTGGAAGATATGTTTCTAAAATCCATGTTCATAGGTTTTGCATAAAGATGATGTTCCCTTTGTTTGCTCAGAACTTTCTTTACGTGGCCCTGATGGATCTCCAGTGAAGCAGAGAAGATAAGGATATAAGCTAAACAGATAATGATAAAGAGATCCAGTCCCAAAAAACATCATTAACAAAATGTTGAAATGTAGCTGGTGCATTACAGAGTTCGAAGGGCATTACCTAGTAGTCAAAATGCCCACGAGCAAAAAAGAAATTCCGGCTGGCCGCACGTCCAGCAAAATCACCTTTATATCAGCAAGTCCATAAAAACATGTTCGAAAACACAAATAGAGGAGAACAGCATTAGGAGGAGAGCACCAGTTAAAGTGTTTCACGATTCCTTAGCGCATAGTCGAAATGTGCAAAATGAGTCAAGAAGGCAGTTTTCCACCCATAGCCTTCTCTGATTTTTATTAAGTTGTAAACCCCTTAAGTTGAGATTGGAAAACACTTGGGCTTCCTGTAGTCTCTGAAAAAACTCAGGGATGAGTGGGTACAGATTATTTATGGTTACCTTAATGAGATCCTGGTAATCCATGCAAGGTTGAGGAGTATAGTCTTTTTTCTCTACAAAAAAAAAGATACCGACCCCCTTATGGAGTGGAGAGCCAATAAACAAATTTTCAAGGTTATCATCTATATGTTTATGAAGCTCTTCTAACTCTAGTTCAGTTATCCGGTGAATTCTCCCAAAGGGAATTTCTGCACCAGGTAATAGTTCAATGGGAAAATGTTTAGGCTTTAGAGCCATTTTAATGCCTGAACCATCCACTAGATGAACCTAGAAGCTGTTCTTCTTGGCACTGAGAGGTAATTCATGTTGAGTAGCAAAGAAAGAGTCCAGAAAACAGCTACAAGTCCCAGACTCTATAATGACAGAAATAGTTAAAGTCCTCCACGGAAGCTGTAGGGAAACAAGAAGGAGGTTATGCAGTCTACCAGAGTCCATAGTTGCAACTGTGTGTGGCGGATGAGTAGGTCTCCTGGGGCGTCTTACTAGACAAGTCCATTGAAATTGACCAGCATCCCCACAGTAAAGACAGAGATTGGTACAGCAACGCTTTTATCATCCTTGCTCAGACAAAGGAGATCTCAGAAAGCTGGGCCATGAGGTCTTGCTATTGGCCAAAGAAACCCTTGAAATGATGACAACAGGTTGAGCAACTGAGACCCCAGACTTAGCTTGGTAATGTCATACATTACCAGATCTTTCAAACTGTCTTTCAAGTAAATGATGATTGATCTGGATACCAAGAGTAATCCAGTCCTCTAGTCCCGCCCTGGCGAGCTTGTCTTTCACAGGTTCAGACAGGCCTAGATGAAACTGGAACAGCAAGGCTGAGGTATTTCACTTGGTGTCCACAATCGAAAATCAGAAACATAGTCCTCTACAGGTCTTTGGCCTTGGTGCAAATTGCTGAGCATGGTTTCAGTGGTCTGATGACTAAATGGATCAATCACCAACCAGGGAAATGGAACAAATCTGCGCTTAGTAAGAAAGCAATAAAAAAATCAGTAGCTGAACACCATAACCAGGATACTGGGCACAAAGAAAATAAAAGAAAAAAAGTGCAGCGCTTGGCCACTCAAAGTGAATGTGACCAAAAAAAACAAAAGTGCAGAAAAAAATGTCAGAAAAACTGTGACACCGAATACAAAAATACTGTGAAAAAAATTGTGGAAAAAATTATAAACTCAAGTGTCCAATAATATAAAAAACAAATTGTGAATTCAAATGTCCATATGTAAATTAATACAAAGTAATGTCCAGTGTGTATGTAAAAGTAATTGCAGAAATAACTGAAACTTGATTGTTCAATGAAATTGTACTTGACCACGTGGACCCGTCACCTCTAAACACCACTAATAGATGGAGGCTTACCAGATCCCCAGTGACCCCCTTGTTAGGGGAGGTCAAACTACGTGAATTCGATCACAGATCACATAGACGTCCCGATATCCAGATGCCAGAGATTGTCCCGATCTTTCGGATGTCCCGTAATCTTCGGATTTGCGTGGTTGCTCTCAGCACGCCTCCAAGAGACGTATCACCATAAAAAAACAAAAATGCACCAAATCGTGTGATATGGTTTTAACAAAATGTATTTAAGCCGAATACTCAAGCGCTTAAAATGACTCCACCGAGTCATAAGAAAAAAATACACAAATACCGTTTAAAAACAAATGGAAATGCTAGCAAAGATAAATAAGATTAAAAAAATTCATCAACGTGAGTTTGTATTGCGATCGCAAATGCACAATGGGTGTGAGCGTGGCTACCCGATGATCGTTTTGTCAAAAGACCACAAATCATCGGGAAGCCATGCTCTGTTTTTTACAAACTTTTTTGTGTCTCACAGGGCAGTACTCAGATCCCCATACCCTTTGTATGCCTAAAAACTTGCATCTAAGCCCTCAAAATGGGCCCTTTTGACTTTCCCAGTTCGGGTCCCATAGACCTCAGTGGAGTTCGTTATTCGACCCTTTCGAATCGAGAAAATTTCTACATTTTCGAGAGTTCTGGCACAAACCGAGCAGGGGGGTATTTGGCCCATTTCTATTCCTGAGGGTGATGGGCCCAGGCCTGAGGTTCCTCCTGGAGCAAAGAGATGAGGAATGCCACCTTAACATCTTCAAATGAAAAAGTTAAAGGCAGGAGAGAGAAATACAACTCACAGTAATTCTGTAATGTCCTAAATTTCCTTTGGTCTCCAGACAAGCATTCAGGCAGAGGCACCCTGGACTCTGGTGACGGAGGTACTTCACTGATGGTACAACACATGGTCTGAGCAGGTGAGTCTTTGATAGCTGGAGAGACGGGAAGGAGAAGTACCCGTCATGGACTGTAACTGATTATCCATGAGAGTGAAGTTCTTGCACAATTTGGGAGAGTACAGTGACTGTTTGGCAGAGGGTCGTGTGCAGAGATCCTCCCTTTCAGATTCCATCACTAGCTGACTGGTACTGTCCTTTACCTGATAGGAGACTGAAATGGCGAGATTGGCTTCTCTTGTACCTCCAGCCCAGGCCCCACTGAAAGTGGAAAGGAGGGTACCAAGGCACAGGAGGAATACCTGTGCCGGCAGATGTTGATAGAGTTTATAGCAAGAGATGCAGTCCCAGGCAGACTGGCAGAACATTAGGTCAGGAACAGTAGCTATGCACAGAGATCCAGCTGAGGTTGAAGGGGCACTTCACATGCGCTGCAGGTCCTGGGTGTGTGGCTTTTCAGGACATGAGAACAGAATCAGGAGCAGAAGCCTGGTCATGGGAATAGCCAAAGTTAGCAGCAGGTGGGCAGCAAGGTACAGAATCATAGGCAGAGACGTGGTCAGGAACAGAGCCAAGGTCAGGAACTTGGCATCAAAGCAGAAGCAGGATCCAAGGTCAATTCAGAGCCAAGCCGGGGCAGCAACAAGAGAACATGCTGAGTAGTAGCAGAAAACGGAGGAACATCTGAAAGAAAGACCAATCAGCATCAGAGCACAGGCAGCAGCATCCTTAAAGTGTTTGTTAACCCCCCCCCCCAAAAAATACACATCCTGGTCACTTAAAGCAGATTAAACAGCACGGTGCTTGTGCTGTGCAATCTGCCCCCCCCCCCAAACTGTAAAAAAACTGCCACTTCCTGTATGCCCTCTCTTAACTGACCATGATAACCAGGGCTACTGAGCCCTGTCCACCATGGTCAGAGTGTGTCCCTCTTTCATACGCTGCTGTCCCCTCTTCTCTCCTCTCTCCCCCTCACACCCTCCTTCCTGCCTGTCAGCTCCCTCTCTCTGTCTCCGTCTCCACCCCCCGCCGCTATTATGAAAAATTAAAAACCTAAAATTGTCACTGCCAGACCCTCTTAGAGCCTGGCATACCACACTATGGAAGTTATTTAGAAAAACAAGCATTCTAAATATCTATTTACAGCTGTCTTCAGGCCGGTCACATGACTCGTGGCAGCTTTACAGCTAAGAGACAGGGCTTCTGCGGGAGGAGCTGAGACGCCATGTAATCTCGCCGGCTGATGTCAGCAGTAAATTTAAAATTAAACGTAACAAACACTTTAAATAGGCAGTCTGGTGGGCAACAGGCACTGTGAGTTGCATTTGGCTAGAAAGCTCCTTGCCCGATATTAGATTGCCTCTGCAATACCTACTGGGAAACAATGGGTTGCATATGTCAACTCCCTTCTCTTCAGGGAGCAACTGGCTTACCGTCATAGGAATGCTGCGTCAAAATTTGACCTTATTTGGCAGCCTTGATTAGATAAACCTAGCCTTGCCCCACTGCAGTTAGTGATGGATAGATTATTACAACTCTAACACACCAAGAGTCGCACATAAAAAGGAAGGGAAGAGAAAGGAGGTTATTGTATGTTTTAATTTTGTTTTAAAAGGGTACTTGGTTCCTCAGTATCTGATAGCTAAAAAAAAATCCCAACTGATTCCATAGATACTGTACCAAATGCCAGTTTTATTAGTTGTTTTTCTAACATAAACTGCACCTCAAGTGCTTTGACTCACTGCCACTGACTCCATATATACATCTGATGTACTTTCTCATTTGCTGTCTTTATGCTATGTACGGCTGTATATGTATATGTGCAACAACCAATAAAAAAAGTTTTGATTAAAAAATATTCCTGTGCTCATCCCTGCACATGTGCGCAAGCCTGGTCATCATTCTATGGAGAAAGTCACTTGCATTCATATTTCTGCATGCCAGATGTCTGACAGGAATTCCCTGACAGTAAGTCTGGTGGCTCATCCAATTAGTCGAGTGCTGCTTCTGCTTTACAGTAATGAGATCACAAAGTCTGGCAGAAAGGTTATTTTCCTGTATCGATAGTAGTTTTTTTTCTGGTGCTTTGGACCCTAGCCCTGTCACCCAGGATTTTATTGACCACAGGCAGAAGGCAGGAAGGTGACCTAGGTATGTTTTTTAAACTGCAGCAGACAAAAATAAAGTCTCCAGGTTGGCTCTGCTCTCTGGTAGAGTTGTGTAAGGGCCGGTTCACACTGCAGGCGAGGCGAGGCGACTCCGACTTGCCTCGCCGCGACCTGCCGCGACCTCAGCGGCAACTTGCAGATGACTTCTGTATAGAAGTCAATGCAAGTCGCCCCGAGGTCGCCCAAAAGTAGTACAGGAACCTTTTTTCTGAGTCGGAGCGACTCGAGTCGCTCCTCTCAGAACGGTTCCATTGTACAGAACGGGGGCGACTTGCGAGAGCGAGGCGAGGCGAGTCGTGTCGCCTCGCATCGCCCGCTGTGTGAACCGGCTCTAAATCTCAGGACTATGTAAACAGAGTGGACTTTCTGACCTTCATAAGATTCAGTGTTTGCTGAATAAAATGATCAGTTTCCACTTAAAGAAGAACTTCATTCTTTCAATCAACATTGACTATTTTTAATCCTTATGCTTCTAGCATCAGCAAATAGATATGTAACACCCTCTAATGTGTCCTACTAAAAGTGAGAGTAGGAAAAAAAGCATTTCTTGCCCAGGGATAAACCTGAGTAAATTAATCTGGGGTTATTAGAGGCCAGGGATGGATGACTCATCCTGTAAGCTATCTGGTGCCTCCCCCTGGTATCTAGAAAGTTGGAGAACATTCTAGAACTAGTGGGTGAAGGTGAAGAGCAGCTGCCTTGATATTTATGGGCTCTCATACAATCCCCAGGAGTGGGCCTGGCAGGGAACTGGGATGTCTGTGGCACTTAAGGGACACCCACCGGGTTTACCTCTTTACCTCAGGCTGGAGCTTGGGGGGCTGGCCTGGAAGGATGATGCATGAGGATCATGGCGGTGAGGCAGCAGGAGAGAGCAAGGAGAGACAGTGAGTAGATCAGCATGGTGCAGGGACAGACAAGAGAAGAGACTGTCATTTGTAGCAGATCTCTCTTGAACACCACATTGTGCCAAATCTTCATCCAACCTTGCCCTTGGGAATCTCCATGTACAGTGGGGATGGAAAGTATTCAGACCCCCTTACATTTTTCAATCTTTGTTATATTGCAACCATTTGCTAAAATATGTAAAACAAGGACACACTTACTCTTTCCCTCCATCTATTGTGTATCACCACTGCGCTAAACAAAACACTATACACTAAGCCGCCACTTTAAAAAAACAAAATGTGTACAATATTCCTTATCTAAACAATAGAAGAAGCGGCGCTGAATATAAATCCACACCAGTGAATTCAAAAAAATTAAAGATAATAGACCCAGTCCAGTGAACATGAATTACTAAATGTTACTACACTGTGCAAGCCCTGCCCCGAGCATACAGAAAATAGAAAAAAATTAATAGATTGTATCGAAATTAATTAACACAAATTATTATATAGTACATATTACCAGAAGAATAGTGATAACAAATATATACGATCTGTTGAAAAAAATATCCTGTGACTAAATATTATTCAACACTAAAAATAAATAAACAAATAACGAGAATCAAATGAATTGTTTCAAGTTCTATCAAACAATGTCCACTTCCCAAGAACATTGTTACCAACACCACTGTGAAAAGCTCCTGAGAATATAATGTATCCCAGTAAAATCATAGTCCATACGTTGAATCTTCAGATCATAATCCAAATAATGGAATAGTGAAAAAAACGTTTAACCAGTGTCTCTTGAATAAACAGCAGATTACATCTACACTCCTCCACCACACCGCTCTAGATGTGACTCCTCTCCCCTTATGTGAATACACTCACCCGCTGTATATGCCTCACACTTTCGTGTTTGGCTGGATGTGCTTTTTCCCTTTACAGGGTTTAAATGGGGTATCCAGGTTTCCACTCCAGACTGCAGGGCTAGTACCATGGCTGTTCTCATAGACGCCACGGATGTTTCCATAGGTGTCACGGCTGTTCCCATAGATATACTCTCATGCAACAAAGAAAAGATTTGCTTCCATAGCGTGATACAGTATAAAACTTTTTAATCACACATAAAAATCTCTCACATTGCACTCACATCAAAGGATGAATAAACACGCCAAATGTAAAAATTCACAGCACTCTTGAGTAACCCATACTGAAGCATAGATGGTCACGGCGGACCCAGGATATGCGGGAATAATGGATAGTCTCTCACCGCTCCTTAACTGTACCGCCGCTTTACAGGGATCAATGTAAGATGTTCAGCATCCTATATGTATCTCTCTCATTCGCCTAGTAGCCAAAATCCGACATGTTTCGTCATAAAATTGACTTAATCATGGACCTCTGATTAAGTCAATTTTATGACGAAACATGACGAAAACAAACGGAGCTATCGGGTGAGAAAAGCCTTGGTGAGAGAGGTAAAGTAGAACCCAAAGATCACTGTGGCTGAGCTCCAGCGATTGTGTCGGGAGATGGGACAAAGTTGTAGAAAGTCAACCATCACTGCAGCCCTCCACCAGTCGGTGCTTTATGGCAGAGTGGCCTGACGGAAGCCTCTCCTCAGTGCAAGACACATGAAAGCCCGCATGGAGTTTGCTAAAAAACACCTGAAGGACTTCAAGATGGTGAGAAATAATATTATCTGGTCCGATGAGACCAAGATAGAACTTTTTGTCCTTAATTCTAAACGGTAAGTGTGGAGAAAACCAGGTACTGCTCATCACCTGTCCAATACAGTCCCAACAGTGAAACATGGTGGTGGCAGCATCACGCTGTGGGGGTGTTTTTCAGCTGCAGGGACAGGATGACTGGTTGCAATCGTGAGAAAGATGAATGCGACCAAGTACAGGGATATCCTGGACGAAAACCTTCTCCAGAGTGCTCAGGACCTCAGATTGGGAAGAAGGTTTACCTTCCAACAAGACAATGACTCTAAGCACACAGCTAAAATAATGAAGGAGTGGCTTTGCAACAACTCTGTGACTGTTCTTGAATGGTCCAGCCAAAGCCCTGACTTAAAACCAATTGAGCATCTCTGGAGAGACCTAAAAATGGCTGTCCACCAATGTTTACCATCCAACCTGACAGAACTGGAGAGGATCTGCAAGGAGGAATGGCAGAGGATCTCCAAATCCAGGTGTGAAAAACTTGTTGCATCTTGCCCCAAAAGACTCATGGCTGTATAAGAGCAAAAGGGTGATATTTCAGTTTCAGTTCAATTCTGTGTTTTTCTGTCAATATGGGGTGCTGTGTACATGAATGGGGAATTTTTATTTTAGCAAATGGCTGCAATATAACAAAGAGTGTAAAATTTAAAGGGGGTCTGAATACTTTCCGTCCCCACTGTATATGTGTCAGTCGTGCAGGACTGGGCCACAGAGACCGTCAGGAGGACTGGGAAGGAAATCAGCCAGGTGGGCTAGCATTTCTGTAAGCAAGTGGAACTGGGATCAGTAGCCACAGGAAGGCAGAAGGAAGTGTATTTGCTTTTCACTCCAACTTTATACTGTGCCAAAAGGGGCTGCGAGTCCCTGTCTGTAATGGGCCTTTGCCAAACTAGCTGAAATTGTTAGTTCCCTCAGGAGTGATCAGCAGGAGCTGTATGTAAAGGAACCAAGTGTGTGCAGGTGGAAGGAAGAAGAGGATTCCTAGTAAATGGGGAGGAAGTGGTTCCTTGTTCTATGCTCTGAACATTTATCAAGTTGGGCATCCCGAAATTCCCTACGATCCAAGTTATCATCCCCTAATAGAAACAACAAAAAACAAGTGAAGGACTTATTTTCTGTGTTTGAGAGAATGGAGGAAATGCTATGTGACTGGCTGTGCAACAGTGTGGACCTGGATATCAGCGACTCCTACGGGGGTAGTGCTACATTTGGGGGCTTGTCACAGGATGTTCCCATGGCCGTTGCCCCTAGCAACCAGAAAGCATTGAGCCAGAGACAGTTCTTTGCTGCCCAAGTCCATAAATGGATGATGCTAGGAAGCAGGAATTGTGCATGGCTGAACTGTAAATGTTAAGTTGGTGTTCAACTGCCGTTGTCCATAGCAACCACGGGGAGGTTGCTGTAAACCAGCTATACTGCATGCCCAGTTGCCCTAACCACTGCTGGGATGGCTACTTTTGATACACCAGGGCCCGTCTTGATAAGTGAGGACTGTATTTTGTGCGGTCGTCCGTAGTAACCATGGAGGGCAATCGCACCCATGGATTAGAAAGTGTTCAGCTGTCTGATCATGGCTGGGGAAAGTGACTGGGTGCTGGAACATCCTGCTGAAGTCAGTGAAAAGTGTATGGATGTGTCTGCTGTTACCCGTGGCAACTGTGGTGAACTGGTGGGATGGTTTATCAGCTATGCAACCACAGCTGAAACAAGAGACTGTCAAGATCCTGCTTTGATTGAGGTCGAGGGGCATGTTGCAAAAAGTCCCTGCGCATAACAGTGCATGTGAAGTGACTGTACATACGGTGTCTGTGCCTGCAAAGTTCAGTTCAGTCAGGAAGGAGTTACAGCGTGCAGGAACAATTGTGCTTATCAGTGCTGCTGGGGCCAACTCATCTGGAAGCTTGGGGGTGGGGCCACACCCTAGATGAAACCCAGAATACCCAGCACCTCAGAGCAAAGGAGGAGTGCATCATAGATATCAACATCATTGCGGCCCATTTGCAAGCCTTCCTGACATGCAGGAACTGGACAACCAATGTCAGATGGTGGATATTGGGGTGTGGATAGAGTACCAAGGGGATTCGCTCTTCTAGAAGCTAGTGGATGGAGGTAAAGAGGCTGGGTCTGAATTTTGATGGGAGTTTGGGCAAATCCGCAGGCAGGGTGGCTAAACCAGACCATAAATATGGTGGAGCCTGGCCAGCAGGGGAATCGGGTGGAAGATGGAGTGCTGACGTGTGGCCTGGGAGGGAAGCCCTGGTCTGGGATTCCCCCCCAGGCAGGAGCTGAGGTAAGAAGGGAGAGGAAGCCTTAAAGAGGAGTTTCCTTTACCTTTGGACACCTGGGCTGGCATGGGAAGATCTGATCATTTGGAGGCCTAAGCAAGAGTCTTGCACAGTGCAGCAGGGAACAAATGACAGTGTGAGTACCTCAGCACAACCAGGGGCATACAAGGGGAAAAAATGCCAGGCATATCATACTTTCCAAGGACAGTGTTGTGCAAAATCTTGATTTCTTGTCCTAGGAAGTTCTGCAGGGCAGACAGATGGGCTAGTAGTCAAGCAGCCAGGTGAAGTGGTAGTATCTGCAAGCGTCAGATTGGGTTACGTTCAACAGAGGAGTCATAATACCTCTGTATACAGTTTGCGACTTTGTGCTATTTTACCAAAGGGGGCTGAAAGCTTCCGGTCCCTAAAGGATCTTTTCACTTATCCATAGAGACTGAATTTATTCTGGAGGGAGTACAGTCCAGGATCTTAATTTTTGTACATAGAGAGATCTTCTTTTTTGTACATAGAGAAAGAAATTTGTCCTCATCTGTTGTTCTTCAAGTCAAGTTGAGCATCCTATATTCCCTCTACCCTATCCAAGTTGTTTTTTCAAATAAAACAACAAAAACAAGCACATGGATTGAATTCTTGTGTCTGGATGCAAGTTGGAAATGTGTGTAGCCTGGCTGTGCAGGATTAGGGGGAACCAGTAACCAGAAGCCTCTGCAGGGTAGAACTACAATTATATAATTCTTCTGACCCCTACACTCTATACCCTATGCTGTACAATACATTGGCCTAACCAAAGTGTGTCAACAGTTAAACTTTTTTCATTTTTATTACTTTGGTCACTTTATTTTTGTAGTGATGCATTTAAAAAAAATGCATAATTAAAAAGCATTGCTAGAAACAATTTTTTTTTTAAAACTTCTTTTATTATTAACAATCATTACAGACAGGTAATGTACAATAAACATTTTACATAGCCACATCATGGTGTAGAATAATCCCATGTCATAAACTTGTTAGCATTAAACTTACTACTCCGAACACCGTATCTTTTAATCTTATTTTACCTGCTCTTTATTTATACATTAAGTGTGTACTTTTCTCCCCCCTCCCTCCCCCCATTCCCCAAACAATATTAAACAGTCAAACTTCTGCACGCATACGCCGGACAATCAGTCTATCGTTACCACTAAGCTCAGAACCATTTCCATAGGCCCATGAAATCTTCTATAGTATTACTCTTGTTGTGGTCAGGTCAAAGTTCAGGAATTCCACACGTATCTCCCTTCTCAACCTAGTCTCCCCATATTTTAAGAAATTTCCCTGCCCTTCACCTTGTCTCATATGTTATTTTGTACACTGGTATATCCTGATTATTCAGTGCTTTCCAGCGGTTTAAGGAGATCATTGCTGATTGTGTCCATTGTAGAAGTATAGACTTCCTAGCATAGTATAATAGAAAGCGAAGGAACTGTTTGCGGTAACTACTAAGTTCCACCCCTTCAAAGATTGAGAGGAGACACCATTTAGGACTACAAATATTGGGCAGGTCAAAAGTAACCGCAACAAAGTGGGTCACTTGGGACCAAAACGATCTTATTTTCTCACAGTCCCATAGCATATGCAGCAAGTTCTCTACCCCTCTACCACACTTATGACACACTGGGCTAGATATTTTCCGCATTCGGAAAAGTTTCAGTGGAGTGTAATTTATCCTGTGAAAAATACGTATCTGTATCGTTCTATCCCTGGTGGAGATAGCAGTGCTAAAGTATGTATCAAGGAATTCTTCCCAATTATCCTCCGAGAGATCAGGTATATCCCTTGTCCAGTGTTGTTTCAAAATTTGTAATCGAGTAGCCCTAGGTTCATTCAGCACCCTATAGTAAGTGGAGACCAGTTTTACATGTTCTGGGCGTGCTAATGCCCCTTCTAATGTAGAGATCTGAAAAGAGACATTCCTGAGTCCCAGTTGGGAGTTAGTGGCATGTTTTAGTTGTAGGTATCTAAATCTCCAGGTCTCAGGTATTCCCAGCTCCTGTCGTAATGTATGGAATGTTTTAAAAATACCTTCCTCATATAGTTGATGAACATATTTTAAGCCCTTCGCCGCCCATCTACCAGCATCGGGTAAATCATGGAAGTGCGGAAACGAAGGATTATTCCATATGGGCTGATTGGGTGAGACTGTGGGTTGGGCCTCAGGCACCAGTATCTGACATAGTTTAAAGATTTTGAGAGAGACCTTGATCATCTCTGTGCCTCCCCTTCCTCCAACCCTTACCCTGAATATGACATTCGACAGAGCTTCGTAGGAGGAAAGCAAGGCTGCCTCCGCTGCAGTCGCAGCATTATTCAGTTGTGGGAACAGCCACCAGTGGACATAGACTAGTTGTGAGGCAAAGTAATACATTCTCAAGTTTGGCAGTGCTAGTCCCCCCTTATTTGTGGGTAATTGCAGGGTAGTCAGCGCTATTCCTAGATTCTTAGGGAACCAAAGGAATGTGAATAGTAAGGAATCAATCTCTTGAAAAATTGTTTTGGGCACATAGACCGGGCAGTTTGCTAGAATATATAATAGTTTGGGGGAAAACACCATTTTAAATATATTAGCTCTCCCCATCAATATTAGAGGTAAGTTGACCCAATTATTTCGTTTAACCTTAAGGGAGTCTATACAGGGGAGAAGGTTATCTGAGATATACTTCGTAATTGGTAATTGGACCGTCACTCCCAGATATTTGAACTTTGTGACAACCTGCAATGGACAGTTCTGCGGTAAGTCAGCAGGAGAGTCCGAATCTATTGGGAACACAATGGACTTAGTCCAATTAATTTTCAGCCCGGAGTATGCACTAAA
The DNA here is from genome assembly GCF_037356315.1 of Lithobates pipiens. Lineage (NCBI taxonomy): Eukaryota > Metazoa > Chordata > Amphibia > Anura > Ranidae > Lithobates > Lithobates pipiens. The sequence goes on from NW_027507718.1 coordinate 236,658,331, forward strand.
ATCAGTGATTAGCTGGAGCAGCTTGGGGATCGTAAATTTTGGATTTGACAAATAAAGCAGTATGTCGTCTGCGTATAATGATATACGCTCTTCCAACGAGCCTATCCACATTCCTTGTAGCTCCGTAGAAACTCTTAGCAACCTAGCAAGGGGCTCCACTGCCAACGCAAATAGAAGGGGTGATAGAGGACATCCCTGCCTGGTGCTTCTATGAATTCTAAAGGGTCTAGAAATGGTACCGTTAATGCGAAGGCGGGCTATGGGTTGGTCATACAATATCTTAATCCAGGTAATAAGGTTGTTTCCGAATCCAAATGTTTCCATAATGTAGAGGAGATAAGGTTATTCCACAGAATCAAACGCCTTATGGGCGTCCAGGGACACTATTGCTCTAGGGACTGTTAGTGAATTTGGGGCCTGGAGATTAGTATATAATCTGCGTATGTTACTATAAGTAGGTCTCCCGGGATGAATCCGGTCTGATCCGAGTTTATTAGAGTGGTAATTACAGAATTTATTCAGGTGGCTAAAATTTTCGATGGAATTTTCAGATCCGTATTAATTAGGGAAATTGACCTGTAGGATTCGCAATAAAGAGGGTCCTTGTTAGGCTTGGGGATTAATACGAGTGCTTCTTTCATGGATGGTGGTAGACCGCGCTGTGTAAAAATGATGGAGAAAAGTTTACATAGTCTAGGGGCCAGGACTTCCTGATATTCTAAATACCATTCAATGGGAAAACCATCTGGGCCTGGGGTTTTGTGTTTAGCAAAGTTTTTAATAGTTAGCGTTATATCTCCTCTACAGAGATGGGTGATTCCAGTGACATTTTCTGTTCCAAGGGCAACACAGGGAATTCAATCGTATCAACATATTCATACAGTTTTGGTATGGCATTGTGGGCCTGGGATAGATATAGGTTTGAATAGAAATTCTGGAAGGTCTCCAGTATCTCCTCCCGTGTGTCTCTAATGCCGCGTACACACGATCGAATTGTATGATGTACTTAATCAGTTGAAACGCATTTCAACGGACAATCCGCTCGTGTGTGGGCTTCAGCTGACTTTTTCAGCGTGAAGTCCGGAGTACTAAGAAGGTCGGTTTGCACACCAATCTTCCCGTCGTACTTTGGTTTCAGCGGACAATACGTTCGTCAGTATGCTAGTCCGACGGACTAAGAATGGCGCATGCCCAGAAAGGATTTACAGGGGGGAAGCGTTCTGTCTTGTAAAACTAGTGTTCGTATTGAAGCTAGCATATTCGTCATGCTGCTAATTTTGTGATCTTTTAATATAGCACATTCTTTTCTTCTTCATAATGCGAGAAAAGTGAATTTGCTTTGCTGCTTATATTCACACAGAGTTATCACAAATGTCTTTATTCATCATCATATTATGATTAATATTCCAATTCGAGAATAAAAAAAATAAATAAATAACAGACGAATTAAGCTGAAGTCTGAAAAGCGCGAATCGTCTCTAACCAAACTTCCACTAACGCAAAGTCAGCAGAAGGAGCCCAAAGGGTGCTTTGCTGTGTCTTGGACTTCCTATTTCTAGTCCCGTCATACGTGCTGTACGTCATCGCGCAAGCTTTCGTCGGACTGTTTGTGTATCCGTGTGTGGCCAAGTCCGTTCGGTAGAAAGTCCGCCGGATTGTCCGCCGGATTGTATGACGGACTAAGTACGTCATACAATTCGATCGTGTGTACGCGGCATAAGTGTGTCAGAAGCATCATAGATGCAAGGGACGAAGATGGGCTCAGGGAGCGGTGCGGCCAAAAACGCCAGCAGTTTTCCGCTCCTATCACCCATTTCAAAAATCCGCTGGCGTTGGTACAGGATTTTTTTTCTGAGTTTTCGAAAGAAGTGCCAGTTCATATTCTCTACTGATGCTCTGCAAGTTCTGATAACAGAGAGGGGAAGGATCCCTAACATAGTGATCCTCCGCCTCCTTTAACTTAGAGGCCAACCCTTGTAGTCGCTCCCCATTTGCTCTCCGCAGATCCAGAACCCCTTTCATATAGGCCCCTCTGGAAACCACCTTAAAAGCATCCCAAGTGATTAATTCTGGGACCTCTTCCCTGTTTTCCTGCCAGAAGTTAGTCACTGCGTCTTTACAAGTATATGTCACCATGGGCTCCTGCAGCCAATAGGGACTCATCCGCCATATCTGGTCGCCCCAATTTTTAGATACTCTCATAGTCAACTGCAGGGGGAGTGGTCTGAGACTGCCCTCGGTAGGTAGGAAATCCCCTCCACTCCCTTGGAGAGGAAAAACATATCCAGCCTAGATAGAGACCTATAGGACGCCGATGCACAATAGAACTCCCTCTGCTCCGGGAGTTTCCAACGCCATACCTCCCTCAAATCATAGGACGTCGCCCAATCTATTAACACCGGGGACGATGGTCTAGTGCATCGGAGCCTATCCTGATCAGCGTTCATGACCTGGTTAAAGTCTCCTCCTATAAGGAGGTGACCTTGTATCATGGGGAGTACTATAGACATACAGTCCCTTAGCCTTTTCAGTTCAAAGGGTGGTGGCATATATAAGTTCAGTAATGTATATAATACTCCTTGGCATTGTAAAACCACCACAATATAACATCCCTGTGGATCAGTCTTGACCTCCAATATCTGGATCGGTAAAGATCTTAGTATAAGTATAGAGACACCTCTAGAGTAACTAGAATAAGTCGCATGAAAGGCATGTGCAATGTAACGCTTCTTTAGGGCCATGACCCGGGATCCCACCAGGTGAGTTTTTTGGAGCATAAATATTTGCGCTTTAGTACATTTTACATGGGAATCTTGGTTGTTTCAAGTCTGTATTAGAACTAATTGTATTGAATTATTACAAAGCGATTGATATAGTAAATTTCGCGTCACACAGAATAAGACATGCACAGTAGACATCAAGACGATTACAGCTGGTCAAGACAAAACGCTATTGTTCTTTGTTCTTCTAAGCTAGCTAAATTAATAAAAGAAAAAGATAAGAGACAGTACATGATTTCTTCAGTAGCTAAAGGAATGCTGAGAAAATGTATGAAAGTTTTAGATAAGTGTGTGAGAACAAATGAGTTAGAAGAATCTCATGTTGAGACAGTTATCTGAGAAGTTAAAGGGGTGTTCAAACTATACATATTGTAAAATGGAAGTTTGTGAATATTAAGATGGCTGACAGAAACAAGATGGATGCTTAACATAACCTTTCAACCCCCTCTTAAGTCATGGAATGACTTTCTACAGATCCGCAACCTCCTGAAATCTACGGTTCTTGCTACGTTTGTTATATTAATTTACATAAAGCTGCAGATATTGTGTATATGTGTGAGAAGGTTGGTCTGGTGTAGTAAATTTGCTAATACAAAGTAGAATAAGATTGAAAATCAGGTAGCCTATCAATCCTAACAATAGTACTATGATAATCATAATCACTATGTCCTTTAACCATGAAAACATTCCACCTAAACCCAAACTAGAAAAGGGGTTCCATCCATAATTACCTATGTCCCTTGCTTGTTTCATTAATTCATTTACCTGTGTTCGGTGTTGATTAATAACATCATAGTAGTCTGGGATTTCCAGGCTGGTATTGTGAAACCATGTACAACATTCATAATCTTGGGTCATTTCGCATAAACCTGTCAGAGCTGCACTCATGCTTTCAATAGCCAATTTGTGTAACTCTAGTTGTCTTCTAATTGCTTTGAGCTCGACATTGAGTAGTCCTATATCTTGAGAGTTTTTTTCTATAACATCATTTATTAGACTAGTGTAGTTATTTAATTTGTCCATCATGGTTATGCCCCATCCTGTCCAGGATGGAAACCATGTCCATGACTTATCTGAAGTAGAATACATAGGTGGGTTTTCTCTCTTGTATTTATAAGTTAACCTATGTACTGGACTTGAAGTCACTTGTATGTGATGTTCCTGATTCTGGCCTAGGGCTGACATGACTGGTACCTACTGTGCTAAATAACACCATCCTTTCACTCCTGCGGGGATCCATGGGTAACAAATTTTAGCACAGCATACGTATGTATTGTTTCCCAATGAAAATCTTCTTAGAGAACTACGTTGGGGCTCAGTTCCAGCCTCAAATGCAGCACTAACATTGGTTTTCCCCCGGCAAGTCATAGTAAGCGATAAAGGCACCTAATAAGGTTACAAAGTTAACATGTGCGCATCCTTTGCTGGGTTATGGGCACCAGACAATGGTCTACCAGGTAAATGTGTAAGTATAAAACGGGCGGCAGAACTCTCCACCAAATCTAACACCTGGCTAGGACATCAGAGATATGTCTTACAGGTTGTATACCTTATCCCATAATCAGCGGAACATTCTGTAATGTCAAATGAAGGTAATTCCGTCATTGTCCGCGCAGTACCCTAGAGAGAGAGGTTTATTGCAGCCCATCTAACCACTCCGAGGCTTCTGTGTGTTAAAGAAAAAATTGTACCTTGCCTTCATTAACCACCCTCAGTTTAGCAGGATACATCATGCTGTACGGGAGCTGTTTATCTCTCAGACGTTTCTTCACATTGATGAAAGCTGCTCTTTGTTTCTGAGTGGTGGCAGAAAAGTCAGGGAAAATTGAGATTTTTTTTCCGTTGTATTGAATGTCCTGTAGATTACGAGCAGTGCGTATGATGCATTCTTTATCTTGAAAGTGGAGCAGTTTCGCTAGGATAGGGCGTGGGGGAGCTCCAGGGGGCATAGGGTGCATAGGTACCCTATGAGCCGGTTCAATTGCAAACAAGGGTGATAGAGACTCCCGCCCCAGCAAATTTCTCAGCCATTGCTCCAGGAATTGCTCTGTGTCCCTGCCTTCCTCACCTTCCGGAAAACCCACAAATCGTAGGTTGTTCCCGCGCATGCGGTCTTCCAGGTCTCCCAATTTTGTGGCATGCTCTTTAAGTTCCTGTTGTTGTGTACGGATAGTAGCAGACATAGGCTGTATACTGTCCTCCATATCACTAATTCGTTGTTCTGCATTGGAGATCCTAGAGCGGATCTTCTGCATGTCATGTTTAACAATAGATAAATCCAGTCTGACTGATTCAATCTGCGTTGTTAATGTAGTCTGGCATTGATGTATAGCCTCCATCACATATTTTAAAGTGAGCTCTTCCTCTCCCTCCATCGTCCCTCCACCTCCTGGCCCGCATTCTGTGGTAACTCACCAGGGTCACTATCTTTCTCCCAGGCACCTTCCTCCTCCCATGGCTCTGTGTCCTCCGCCACTTGTGGCATCACCGGCGGTGGGGTGTGTTGAATCCGCAAAGTGTTCTTTAATAGGGGTCGGTGGTTTGGCCTTAGCGGCGGTGCCCGAGGATGTCTGTGTGCAGACCTGAGAGCCGGACTCACCTCTCGCGTGCAGCTTGTTTTTCGGCAGCTTGCCACTAGAGGAGGACGCGCCGGCGCAATCTTTGGCCTTGCTCCCGGCCTGTGATGCCGCCCACTCCGAGGCGTTTTTATGACTTGCCGGGCCATTCCGACCCATTCTGACAGGTCCTGGTGGTGGCGGGAGCTGTACCAGAGGTGTCCGCGAAGACAAAGATGGAGCTGTCGGATGCTATTAACCACTTCCCGACCAGCGCACAACGATGTACGTCGACAGAATGGCACGGGCAGGCATATTGGCGTACAGGTACGTCCAATATTCGATGTCGCCCTGCCATCGGGAGCGCGCCGCTCCTGGTCGGGACCCCCTGGTCGGGACCCCCGTGAGTCCGGTCGCGGGACCCGCGGACTCGATCGCCGCGGGCATCCCCGCGATCGTCTCACGGAGCGGCCGAATGGAGGAAATGCTGTGTAAACAAAATTTTTCCATTCTGCCTAGCAACTAGTGACGCTGATCTCTGCTCCATGTGATTGGAGCAGAGATCAGTGTACACTAAATGAAAGCCCAACCCCCCCACAGTTAGTAACACACCCCTAGGAACACTTAACCCCTACACTGCCACCCACTGGTTAACCCTTTCACTGCCAGTGTCATTTACACAGGAATCACTGCATTTATATAGCAGTGATTACTGTATAAATGACAATGGTCCCAAAAATGTGTCAAAAATGTCCGATGGGTCCCCCACAATGTCGCAGTCACAATAAAAATCGCAGATCGCCGCCATTACTAGTAAAAAAAAAAAAATAATAAAAAATTATTAATAAAAATGCTATAAAACTATCCCTATTTTGTAAACGCTATAACTTTTGCGCAAACCAATCAATAATCGCTTATTGCGATTTTTTTTACCAAAAATATGTAGAAGAATACGTATCGGCCTAAACTGAGAGAAAAAAATGTTTTTTTATATATTTTTGGGGGATATTTATTATAACAAAAAGTTAAAAATAATGCGTTTTTTTCAAAATTGTCGCTCTATTTTTGTTTATAGCGCAAAAAATAAAAACCGCAGGGGTGATCAAATACCACCAAAAGAAAGCTCTATTTGTGGGAAAAAAAGGACGTCAATTTTGTTCGGGAGCCACGTCGCACGACCACGCAATTGTCAGTTAAAGCGACGCAGTGCCGAATCGCAAAAAGTGGTCTGGTCTTTGACCAGCAAATTGGTCCGGTCTGAAAGTGGTTAAGGATACTTCGGTGCCGGAGGAGCTCTCAAGACACGCTGTCTACATGTCCGTCGCTGGCCACGCCCCCTAGAACAATTTTTTGTTTCATTATACACAAGAGAAATTACAGAGTAAAATGCACATATTTTATTGACATTATTATTTTAAAACACTGGTCAAACCAAAAAGCCCTTTATTTTTGTTTTGTAACATTTTTTTTTCTATAGCATGCATAGCAAATAACACAATTTTTGAAAAATTCCTTTTTGTATTGAAAAAAACAACAATGTACAGCTTTATCTTAAGCAATGACAAAGTCAGCACCAACTAAATAGGCCCATAGCAGAAATGTAAAAAATAGCTCTGGTCCATTAGGGATGTACAGGTGTGGGAACTGAAGTGATTAATTATTGAAAATAAAGAAAAAGTGAAGCTATACATAGAAATTAAAGATTTGGAATCTTCTTTCTCGTTATGCCCCGTACACACGAGAGGGATTAAGTCTGACAGACCTCCAAAGGAGTTCCGACGGAGTTCCGACGGAGTTCTGGCGGACTTTTCGACCGAACGGACTTGACCACACACCATCACACCAAACTCCGACGGAGTCGAACGTGATGACGTACGACTGGATTCGACGTAGGAAGTTCATAGACAGTAGCCAATAGCTGCCCTAGCGTCGGTTTTAGTCCGTCGGAGTAGCACACACACGAGCGAATTTTTCGAAGGGGACCGGGTCCGGCGGAGTTCCGTCGGGAAAATTTGAAGCATGCTTCATTTCTAAAGTCCGTCAGACTTTTGCGAAGCTAAAGTCCGTTGCAGCCCACACACGATCGGATAGTCTGACGGACTCGGTCTGACGGACTTTGGATGTTGAAAAGTCCGCTCGTGTGTACGGGGCTTAAGAAGTAGCAGTGCACTACCTGATAAGTGAATGTTTCTGTAGGCCCCTTTTACACTGATGCGGTACGGTTTGACTGCACTGCCGGTGTAGAGCAGTGTACAATCAATTGCAAATCAATTACAGTGTAATTCTATGCTAATACAATAGAGGAATTCTAAATTTACTGGTTAGGTTCTGCACAACCAGTAGTATATAACATTTATACCAAGATTCTCTGCAGCAGTATGAATACAGCAAATAGGTATGCACCACTTTCTGAGAGGGAAAATCTTAACCACTTAAGGACCAGGCCTCTTTTTCAGACTTGTTGTTTACATGTTTAAAACAGTTTTTTTTGCTAGAAAATTACTTAGAACCCCCAAACATTTTATATTGTTTTTTTCTAACACCCTAGAGAATAAAATGGCGGTCATTGAAATACTTTTTTTCACACCGTATTTGCGCAGCGGTCTTACAAGCGCACTTTTTTTGGAAAAAATTCACTTTTTTTGAATAAAAAAATAAGACAACAGTAAAATTAGCCCAATTTTCTTTTATATTGTGAAAGATAATGGTACGCCGAGTAAATTGATACCCAACATGTCACGCTTCAAAATTGCTCCCGCTCGTGGAATGGCGTCAAACTTTTAGCCTCAAAAATCTCCATAAGCGACATTTAAAAAATTCTACAGGTTGCATTTTTTGCGTTACAGAGGAGGTCTAGGGCTAGAATTATTGCTCTCGCTCTACCGATCGCGGCGATACCTCACATGTGTGGTTTGACCACCGTTTTCATATGCGGGTGCTACTCAAGTATGCGCTCGCTTCTGTGCGCAAGCTCGTCGTGACGGGGTATTTTTAAAAAATTTTAATTTTTTTTCTTATTTATTTTAATTGATTTTATTTATTTTTACACTGTTTAAAAAAAAAAAAAAAAAAAATGGATCACTTTTATTCCTATTACAAGGAATGTAAACATCCCTTGTAATAGAAAAAAGCATGAAAGGTCCTCTTAAATATGAGATCTGGGGTCAAAAAGTCCTCAGATCTCATATTTGGGCTAAAATGCAAGAAAAAAAAAAAAGAAAAAAAAAAGAAAATCTGACATTTAAAAAAAATATACTTTTAAGAGGTATGGGCGGAAGTGACGTTTTGACGTCGCTTCCGCACTCCTATGGTATAGAGACGAGTGGGGGCCATCTTAGCCTCACTTGTCTCTATGCCCAGCAGGTGAAAGGACCCGATCGCCTCCGCCGCTACCGACGGCTCCGGTAAGCGGCGGAAGGTGCGGGAGGGCGGCGGGAGGGGGGGTGGCACCTCTCCCGCCGCCGATAGCGGTGATCTCGTGGCAAATCCGCCGCGGAGACCACCATTATCGTACAGCCGACCGCCGCCTGAAGAGATGGTTATCTCGGTTGTGGCAACAGCTGCTGCCGTTACCGAGATATCCCTCTTCAAAAATAGGACGTACATCGTCGTGCGGCTGTCGGCAAGTGGTTAAACAAAACATAGAAGTCATCTTACATTTGAACCTAGGTAGAGAAACATAATGGATTCATTGAATTAAACATTTATGTAAATATGTCTCTATAAAAAGAGAATTCATCTCTGAATTAACCTATTTTTTGCATTGTATCACATTGAATTGTACTTGATCCATCAGCATTGATCTGGTAATTCTGGTCACTATGTGATGCATTGACTAAGTACTCCAGTAAAGTTACTTATGATACTTCATATACTGATCAAATCTAAACGAGTGTGCCAATTAGGTCTGGTTGGTCAAAACAGCACTGGGCAGAGGAAGCTGTTCTAATTCATCAAGGCCTATGGATTGTCTTTAAAAATTCATAGGCTAATGATTTCACTTGCAAGCTTGCTTGGCATTTATCTAGGATTAAAAATGAATAAAACTAAAGCTGTTGCTCTTGGTGATCAACTGAGCACTGTTCATTATGGCTGGTGCCAATCAGCAGTTCGCAGTGACTATCTAAATGATTTGTTGGTGCGAGGCTCTCATAAATGACACATCCAGGGTCTAATAGACTCTGTATGTCTTCCCTGTGCTCCACTGAATGTAATGCAGTGCAGATCACACTGCATTACATTCTTTTCCGGAGCAAGATTGGCAAAAGAGTCTCCTACCCTGTGGCGCCTGTATGGTCGTCCAGGGCCTGCAGATGGGCAAACAGAGCCTAGGATACATAGCAGGGGGTGCAGGGGTAGGGCACTTTACCCACATGTGTGGAAGCAATTGCGTGGCAGCAGAGCCGTCCGAATGCTTCCACCTGACAAGAGAATCCTGCTGCTCACCCACAGCAAGGCTAAATGTAGAAAATCTACCTGCCTGGCGCCTGGAACTCCATGTCCCAGGTATCAGGCAATACAAATTGTGCATCCCTGCAACAGCGACTAGGCTGACAAAAGCCCAAGCACCAGGGCGCAATTTTTGGTCACCATGGCAACCTGCGCCTTGAGTTTGTTGAGCCCTGCTCTCTGGCATGACCTTATAAAATAGTGTAATACTGTATTAAGATCTAAAGTTCATATTAAGCTATTCACTTACAGTTATAGGTAGGTAGGCCGGTCGTAAGCCCCTGTCCCCCGTCGTTTGATTGTCAGCCCATCCAGCCCCCCATTTACCCCATCTAGGTTGTAGGCAGCGTTTCCTGCTCATTGGCATTGTCTCCTCCTTCTCGGCAGGCCAATAAGATCACTCCTCTTCTCAGTCAATCGGGTCTCAGGACCTGCTTCTTGATTGGCCGGGAGGAGAATCAAGAAGATAATAGCGAAAATTAATTTGCTATGGTCACACAACTGGGTGGGCTCAGGGCGCAGTGCTCTGCGCACCAAGCCCACCCTTTATTGAAGCCAATTAGAACCTCTGGCCCTAATCACGTGCTTCTAAAAAAAAAAAAAAAAAAAAACCCATTGGAATGCAAGCTTTTGGCACCCTGTATGTAGCTTAGGGGCCAGATGCAAGGATTAGGGGGGCAGCGCCCCTGCACCCTGTATGGATGGGGCCCCATTGTTCTCTTGGACTACTTATTACCAGGAGTAGAATTCACCGAAAAAAACCTGCCTAAAAGAGGGACTAAAATAGCAGCAAGCTATCTGTTCTATTAAGCTTCTGGAGTAGGGCTGATGCCTTCCAAATTCAGAAGTGCAGTATACTGAGGAGTGGTCATGCTGAGGAATGGACCAAACTTGATCTGGGACTGCAATATGTGTAATCAAGTTAATAGGCATATCTATGATCAAATCATATATTTTCGCCACTATTTCCAGGCCTACTCCTATTAATATGAACTATCTTACAATTTGAAACATACTTTTTGAAGATTCCCACAATTCTGTGACACTTATTCGCTATGTCCTGTGAATATGTACTTCTGTGTCACCAACTTCACAGAGCCTGCATTCTGCATTAAAGAGGTGCCAAGAGGTGGAGTTTCAGGAGGTGGAGTCAGTACAGGAATCAATGCTTGCAGGCAGCAAGGTACCATGGGATAAGTAGTCCTTAGAAATGCAAAGTACACAGAAGAGGAGAAGCTACAAAGCATGCAGGTATCCAGGAAGTTGTGGGAAGACATGATCAGGAGCCAGTCAGCAATCACAATACAAAAGCAGATTTTTCAAGTAAGCTTATATTCTATTGTCAATTATTTGTGTAGGGACTAAAACCCTTGCAGGGCGGCCTAAACTTATTGGGCTTACCAGTTACCTCCTCTTGGCCTGCTCTTCCACATCTAAGGGGTTCCCAGGGTTGATACCCAACGACTTGAACGCTGACATGGATAAAGTCCTTTTTAAAATGTTTTATTTTGCAATAGTAACATCCGATATGTGGGAACAGAGGGCACGGGTGAAGAACTCAGGCACCTTGAACTGCAGGTCTAGCAAAGTCTCTAATTCCACCCAGAGAGTAGCCACTCGCAGCTGGGTACTTCAAGGCTGAACAGATCTCTAGCCAGAGATCATGGCAGTCAGCATGTTGACTCAAAACTTGAAACAATCCTGTGAACGTGTACAAGTTGTAACTAAGGGTGAACAGGAACCTTTTTCCTCAGTACCTGGAACGTTCTCTGTCTCCTCAATGGTACTGGAAAAGTCTGACTTCGTCAATGTCCTTCCCAACTTAGTAACCAGGCACTTCACAGGATGCCACTTGTTGGCCCTCCTCCGAAGAGTCCTCCCCCGGTCACTTCCACGAGCTGTGGTGCCTCTCCAAGCCGAGAGCAGACACCGGACACCTTGAATCCTCCCTCACTTACTGTGCCTCGGACCAGCAGGTTCCAAATCTCTGGAACAGACGGATCCCTACCCCAGACCATGCAGGTCTATTAGGGGCCTCTAACAGGAACATGTTGCGGGATGTCGACCACCCCGTAACCGGGACCCCACACGGGGCTACCCCGGTCCTGGAACCAGAACAGACCACATGGGCCTCACAAACTCCTCTCTCCTAAACATGTGACCCACACATCTTAAGTACCCCTTCCCAGACTCCCCAGCAGTGATTGGTTCTGAGAAGGTTGATACTCAAAACGTCCAACCAGGCCTGGTTCTGGCCTGTCATGTGCAACTCACTGTACACATGACCAGGCAGAACTTCCAACACAGCCAGACTGATGTCAAGGCCAACCTACGTAATTAACCCTTAGAACCCCTACAGTTCTGAAGCAAAAACTACATTTACATGCGTGTGACATTTTGTCCAAAATGTCATCCGCTACATTTGTATCACTATTACAATGCTGATGTTCTAAAATGAATGTGTAGGCTGTGGCTATAGACCTCCTTTAACCACTTTCAGACCGGACCAATTTGCTGGTCAAAGACCAGACCACTTTTTGCGATTCGGCACTGCGTCGCTTTAACTGACAATTGCGCGGTCGTGCGACATGGCTCCCGAACAAAATTGACGTCCTTTTTTTTCCCACAAATAGAGCTTTCTTTTGGTGGTATTTGATCACCCCTGCGGTTTTTATTTTTTGCGCTATAAACAAAAATAGAGCGACAATTTTGAAAAAAACGCATTATTTTTAACTTTTTGTTATAATAAATATCCCCCAAAAATATATAAAAAAACATATTTTTCCCTCAGTTTAGGCCGATGCGTATTCTTCTACATATTTTTGGTAAAAAAATCGCAATAAGCGATTATTGATTGGTTTGCGCAAAAGTTATAGCGTTTACAAAATAGGAATAGTTTTATAGCATTTTTATTAATATTTTTTTATTATTTTTTTTTACTAGTAATGGCAGCGATCAGCGATTTTTATTGTGACTGCGACATTGTGGGAGACCCATCGGACATTTTTGACACATTTTTGGGACCATTGTCATTTATACAGTAATCACTGCTATATAAATGCAGTGATTCCTGTGTAAATGACACTGGCAGTGAAGGGGTTAACCAGTGGGTGGCAGTGTAGGGGTTAAGTGTTCCTAGGGGTGTGTTACTAACTGTGGGGGGGTTGGGCTTTCCTTTAATGAACACTGATCTCTGCTCCAATCACATGGAGCAGAGATCAGCGTCACTAGTTGCTAGGCAGAATGGAGAAATGCTGTTTACAACGGCATTTCTTAATTTGGCCGCTCCGTGAGACGATCGCGGGTATGCCCGCGGCGATCGAGTCCGCGGGTCCCGCGACCGGACTCACGGGGGTCCCGACCAGCGTGGGAGCGCGCCGCCGGCGGCGCGCTCCCGATGGCAGGGCGGCAAATTTAAAGGGACGTACATCGTCGTGCGCTGGTCGGCAAGTGGTTAAGTAAAAAAATTTAGTTCATTCTTCTTTCTTTGTAATTTTGTGTGCGTGTGTTATTTTACACTCGTACTATACTGAGATGATTAAATTGCATATATAATCCTTTTAATTCAGGTCATTTAAAATGAAATTTTGGACGAACAGTGCCAAGCTGTATAACTGGAGGTCCCTTTGGTATTTAAACATAATCAGTATATTAAGATTGTAAAGTGCTAGGATTCTTTACCTAAGGATAATAAGATCAAGCCCAAGTACTGCAAGAAGGAAGAAAGACACCAGTTCTTGAACTGCTTTTTAGAAGCCAATTTTATTTTGTAATATTATAAATATACAATTTTTTTTAAATGAGTGAATGTTTTTAATGGCTTTACCAGTAAACAGTAAACATTCACACTAGTGCGAATTGGATGGAGGTTTCCCCTCATCTAATTTGCATGACAGGAGAGTGTGCCCCGACTCTCAATGGAGCTGGTTCACACATCTCCGTGGAGGCCCGTTGTCTCTGGCTCTGTTTCAGGTCTGAATTTAGGCAAACTTTCAGGCCAGATTCATACCTGAAACGGAGAACAGGGACGCATTGGACCCCTGCTATAAGCCGCATCCATTCTAAAATGCAACACGTTTTACTTTTCTTGACTGCACTGGTGTGAACTAGAGCCATCACAATCTATGTTAACCACTTCAGCCCCCCGGAAGATTTGGCTGCTCAATGACCAGGCTGTTTTTTGCAATACAGCACTGCGTCGGTTTAACTGACAATTGTGCGGTCGTGCAACGCTGTACCCAAACAAAATTGATGACCTTTTTTCCCCCTACAAATAGAGATTTCTTTTGGTGGTACAAAAAAAGAGCGTACATTTTGAAAAAAACACAATATTTTTTACTTTTTGCTATAGTTTAGGCTGATATGTATTCTTCTACATATTTTTGGTAATAAAAATCGCAATAAGCGTAAATTTATTGGTTTGCACAAAAGTTATAGCATCTACAAAATAGGGCAATTTTATTTATTTATTTATTTTTTTACTAGTAACGGCGGCGATCTGCGATTTCTATCATGACTGCAACATTATAGCGAACACTTCGGACACATTTTTGGGATGATTGAACATTATACAGCGATCAGTGCTATGAAAATGCACTGATTACTATATAAATGTCACTGGCAGGGAAGGGGTTAACACTAGGGGGCGATCAAGGGGTTAACTGTGTTCTAACTGTAGGAGAAGGGGACTGACTAGAGGGGATGAGAGATCGTGGTACCTAGCTATTAGGAACTCACGATCTGTCTCTCCTCACAGAACAGAACAAGGATTTGTGTGTGATTTGTGTGTTTACACACACACATGTCCCTGTTCTGCCTCTCGTGCCCGTGATCGCTCATGGCCTGTGGTCATCGCGACCATCAGCCACGAGCATCGGCATCCCTACAATGCAGCGAGTGTGTGCACGTGTCTGCTATCCCGCTTAAAGGAGCCAACGTATAGTTACAATGGCTCATGGGAACGTGCTGACCAGCTGCAGTATAATGACGGCGGCTGGTCGGCAAGCGATTAAACACTGTCCATGTGTTTTTGAAGCAGAACTGGACTGCATCTGGTGTGAACCAGCTCTGGCAGCCACCGATGTCACACCATGATGTCACACCATGCTCTAATATGTTCACTCTTTGCCCCTGCCACCCACAGCTGACATGAAAAAAATACTGTGCCTTTGAAAGTGAGTGATTGACCACACATGCGCAGTGCATACTCCATGCCAAACTTGGGCATCCAGAGCAAAGGGGCAATGAACAGATGTAAACCAATCTACATTATGTGTTACCAGCAGTGAGGGGACATATTTCTGCATTCTTGCTCTGTGTGCTGGACTAACCTATCTCTGTTCTGAATATAAGGGATACAGAAAGGAAGTTTATGGAAGGGACTTTTGGAAAGGCACCACTATGACAAATATATAAGAAACAAAAACAAATATAATTTTATTAAATACAATCTTAAGACACAAATAAAATATATGCAACTGTTGCCTAGTTTATGTGATTATGTGCATGCACCTCAATTATTGTAGTAGTATGGACATATACATATCTAGATCTGAGAGATCTTACACAAAAGAGGTAGTTCCATCCACAATACACATTTATTGAAAAGGTTACATAATATTCACAAATTACACATCAGACAGTATTTACAATACAATGTACAGTGTAGGTCCCCTGGCTTACATGATATTTAGAAATTACCCACAGGAACCATATTTACAATACAATATAAGATGCAAGTAGAGCGTTAGATTACCTGTTAACTTCAGGTTGGCCCATGGTGACTGCTGTATAATTCTTCCTAATTGGTCACTGTACCTAGTAAATGTATATTGGGCACAGCCTGATTGGAGAGTCAAAGAAGGCTGTTGTTTACTACCCATGTGAGATGTGATCAGAGAAACAAACGGACAACCTTTGAAGTTGAACTAATTACTGTAACACCAACACAACACTCAATATTTTAAATATATTTCCATCCAACTGAAATATATTTCTAATTGAAATATTATTTACAGCTGTTAATGGAGATTTCACATAAACCCAGGGCTCAAGTCCTGCGGGAACGCATGGGAACGGAGTTCCTGTACTTTTTCCACAACAGGAACTCAGTTCCCTTTAGCAGCCGTGTCCTGCAAGACTTTGAAGTATGCGAGCTGTGTGGCAGGTGCTACACCAGCAGCTGCCGACACAGCTCGCAATAGTAAGCGCCGCATACCTGACCATTAGGCATTGCCAGTAGGGGCCCCATGACAGCTTCCGCCTCGATCTACCTGTCAATCACAGCTAGCTGATGGGTAGATCAGGTCCCTGCTGCTAAGAGATTGTATTTAGTCAGACCTCTTGTGATGCGCTCCTCCCGCCGGCCCCTCCTGATTTTCTGTCTCCTCATCTCCCCCCCCCCCCCAGTCTCCTGCATACTTGCTCTGTGTATTCCGCTGAATCCCCCCCTCCTCTATCTTCAGTGCCATATGATGAGAGAACCCAGAGGAGGAGCACAGCTTTTCTGCTCACAGGACATGCAGGGAGAGAGGTGAGCTGAGAGAGGAACATCAGTTTGGGGTGGTAAGCTGAGCACAATACCTGGCAAAGTTTAATGCCAGGAGGGCAGTTTATGTGGAAATATGTGAAGGGTTGGAACAGCAGCCAGTGTGTGTTGGAGCCCTGCAGAGTTTGCAGCCCCCCCAAGCTAACATACATCTCCTAAGCAGGAACACATCACTATCTCCCTAAGCAGTCTGTCCAGATAATGTGCAATTAATTTATGACCTTTCTGTTTAACCCTATGTTATCCAAACTCTGTTCAATGAAAAGTGTAAACTCACCACATAAACACTCTATATACAAAATAAAATTCCCCAATAAAGATCAGAACATGATGTTCACATTTGCATGGATCACAATTGAATGAATGCTGATTATTCAGAGAATTACCATATTTATGTTTATTGAGCATTTTTTTTTTGTATGTACTAACAGTTAAGCTTCATACATACAATACGAAAATTGGATAAAAAAATACCACTTTTGAAACGTTTGTGCATATGAGCGTATCATTTTTTATTTTTTTTGGTGGGCGAGTGGATCTTGGGTGGGAGTTCCCACACTTTTTTCCCCAGGACTTGACCCCTGCATAAACCCATTATGTAACACAACAGTAAATGCAAAATTTGCACATGATGATGAAGACTTTCTTCATTCAAGTAAAAGCTCTAGACCCCCCCCCAAAAAATGTGGGTACCCCTATGCGTTTTGACTCAAGGGTCTTCGTCTGGGGGTTCTTAAGAGCAACAGATTGAACAACTGTTGCATATGGCAGAGAACACATGCATGCAAGAGCACCAGGATCCCTCCAAAGCCTCCACAAGTAGAAAACAATTCAAAGGACATAAACTTAAATTTCACATTTGTGTGCCTGCAGTCATGGGGATAATGGAAATTACCACCATTGTGCAACATAGAGTGGGGAGATGAATCAAGAGCACATGGCTGTGGGGGAGACCCCTCACAACCTCCCTGGTAAAGTTGTTGATGCTTATCCCAGATATAGTATTGTATTATGTGTATATATTGTGTAGCCAAAAGATACTCCAAGGAAAATCTATAATACCAAGGAGTAGAAAACAAACTCCAGGACTACAAGTGTAGTGAAGGGTTTAGCTATTCGGATATAAGGGATCTGTTTTATCTGCATTTGCATTGTTATCCAGATTTCCAGATTTACACAACCTTGTCAGAAAGCATTGAAAGAAGTATGACACTACTGTTACAGATAAGATATCCAGCTGATGGATAAGGACAGCTTCCTTGTCAGAACATTTGTATATAACTAACATGATTGGTTCCAAGCATTGCCTCTCCCTCTCCCAGGCTAAAGCCTGGTTGAATGAATGAATGAATGAAATACTTGTATAGCGCACAATGCGAACTGAATTGCCTCTAGGCGCTGTGGCGAGCTTTGATCATCTGCTAAAAGAGGAAGGTCTTGAGTTTTTTCCTAAAAGCCAGGTGATTTTCTTCCAGGCGGATGTTGATTGGTAGAGCATTCCATAGCCGAGGCCCTTGGACAGCGAATCTCCGATCACCCTTGGATTTATACCGGGCTTTGGGCACGAGGAGGAGGTTTTTGTTGGCTGATCGAAGACTGCGGTTTGGTGTGTAATGATTTATTTTCTCCATTAGGTATTGCGGAGCTTCTCTATGCACGCATTTGTGGGTGAGGCAAAGGGTCTTGAACGTGATCCGATTTTTTACGGTTAGCCAATGTAAGCTCCTCAGTGAAGGAGAAATGGATTCCCAGGGTTTTTTTCCTGTTATCAGCCTTGCCGCCGTGTTTTGGATCAGTTGTAATCGCGCAAGTTAATATTGTGGTAATCCTATGTAAAGCGAGTTTGCGTAGTCCAGTCGTGAATTAATGATTGTTCCAACTACCACTGCTTTGTCATTCTTTGGGATAAAAGGGATGAGTCTGCGAAGCATGCGCAGCAGATGGTGAGATCGACTGACTACAGATCCTATTTGCGCATCCATTGACATTTGTGCGTCTAAAATAACCCCGAGACTCTTCGCTTTGGTCTTTGGGGAGATAGTCTGCCCAAAGACGGTTGGTGGAGACCAGGAGGTTTTGGTTGCGGGCTTATGATTTGGGTGTAAGATAAGAAGCTCTGTCTTTGATTGGTTCAGCTGGAGGGAGTTGGTGGTCATCCAGTCCTCTATTGATTTGAGGCAGTTTTCAAGTTGTTGTTGGTGATCTTTTTTTCCATTGATCCGGAAATAAAGTTGCGTGTCGTCAGCGTAAGAGTGGAAGCAGAGATCTGAGCATCTGATGATTTGACGGAGTGGGCGAATGTAAATGTTGAAGAGAACGGGTGACAACGGAGAGCCTTGAGGGACTCCGCAGGTGACTGCCCGAGTTTCGGAGAGGAAGTTTCCTAGTTTCACTGTCTGTGACCGATTTCCTAGGAAGGACGCGAACCATTGGAGATCTATGTCTTGGACTCCGGCTACTTCTGTGAGGCGGACGAGTAGAGTATTGTGATCTACTGTATCAAACGCTGCACTTAGGTCTAGCGGTACGAGGAGACATGGCTCTCCGTCATCTGCTGCTTCGAGGGCGTCATCCCAAATCTTGAGGAGAGCTGTTTCTGTTCCATGACCCGGGCGGAAGCCTGATTGCAGCGGGTCCAGGAGTTTGTGAGTATCCAGGTGAAGTTGTAGCTGATGTACTACAGCTTTCTCTATGATCTTAGAAATGGTGTTGAGGCTTGTAATCGGCCTACGGTTGTTTGGATCCTGAGGGTCCAGGTTTGGTTTCTTGAGTAGAGGTTTGACGATGCCTTGTTTGAGGATGCTGGGAACAATCCCTTCGTGGAATGATCGGTTTATGAGGTGGGTTATGGTTGGAGCCACGATGTCGGAGCATTCTTTCAGTAGTTTTGTGGGGATGATGTCAATAGGTGAGGTACTGTCACGCAGTTTATTAATGATGATTTTTGCGGTGTCTACGGTAATTGGGGATAGTGAAAATTTTGGCGGTTGCGGTATGTTGGTGCAGACATCCTCTTTATGTATTTGCTGGCTGAGGTTGGATGTTTTCTTCTGACAAATTGTTTCCCTGATGGTTTTGACTTTATCGATGAAAAAATCCGACAGTTTGTCACAGTAATCCTGGGATTCGCTTTCTGGGGGTTCTAGGCACACCGGATTCATTGATTGATTAACCAGTTTAAACAGTTCCCGTGGTTGGTTTGTGGCCGTTGAGATTGTATATGAGAAGTGGTCCTTTTTGGCTTTGAAGATTGCTTTCCGATAATTCTCTGTCAGACCTTTGTAGTTAAATAGGTTTTCCTCGGTGGGATTTCTTCTCCATGTTCTTTCCGCTCTTCTGCGTTCTTGCTTTAGTACGGAGAGGGAGCTATTAAACCATCCAGCATTTTTCTTCCTGATGAGTGCCCTGCGTTTTGGTGCTACCGAGTCTGCTGATTGCAGTAATGCCTTGTTCAGGGAGTTGAGTGTTTCCTCCGTAGAGTGGTTTAAGGTTATTGTAGATATCTTTTTGGACAGAGTGGTTTTGAAGGCTTCGGAGTACAGTTTTTTATGCGATCTGGTCCAGTGCGTTGTTACAGGTTTCCGTTTTGCGTTGGTGATGTTGGTAGTGATTTTGAATTTGATGGCGTGGTGATCCGTCCATGGCAGAGTTATGTTGTCGAGTATGTTGACGTCGATGTTCTGTTTGAAAATGAGGTCCAGGGTGTGTCCTGACCCATGCGTGGGATTCTTTATCAGTTGCTGTAGACCCAGTTCTTCTAGTTGATTAATGCAGGCAGTCGTGATGGGGTCTTTAGGCTCGTTTGCGTGAGGGGTGAAAGAAGATTGGACTTTGGTCCCGGTGGTCTGTAGCACAGTAGAATATGAGTGGTGTCATGGGGTGTTGGTTGAAGATGTAGCATCAGGGTTTCCATAAAAGGAACTGGGTTCTGAGATGATGGTTTAGTGAGAT
Source organism: Lithobates pipiens (assembly GCF_037356315.1). Classification (NCBI taxonomy): domain Eukaryota; kingdom Metazoa; phylum Chordata; class Amphibia; order Anura; family Ranidae; genus Lithobates; species Lithobates pipiens. The sequence goes on from NW_027507718.1 coordinate 236,678,613, forward strand.
CCAGGTGGTTCACACCTATGCATTTTTAGTGAGTTTTCAGTTTTGCAGAAACACACTACAGTCCATTTAACATAGTTTAATATGGATGTAGTTCACATCTCTGCATTTTATGCAAAGGGCCAAGGGCTTTTTTCTGGTTTTTGGTTCCACAGGCTTCAATGGATCTGCAACCTGCATAGGAGGGACTCAGGCCTAAGGCCTGATTCACACCTATGCATTTTAGTGCTTTTTGCATTTTTCAAAATTGCACTACAGCACATTTAACATGGTTTCCTATGGAACACGTTCTGTAGAGCAAATCTGCAAAATGCATCAAGCACTAAAAATGCATAGGTGTGAATCCTGCCTATGTGATGATATAAAGAGGAATGTAAAAGGCCAATACAAAGACAGATTTGGGTACTTAACATTAGTTCCATTAAAATATATTTATTTTATTTTGACTGAATACGGTTTCAGATTCAGAATCAGCTTTATTGACCAAAAATGTACAGTCATACATGAAATTTGTCATCAAATTCCAACAGTTTAAAGTTTAAAATGTGTAGTAGATAAATGTATGCATCCTGTGGGGTTGATTTACTAGTTGACGCAGAGCTTAGTAAATGAGTAGAAGCTGTTTTTTTATCTTCCTTGCATGTAATTGGGTATTCCTTGCAAAATGAAGCTTTACCTCATTTACTATGGTCTGGAGCAACTGCACTTTTCAAAGTCTAGTTTCCTTTTTTTATATCAACTCCAATATGTATACATACATACTCACTAAGGCTGGGTAAACACAGGCCGAAAATTGTCCAGTATCAGCCGGTTCAATGACATTCGGTCAGTGTGTACAGCTGTCTTTCCAACAGAAGCCAGTCTAAAGGCCGGTTTTTGTAGAAGGAACCACACTGGGGTATGAAGGCAGTCGTGCAAGAGGTATTACATTATGAAGATAAATGTGGTTACCAAAGATAATGAAGTGGGATAGCCTCTTGCAGGAGGAGTTGTTGTTGGCACAACAACTCCTCAGAGAGGAGGCCCGTCTTCCATAGCAACAGGAGCAGATCAGCACCTCAGAGGTCCTCAGCCCGTGCACAGGTACACAGGAAGAAGAGTTAAGGAAGTGCATGCATGGAGTCCGCCCTAGGTGCACGACAGGACCCAATGCCGTTACTGGGAGTAAGGTAGCGCGTAATAAGCAGTCGATAAGACTGTCTAAAGGTTTAATTCATGAAACCTTGTTTATTACTGTGATACTGTGATTGGTCACACCTATTACATTGGTGTTATTGGTCCTGGTACTGTGTGATTGCTGTGACCAGTAGTAAACAATGACAACATTGTTCTCTCAAATGTATACTGGCAGGGATTTTGCAGGGCACAAAAATCAACATTTATTTAAAAAAACATAACACACATCATTGAATAAAGGATTAAAAGCACAGGTTAAAACATTCCTCTCATATGATTCATGAGGATATCATCACGCCAAACATATTATCAATGTATACATCCACATTTTTCATTAACACTCCTATTGTGAACAAACAAGAGGACTGTGTAAAATGTCAGTTGAGTTTAACTGTCCAATGTATTTTGAGATTCATACTCTTCCTCAGGGTAATCGAGTGGACAACACCCAAGTGTGTAGACAAAGTACACTTGGAGATGTGGCCTGTGATTGTATCTACTGATGGGCAGAACAGTCCCAGGTTCTGTTCTACACCAGAACTTCAGAACAGAGAAAAAGTTCTGACCAGAACCCTATTAAAGTCTATGGGATCAGAACTTCAAGAATCAAAAGTCCCCATTTGTAAGGCTTATTTGCAAGTTATTGGCCATAAAAAGGGCACGTGGGCCCGGGTACTGCCCTGGGGGGACATTTATCAATGCAAAAAAAACGTTTAAAAGATATTTATTTATAATGATGGTTCTTTAAGTAAAACAATAAAAATGAAAAATTCCTTTAAATATAGTGCCTGGGAGGTCCCCTTAGTCTGCCTGAAACGTGGCCCATCTGCACTGTGTATAGAACCTGCTGCAGCATAACTGTCAAAACTGACATATAGAAATAAATAAATTACATTTAGATTGATTTTCCCTGCAAGCTTTCATTATGTTGTAAACAATAGATAAGGGAGCCGGTCTGTATGATGGTGCCACATTTTAGTGCACACGGAACAAGATTATAGATTTTCTTTTTTAATTCTGGTGTCTCTATGGCAGACATTGGATGGAAATAACAATGTTTTGCACCACAGTGAGCAAACCTTATGTAAAGAAGCCAAATTATAGTACACAAAGGCCAAGAGTAACATTTAAAAAAATAAATAAAGTCTGGTGTCTCTTTCACTGACTATGGGTAGAAGTAACAGGTGCGGAAAAATTGGGCCTTGGGTGTTGGTGGTCCCGTCATACCATAACCCGTCACAGTTATCCTTGGCAAACGCAAGATTGGACTCTGCTCTTAAAAATTATGTCACATGGGTGTGGAAAAATTGGGCCTTGGGTATTGGTGGTTCCCTCACAACATAACCCTTCACAGTTATCCTTGGCAAACGCAGGATTGGAATCTGCTCTTAAAAATTATGTCACACAGGTGCAGAAAAATTGGGCCTTGGATGTTGGTGGTGCCTGCACACTGTAACTCCTAACAGTTACTCTTGGAGGGTGCAGGACTGGACCCTGCTGCAAAAAAATTCTAAATATATGCACCTGGCTGTCACACAGATGCTAAAAATTGGGCCCTGTCCATAATGCCACACAGATTGTGCTCCAACAGGAACACAAGAGGGATAGTACCACTGATGCATGCATTGTCATGGCTCACCATCCTTGTTGCCTCTTCAAATGGTGACAGTTGAGTGCATGCATCCTTTATCAGCAACCATTGACAAGGGTAAAAAAAGGTCCTGAATCTGTCCTGGCCCTCTGCTGCATGTGCAGCCGCTGAAGCATTGCAAAAGTTGAGTTCCACTTGGTGGGCATGTCACAAATCAGGCGGTCTATGGGCAGGTGGAATTCCCGCCATTCCTGGCTTAAGCTGCCATGGCATTAACCACCAATGGACCTGCCCTTGCAGAGCTAAAAGAATCTCTGCTCCGGTGTGGCTCCTGCCCCAAGACAGACCTGCTGAAGCACTGCATGACATCTTTTAGCCTGACTCGTTGAATAACCCCTTGAACGCTAAGGGGGTACTGGTGGTTCATAGGACAATTCACTCCCACCGGAGTCTGGCATTTCACACTTATTTAACCACTAAACTGAGCTTATATAGTGACATTCAGGGGGTTATTTACAAAAGGCAAATCCCCTTTGCACTACAAGTGCAAAGTGCACTTGAAATTGCACTGAAAGTAAATCTGTAAATCTGAAGGGTAGATCCCAAATGAGGGGAAGCTCTGCTAATTTTATTATCCAATCATGTGCAAGCTAAAATGCTTTTTTATATTCCTTGCATGTCCCCCTCGGATCTACAGTGACTGCACTTCCAAGTGCAGTTTCAGTGCAATTTGAAATGGACTTTGCCCTTTTAGTTTTGCACCTGTAGTGCAAAGTGGATTTGCCATTAGTAAATAACCCCATCAGTGTTTTTAAATCTGTCTGACTGTTTTATTGTTGAATTTTAAAAGCAGCGGCAAGCCTGCTAATCTCACAGGTTTGCTGATCTGACAGAACAAGGCTGATTTTACAATTCAACATCAAAACAGTCACACGGATTTCAAAATACTCTATTTCATTATATAAGCTCTGTTTAGTGGTAAAAATAAGTGTGAAATGCCAGACTCCATTGGGTGTATCAAGATGTCCTCTTGCCGCCTTCTCCCTGTATCCTTACTGTGGATGAGTGCGGGGTGTAGCAAGATGGTGGCAACGGAACGTTACTTCCATTTCAAAATCTGACAGGTCGCCTAATCTGATGAAACAAGGGCACTGAGGAGGAGGAGAAGTGGAGCTGACAGTTCTCGCATCATCACCACCAGCTGTATGGAGACGTGGTGGCAGAACAAGCTCCAGCACTGAGCCCTATCCTGCATCCTTCCTAGTTGCCAGCAAAGTTACCCAGTGTGCTGTGAATGAAATATATCTTCCCTGACCATGCTTGTTGGACCACGTGTTAGCAGTAAGGTCTTCCACATGATGGTACAGAACTGGAATGACCTTATGTGCAAAAAAATAGCGACTGGTAAGCTGTCATTGTGGTACAGCACATTCTGCAAATTCACAGAAGGGGGCCGAATCCACCAGATGGAAAAGCAGGAGTAAAGCCAGCATTTTGGTCAAGCTGGAATTTAGAGGCTGAAAGTGCACTTGGAAGTGCAGTCACTCATAGCTCCCAACTGTCCCTGATTTCGAGGGACTGTCCCTGATTTGGAGCAATGTCCCTCTGTCCCTCATTCCTCCTCATTTGTCCCTCATTTTGGTCTGATCTATATAGATGTATATAAAATTCACTTTTTATCTATCAAAAAGTGTTTTCCAGCGCTAGCCCTTTCATCTGATTTCTAAATTGCTGCATTTGTAAATTCCAAAAGTCAACATAAAGGAATAGTAGTGGTAAAAAAAGCACTTGTGGGTTTAACCAATCTTTTTTTTTGTACAATTCTCCTTCAAGGGGGTATGGTAAGGGGTGTGTCCTATGCCTGCATACTTTTACTGATAGGTGTCCCTCATTCCCATCTCAAAAAGTTGGGAGGTATGGTCACTACAATCTAAGGGATAGATCTGAAATGAGGGGAAGCTCTGCTAATTTTATCATCCAATCATGTGCAAGCTAAAATGCTCTTCTTTATTTTCCTTGCATGTCCCCCTTGGATCTGCAGAAACTTTACTTCCAAGTACATTTTCAGTGCACTTGCAGTGCAAAGTGGAGTTGCCTTTAGTAAATAACCCCCAATGAGCAGTCATTTGAGTAGTTTTGTTGCGTTTATTGCGGGATACAACATGGTTAGGGTAAAGGAAGATATGAGATGCCCATAGCACTTATTGAATTGTCATCACCTTTGTAGAACATTGATTAGCAGCTTTAGCCCTGAAAATGATGCACTTCTAACATTCACAGTCTATTTCCTCTGCATATCTTCACTGCAGACTATTCCCCCTCTTCCTCTGCACTCATTCCTGCAGATTATCACTCCTCTAGAGTCCTCTCTTGTACAAATCCTCTACTGCAAAACTGTTATATTCCTGTTGCTTCACTTCCAGTTTTACAAAAAGGGATCACTCAGAATAATCCCAGTTTGCTGGCTGTACTTAAAGTGGTTGTAAACCCTTAGATTAGGCTAGATTAAGCCTAGATTAAGGCTTACCTGTAGGTCCAAGAAATATCTCCTAAACCTACACGGTTTAGGAGATATTTGCAGAAAGACAGGCACCGCTGTCTATGGCGCATGCAGCACTGAGCGCACCGCGGTCAACGGCGATATGCCGCGAGTGGCGGCTCCCATGCGCATGCGCGGGAGTGACGTCATCGCGGCTTCGCCGAATGACAGCGGCGGAGCAGCGAGACCCCCCGAGAAGATGGATACGCTGGACTACAGGGGACAGCGGTGACTTCGCTGGCTCCTGTGTCAGGTAAGTGACACATAATGGACTACTATGCGATGCATAGTAGTCCATTATGCTTTTCCTTTGCAGGGAATGAAAGAGGAAGTAAACTCATCAGGGTTTACTTCCTCTTTAAATGATGTTGCTTCAGCAAATCAGTAAGCCAGTCTCTTAGAAGGTATTACTGGAGTGCTTTACCAGGCCAGAGGTACTTGGTACCTCTCCCCGACGGCCTAGCACATGGTAATGGCAGACTACTGTTCCCAGCCAGTCCATAACTACAAACGCTGCGTTCCCCGGCCACAGCGTTCTGCACTACTCTCAACAATTCTCCTTTTGCTTCTTTCACACTGAGCTTCTCCAAAAGGACAAATTCTGTGTTCCTCGGTCACAGGTCTATTCTCATCCATCCTACTGTTGCTTCTCCTTCACCTATCTTCTCCTGTGTACAAGTCCTTTGTTCCCCCGGTCACAGCAGCTTCACACCAACTCCATGATGAAGATCTTTATTCAGGAATACATTCTAGCAGCTCCTCCATCCCTCCTCCACACTCTTTGCGCCCCCCACTTGGGGACGCCCTGTGGCAGCTACCTAAAACTCCATTCTCATTTTCTTCTGCATCGTCAGAACCTCCCGGGCAGCACGTGACCCCAGCTTATATGGGAGGCCTGCACCCTGCCAATACCGCATGGTAATTGGTCAGAGCTCCTCACATGAGCTGCTTGCCACTCAAACCTCAGGTCCAACTAGGGTTGCCACCTTTTCTTCAAGCCAAACCTGAACATTTTGGTGGTGCACGGCACTACGCTTGCTTAACTTAGCCTATTCACCAGAATGGGGCTGCGCTACAACCGTGTGCAATGCACATGGCTACAGCACAGTGTCATGGGTTTTTAGGGGTTAAAAACAGGAGGCAGCATTCTTCTTCACCTCTCGTCAAATACCTTCAAAACATGATCCACAATGGATCACTCTTCAGAGTGCTCTGCTACTCAGTTTACACTTGTGGTTGGGGGGACAGTAAAAATTAGAGGTTGAGCTGTATTTTAACTGCTACCCAACCATTCCCCTTAAAGGGTTGGTAAAGGTATTTTTTTTATTTTTTTAAAAATAACAAACATGTTATACTTACCTCCACTGTGCAGCTCGTTTTGCACAGAGTGGCCCCGAACCTGCTCTTCTGGGGTCACTCGGTGACTGTCTCTGCTTCCTCCCGCAGGTACTTCTCACATTCATGCGAGCTCCTTCGCTCGCTGTATCACACGGCCCCGCCCCCGGCGCTCGTGTGTCATTGGATGTGATTGACAGCAGCGCGAGCCAATGGCTGCGCTGCTTTCAATCCATCCACTCCAGCCAATCAGCAGCCAGGCTGAGTGGCGAAGAGGACGTCGGGGGACTAGCGCGAGACTTTCGAGGGGTCAGGTAAGTAAAACGGGGGGGGGGGGGGGGGCTGGGGGCTCCAGCACTGTCAGATGTTTTTTCACCTTAATGCATAGAATGCATTAAGGTGAAAAAACATTTACCTTTACAACCCCTTTAAGCTAAAAAGGCAGCAGAGGGGGATGTATACCTGCCACCGCCAAAATGCTTTCCATCACAGTGCGACAAAACATGTCTGCACTGTTGGGTTCACTGAGCAGCATTGCCTGGCGAATGTGGCCCACTCAAGTGAATAGGGGCTTCCTGCATCCATGTGCAGGATCCAATTGCGGGGCGATGCTGTGGGGTCAGAGTGACATGGGGGGGCAGAGTGACAGGTGGGGGCAGAGTGACAGGTGGGGGCAGAGTGACAGGTGGGGGCAGAGTGACAGGAGGGGGAAGGATGACAGGAGGGGGAAGGGTGACAGGAGGGGGCAGAGTGACAGGAGGGGGCAGAGTGACAGGAGGGGGCAGAGTGAAAGGAGGGGGCAGAGTGACAGGAGGAGACAGGATGACAGGAGGAGACAGTGTGACAGGAGGGGGCAGAGTGACAAGATGGGGCAGGATGACAGGAGGGGGCAGAGTGACAAGATGGGGCAGAGTGACAAGATGGGGCAGAGTGACAGGAGGGAACAGGGTGACAGGAGGGGGCAGAGTGACAAGATGGGGCAGGGTGACTGGAGGGGGCAGCGTGACAAGATGGGGCAGGATGACAGGAGGGGGCAGGGTGACAGGAGGGGACAGGGTGACAGGAGGGGACAGGGTGATAAGATGGGGCAGGGTGACAGGAGGGGACAGGGTGACAGGAGGGGACAGGGTGACGGGGGGGCAGCGTGCTAAGATGGGGCAGGATGACAGGAGGGGGCAGAGTGACAAGATGGGGCAGGATGACAGGAGGGGGCAGAGTGACAAGATGGTGCAGGATGACAGGAGGGGGCAGAGTGACAAGATGGGGCAGGGTGACAGGAGGGGGCAGCGTGACAAGATGGGGCAGGATGACAGGAGGGGGCAGGGTGACAAGATGGGGCAGGGTGACAAGATGGGGCAGGATGACAGGAGGGGCAGAGTGACAAGATGGGGCAGAGTGACAAGATGGGGCAGGATGACAGGAGGGGACAGGATGATAGGAGGGGGCAGGATGACAGGAGGGGGCAGGATGACAGGAGGGGGCAGAGTGACAAGATGGGGCAGGATGACAGGAGGGGCAGAGTGACAAGATGGGGCAGGGTGACAGGAGGGGGCAGAGTGACAAGATGGGACAGGATGACAGGAGGGGGCAGGATGACAGGAGGGGGCAGAGTGACAAGATGGGGCAGGATGACAGGAGGGGGCAGAGTGACAAGATGGGGCAGGGTGACAGGAGGGGGCAGAGTGACAAGATGGGGCAGGATGACAGGAGGGGGCAGGGTGACAGGAGGGGGCAGGGTGACAGGAGGGGACAGGGTGACAGGAGGGGACAGGGTGATAAGATGGGGCAGGGTGACAGGAGGGGACAGGGTGACAGGGGGCAGCGTGATAAGATGGGGCAGGATGAAAGGAGGGGGCAGAGTGGCAAGATGGGGCAGGATGACAGGAGGGGGCAGAGTGACAAGATGGGGCAGGGTGACAGGAGGGGGCAGCGTGACAAGATGGGGCAGGATGACAGGAGGGGGCAGGGTGACAAGATGGGGCAGAGTGACAAGATGGGGCAGAGTGACAAGATGGGGCAGGATGACAGGAGGGGACAGGATGATAGGAGGGGGCAGGATGACAGGAGGGGGCAGGATGACAGGAGGGGGCAGAGTGACAAGATGAGGCAGGATGACAGGAGGGGCAGAGTGACAAGATGGGGCAGGATGACAGGAGGGGGAAGAGTGACAAGATGGGGCAGGATGACAGGAGGGGACAGGATGACAGGAGGGGGCAGGATGACAGGAGGGGGCAGAGTGACAAGATGGGGCAGGATGACAGGAGGGGACAGGATGACAGGAGGGGGCAGGATGACAGAAGGGGGCAGAGTGACAAGATGGGGCAGGGTGACAGGAGGGGGCAGAGTGACAAGATGGGGCAGGATGACAGGAGGGGGCAGGGTGACAGGAGGGGGCAGAGTGACAAGATGGGGCAGGATGACAGGAGGGGGCAGGGTGACAAGATGGGGCAGGGTGACAGGAGGGGCAGAGTGACAAGATGTGACAGGATGACAGGAGGGGACGGAGTGACAAGATGGGGCAGGATGACAGGAGGGGGCAGAGTGACAAGATGAGGCAGGATGACAGGAGGGGACAGGATGACAGGAGGGGGCAAGATGACAGGAGGGGGCATAGTGACAAGATGGGGCAGGGTGACAAGATGGGGCAGGGTGACAGGAGGGGGCAGAGTGACAAGATGGGGCAGGGTGACAGGAGGGGGCAGGGTGACAGGAGGGGGCAGGATGACATGAGGGGGCAGAGTGACAAGATGGGGCAGGGTGACAAGAGGGGGCAGAGTGACAAGATGGGGCAGGATGACAGGAGGGGGAAGAGTGACAAGATGGGGCAGGATGACAGGAGGGGACAGGATGACAGGAGGGGGCAGGATGACAGGAGGGGGCAGAGTGACAAGATGGGGCAGGATGACAGGAGGGGACAGGATGACAGGAGGGGGCAGGATGACAGGAGGGGGCAGAGTGACAAGATGGGGCAGGGTGACAGGAGGGGGCAGAGTGACAAGATGGGGCAGGATGACAGGAGGGGGCAGGGTGACAGGAGGGGGCAGAGTGACAAGATGGGGCAGGATGACAGGAGGGGGCAGAGTGACAAGATGGGGCAGGGTGACAGGAGGGGCAGAGTGACAAGATGGGACAGGATGACAGGAGGAGGCGGAGTGACAAGATGGGGCAGGATGACAGAAGGGGGCAGAGTGACAAGATGAGGCAGGATGACAGGAGGGGACAGGATGACAGGAGGGGGCAGGATGACAGGAGGGGGCATAGTGACAGGATGGGGCAGGGTGACAAGATGGGGCAGGGTGACAGGAGGGGGCAGAGTGACAAGATGGGGCAGGGTGACAGGAGGGGGCAGGGTGACAGGAGGGGGCAGGATGACATGAGGGGGCAGAGTGACAAGATGGGGCAGGGTGACAAGAGGGGGCAGAGTGACAAGATGGGGCAGGATGACAGGAGGGGGCAGAGTAACAAGATGGGGCAGGGTGACAGGAGGGGGCAGAGTGACAAGATGGGGCAGGATGACAGGAGGGGGCAGAGTGACAAGATGGGGCAGGGTGACAGGAGGGGGCAGAGTGACAAGATGGGGCAGGATGACAGGAGGGGGCAGAGTGACAAGATGGGGCAGGGTGACAGGAGGGGCAGAGTGACAAGATGGGGCAAGGTGACAGGAGGGGGCAGAGTGACAAGATGGGGCAGGATGACAGGAGGGGGCAGAGTGACAAGATGGGGCAGGATGACATGAAGACATGTGGAGTGGACACACTATTCTATGCAGGACATTTTATTATGCTGGCACCGGGTCTGACTCCCGATCATTACATACAATAGAGAGGTGATAGCAAAGAATCCTAAAAATTCCTCCTCTCCCTCTCCCTCCTCAGATCTGTTTTTCTTACCCAGCCAAGTAGTGTGGATGGATCTGATTCTGCGGCTGGTCTCTTGCACGGTCTGTTTTCCGGTCAGCTCAGCTGTCTGTGTGATAAATGACCTGCTGATTGGCCGATCATGGAGCTCTTATCCCCGATCCAACGCTCTCCTCCAATTCTACACGGACACCCGAACACTCACAGGGCATTGCTGGGCAGACTCATTCTTCTATAGCGGTCTCCTCCTCCGTTAAGTTTTCCAGAGTTTGAGTGCCCTCACCCTCAGTGTGTGTGCCAGGTATCTCTTCTCCTACTGTACGATCTGACCTGTGCATTGCCTGAGAAAAGTTCTGCCAGAAAAAAGCCATGGGAGCACGGGACAAAATCTTTAAGCTGCGGTTCCCGGCTGCTACATTGATACTATAGAAGCGGCGTCAGGACTGATTAGTAATGTTCCAGCTGAACAGTTAAAGCCCTGAGC